>NC_081368.1:22830466-23161895 GCF_030684315.1 Stegostoma tigrinum | reverse complement strand
ACTCATTCATTTATGGCTGGTAATCAGAGACAGGGATTAAAGTTACTTAGAAACACGTAAAATGCCCAGATATATGCTCAGTACGATTGCATGAAAATCCAAGCTTACAAAGTAAACACACATTACAGGTAGAATCTTAAATGATGGAATGTGTAGTCAACCTGCTTGTCCCATGGATTGCTAACAGTTAGTCTGTATATAGCCAAATAGTTATTTCAGTCCCCTTCTGACCCAAGAGTTAATTTGGATTATTTCATGCAGCCAGTCACATTGCTATACATACAAGTCACAATCCCAATATACTCACCAGCGTATCCTAGAGCCCCATACAACCCTTGCAACTATGTCTTTGTTATGTTCATTCAGAATACATGCTTCTACTATTGCCTATGAGCAAAACTATGCAGATGTTGGATACATGTAAAAAGCAGGAAATATTGGAAATACTTAGATGGTTAGATAGGATTAGTGGGGAAAGAAATAATGTTTTAGGTTTGTAGCCTTTTACTGGAATGGGAAAATGTAGAAGTGTAACAGATTTTAAGCAGATACAAGGGCAGAGATGAAGGCAGGAAAGAACAAAAGGAAAGGTCAGTCGGTGGGTGGAAGACGGAGAGATAGAGAAAAGGGATAATGCAGCAATACTAAAGGGGACAGCAATGGTAAAAGTAACAAAATCAAAGGTGGGTCTAGAGGACATGTAAATGAGAATAGCAGAACATTGCTAACAACTGTTGTCCAACAAAATGGACATAATACAATCTGAAATTGCTGGACCTCAGTGTTGCAGTCAGAAGTCTGTAAACTGCCTTATCTTCTGATTATCTTCTGTTCCTTAAGCTTACATTATGTTTTGTTGGAAGGGCTCTTGCCAGTGCGGTGGTATGTAACCACCAGTAGGTTTGTCTGAATAGGTTGATTAAAAACTTACATTTCATTGTAACCCGTGCAGGCAGACAGGGGCAGAGAGGTTAGAGTGGGCTTAATTAAAATGACAGGTGAGTAAGCTTCTGGTCATGATTGTAAACTGAACAGAGGCATTTTGCAGTGCCGCCCTCCAATCTGCATGTGCTTGACTTTTAACTATTATTCCTCTTTATTGCCTTAATCTTCTTTGAAAGTGTCATTTATTTTACTGTATACCATTGATGTTAACCTACTTAATAACTTCCTAGATGGCAATGATTTTGCCACGTATTTCCAAAATTTTCTGTGTTTATTAAAATATTTTGGAAGATTATGTGATTATTCAAGTGAGTTTTTAAAAGTCAGTTGGATATCATAAAAACTAATGAGACAAGGTGAGGAAATTAATGTTTTCCCGTGAGAAGGGTTTTGGGAGTGATGGTGGTGTTTGCCCTGACAGGAGTGGATGGGAAAACTGTCATTCCATTTCTGTGGTAAGATTCATGGATAGCCTTCCCACTTCATTGCCAACTGAGACTTTAAATAGGCAATTAATGACCATAAAAGGCCCTCATCCCACACCATACAGAATGCTGATAAAACAAACGGTCACATTTGTTTGTGGGCTGCCATTGCTGTCCCACAGTCGAAGGCACTCATTGTCTGATTAAAGAAGCTGACATCAGAGACAAGCCCAGTTGAAAGTCACCCCTTGCTGTCAACACCCTCCGCACCTCTCTAGCCTCCTCACCCCATGAACGACATTCTGCCCTTATAAATCTGTAGACTGGATTTCTCAGAGCTCCTACATCTCTCCCTGGGTGAATTGCTGGCAGCTGTTACCACTTCCACTGCAGGTAGGCACTCAGGAAACTGGGAACTCACTATTTGCACAGACCATAGATCAACCACTGCTGAGAACAGTTGGGTTCACAGCACCCAAAAATTGAAATGGAACAATAACAGGTGTCACAGAAATGGGCCTAGTACAGGAGTGGCACTCTCTGGGGAAGGAACATTACTCAGATGAAGAACCAGTGACAACATGCACTTATACCATTAAGGGATTGGCATGATTTAAAAGCAAGGTGTGCAATGTTCTGTGCAGACACTGGTAAGAATAAGGAACCGAAATATAGGAGCTATGTATTTGATGGGTAACTGAGCAAACTCAAAATCTAAACAGTAACACATGCAAATCCTTTTGGCATTTTCCCACTTCGATCTTTCATGGGATGTGTTTATTCCTGGCAGCTTTTGCCCAAACCTTGTTTCAGCTTATGGAAATTATTTAAAATGTACGAATTTGTATGTTCCAAAATATCTACTAAACTGAACTGTAGGAAGAAAATTAAAGTTGAAGTGATAAAATTTAAAAAAATACTGAGTTTGAGAAAGGAAAGATCTTACTTCAAGATGCTAACAATGTAAAGGAATTGAGACAAACTTTGCTACATATATTGAATGGTACTGTGCCCATTTTTCAGGCATTAACTGGGTGCCCAAAACTTTGATATAGCCGGCAGTCACTATACATTTGTCACAAACTGGAGATGAATTTTGTACCAGATTACTGTAGGCTAAGAAGTGTCCAGACAAATTGTCTACAGTAGGCTTTTGGGCCTGCTATGTTTTGTGACTCTGTAGCCATCACGCTTTTAGACACAAATCCTGGAGCTCATGTTGAATTCATATTTTTATATCTTTCCATGCGTGTACCAGACTTCTATGTAATTGCTGTGAGTGGGGAGTCACATGTGGGATAGACCAGATTTACTTCCCCAAAGGGTATTGGAGACGTTGGTCAACCAGATGGGTTTTATAACAATCAGTCCATGGGCTTTTAATTCCAGTTTTATTTTGAAAGGTAAATTCAAATTTCATCATTCAGCCATCTTGAAATTAGAAACAAGTCCTCAGAACGTTAGCCTAGCATTCTGGAGTACTAGACCAAAGACATTACCACTACACCACAACTCTTACGAATATATGAGAACAACAATACAGTTCCTCACTTAGTTAGAACACCATAATAACATCAGAGGCACTTTGCTTATATTACTTCCTGCTTCACATAAAGCATTGCTGGCCATTGCTTACTTTCAAAATTATAATAATAGCAATGTATACTATTACAACAAAGTAACTTCTGGTAAAATGGCAAGCATAAAATTAGACAGCAATTTGTAAATTAATGCAATGTGTGTATCATATTTTATTCAGTCACGGAATGATATAGTACAGAAGAGGTGCTTCAGCCCATCAAGCCTGCATCATCAAAATAAAAACTACTCTAGATATATATTACTCCAACTTTCCAACACTTGGCACATAACCTTGAAAGTTATGACATTTCAATTGTCCATCAAAGTATTTTTCAATTGTGAGGTTTCTTGCATTAACTACCCTCCCAGACAGTGCAATCCAGAGTCTCACCACCAGCTGGGTGAAAAGATTTCCTCAAATCTCCTCTGAGCCATTTGCCTTTCACCTTAAAATAATGTTCCATTCTTATTGATCCTTCAATTAAGGATGCAGCTGTTTTCTAACCGTGCCCCTCACAAACATGTATACCTCAATCAGGGCCCCTCTCAGCCTTTTCTGCTCTAAAGAAAAGAACTCAGGCTTACCCAGCCTCTCAGCTTTGCTAAACTGCTCCATCCCAGGCAACATCCTGGTGAATCCCATCTGTACCCCTTCAGTGCAATTGCACCCTCACTGTGGTGCAGTGACCATAGCTGCATACACCACTCCAGCTGTGGCCTAACTAAAGCCCTGTATAGCTCCACCATAACCTCCCTGCTTTTATTATCTCTACCAGGATTGTATGCTTTTCACTACTGGATTAACCTATCCTGCTGCCTTCAAAGATCTGTGGACAAGCACCCCAAGATCCTTCTGTTTCTTCGAGCTTCCTAATGTTCTGCCATTCATTGAGCACTCCCTTGTCTGTTACTTCTTTCAAAGGGCATCACCTCACACTTATCAGAGTTAATTCCATCTGCCACTGATCTGCCCACCTGACCAATCATCTATATCTTCCAGTAGTCTAAAACCTTCTTCATCACTGTCCACTACATGGCCAATCTTCATGTTAATCAAAAAGTTTCTTTTCTTCTCATCCCTCCCACATTGTCTTCTATATACGTATGAGTTCTAAATTATAAACATGGTCTTCCACCTGACATATTTGGATTATTAAGCGTGATTAGCCAATATGTGCAAACCAATCTTGTGAGGGGTTGTATGATGGAAATTTGCAGCTCACTGAATCCGTGGGGATACAGAGTTTGTTAAAATAAACTCTTGTGAATTGTTATTAATGATTTTACCAACAAAAGGTGGTTACGTTCTGTGCACTGAAGGAGAAACTGGGATTTGAGTTGAGCAATGAGACAACTAAGCACTTTTGACATTCTTCTAAGCAGCTGGTAAAGTAACTTTTGGAAGTTACCTTTAGTTACAAATAATATTTGATATTTGGTTGCAACAAAAAAAGACATTCTGAGGGTAAAATTTGTAATTTGATTCACGGAACAAAAATAATTTTACCAGATGTTGCAAGACCAACAGGAATAGCAAGATAAAACCAGACATTGTATTTGTGTACTTTTTAAATGGTTTAATAAGAGTGAACACATTAAAATTAAATTGAATAATTAGATGGATTATTAGTTAATTTGTCTACATTTACTACAAATTAACATCTCATCCTGTTTGTCCACATACTGCAACTTCATTGTTCAAGAAAATAAGAAAGTAAGTTGACTTATGCTGTCACATTTTCCTGATGTTATCTTGCAACAACCAACACGACAGGGACAGAGTAACAGGATAATGAAATGTGAGGCTGGATGAACACAGCAAACCCAGCAGCATCTCAGGAGCACAAAAGCTGACGTTTCAGGCCTAGACCCTTCATCAGAGGGCGGGAATGGGGTGAGGGTTCGGGAATAAATAGGGAGAGAGGGGGAGGCGGACCGAAGATGGAGAGAAAAGAAGATAGGTGGAGAGAGTATAGGTGGGGAGGTAGGGAGGGGATAGGTCAGTCCAGGGAAGATGGACAGGTCAAGGAGGTGGGATGAGGTTAGTAGGTAGGAGATGGAGGTGCGGTTTGGGGTGGGAGGAAGGGATGGGTGAGAGGAAGAACAGGTTAGGGAGGCAGAGACAGGTTGGACTGGTTTTGGGATGCAGTGGGTGGAGGGGAAGAGCTGGGCTGGTTGTGTGGTGCAGTGGGGGGAGGGGACGAACTGGGCTGGTTTTGGGATGCGGTGGGGGAAGGGGAGATTTTGAAGCTGGTGAAGTCCACATTGATACCATTGGGCTGCAGGGTTCCCAAGGTGAATATGGGTTGCTGTTCCTGCAACCTTCAGGTGGCATCATTGTGGCACTGCAGGAGGCCCATGATGAACATGTCATCTAAAGAATGGGAGGGGGAGTGGAAATGGTTTGCGACTGTGAGGTGCAGTTGTTTATTGCTAACCGAGCGGAGGTGTTCTGCAAAGCGGTCCCCAAGCCTCCGCTTGGTTTCCCCAATGTAGAGGAAGCCACACCGGGTACAGTGGATGCAGTATACCACATTGGCAGATGTGCAGGTGAACCTCTGCTTAATGTGGAAAGTCATCTTGGGGCCTGGGATAGGGGTGAGGGAGGAAGTGTGGGGGCAGGTGTAGCATTTCCTGCGGTTGCAGGGGAAGGTGCCGGGTGTGGTGGGGTTGAAGGGCAGTGTGGAGCAAACAAGGGAGTCATGGAGAGAGTGGTCTCTCCGGAAAGCAGACAGGGGTGGGGATGGAAAAATGTCTTGGGTGGTGGGGTCGGATTGTGGATGGCGGAAGTGTCGGAGGATGATGCATAGTATCCGGAGGTTGGTGGGGTGGTGTGTGAGAACGAGGGGGAACCTCTTTGGGTGGTTGTGGCGGGGGCGGGGTGTGAGGGATGTGTTGCGGGAAATGCGGGAGACGCGGTCAAGGGCGTTCTCGACCACTGTGGGGTGAAAGTTGCGGTCCTTGAAGAACTTGGACATCTGGGATGTGCGGGAGTGGAATGCCTCACTGCAGGAGCAGATGCGGCGGAGGCGGAGGAATTGGGAATAGGGGATGGAATTTTTGCAGGAGGGTGGGTGGGAGGAGGTGTATTCTAAGTAGCTGTGGGAGTCGGTGGGCTTGAAATGGACACCAGTTACAAGCTGGTTGCCTGAGATGGAGATTGAGAGGTCCAGGAAGGTGAGGGATGTGCTGGAGATGGCCCAGGTGAACTGAAGGTTGGGGTGGAAGGTGTTGGTGAAGTGGATGAACTGTTTGAGCTCCTCTGGGGAGCAAGAGGCAGCGCTGATACTGTCATCAATGTAACAGAGGAAGAGGTGGGGTTTGGGGCCTGTGTAGGTGCGGAAGAGGGACTGTTCCACGTAACCTACAAAGAGGCAGGCATAGCTGGGGCCCATGCGGGTGCCCATGGCCACCCACTTAGTCTGTAGGAAGTGGGAGGAATCGAAAGAGAAGTTGTTGAGGGTGAGGACGAGTTCGGCTAGGCGGATGAGGGTGTCGGTGGAGGGGGACTGGTCGGGCCTGCGGGACAGGAAGAAGCAGAGGGCGTTGAGGCCATCTGCATGCGGAATACAGGTGTATAGGGACTGGACATCCATGGTGAAAATGAGGTGTTGGGGGCCAGGGAATTGGAAGTCCTGGAGGAAGTGCGCCTCCGCCGCATCTGCTCCCACAATGAGGCATTCCACTCCTGCACATCCCAGATGTCCAAGTTTTCAAGGACCACAACTTTCCCCCCACAGTGGTTGAGACTGCCCTTGACCGCGTCTCCCGCATTTCCCGCAACACATCCCTCACACCCCGCCCCCGCCACAACCGCCCAAAGCGGATCCCCCTCGTTCTCACACACCACCCCACCAACCTCCGGATACTATGCATCATCCTCCGACACTTCCGCCATCTACAATCCGACCCCACCACCCAAGACATTTTTCCATCCCCACCCCTGTCTGCTTTCCGGAGAGACCACTCTCTCCGTGACTCCCTTGTTTGCTCCACACTGCCCACCAACCAAACCACACCCGGCGCCTTCCCCTGCAACTGCAGGAAATGCTACACTTGCCCCCACACCTCCTCCCTCACCCCTATCCCAGGCCCCAAGATGACTTTCCACATTAAGCAGAGTTTCACCTGCACATCTGCCAATGTGGTATACTGCATCCACTGTACCCGGTGTGGCTTCCTCTACATTGGGGAAACCAAGCGGAGGCTTGGGGACCGCTTTGCAGAACACCTCTGCTCGGTTAGCAATAAACAACTGCACCTCACAGTCGCAAACCATTTCCACTCTCCCTCCCATTCTTTAGATGACATGTCCATCATGGGCCTCCTGCAGTGCCACAGTGATGCCACCCGAAGGTTGCAGGAACAGCACCTCATATTCCGCTTGGGAACCCTGCAGCCCAATGGTATCAATGTGGACTTCACCAGCTTCAAAATCTCCCCTTCCCCCACCGCATCCCAAAACCAGCCCAGTTCGCCCCCTCCCCCCACTGCACCACACAACCAGCCCAGCTCTTCCCCTCCACCCACTGCATCCCAAAACCAGTCCAACCTGTCTCTGCTTCCCTAACCTGTTCTTCCTCTCACCCATCCCTTCCTCCCACCCCAAGCCGCACCTCCACCTCCTACCTACTAACCTCATCCCACCTCCTTGACCTGTCTGTCTTCCCTGGACTGACCTAACCCCTCCCTACCTCCTCACCTATACTCTCTCCACCTATCTTCTTTTCTCTCCATCTTCGATCCGCCTCCCCCTCTCTCCCTATTTATTCCAGAACCCTCACCCCATCACCCTCTCTGATGAAGGGCCTAGGCCCGAAACGTCAGCTTTTGTGCTCCTGAGATGCTGCTTGGCCTGCTGTGTTCATCCAGCCTCACATTTCATTATCTTGGATTCTCCAGCATCTGCAGTTCCCATTATCTCAGGGACAGAGTAACATCCCACCAGCCTCAAAACCTATCTAATTTCTTCAGATATTCAGTACCTCACTGTGAATTTAGGAAATGGTGAGGTTCCTATTTGGTTCACCCACAATGGCAAACTGACCACCTATGTCAGCTAGAACAGGAACTCTTAAACCACAACACCCTCATCCCAACCTAAGCCGTCCTACTTCCAAAATAAAAATCACCGGTTAAACTTTGGAGTGATCTGATATAACAGGAATACACCACAATATTAACTTGCACTGTCATGATATATTTATGTATGGACTATTTACTCCAATTTAACTTTTGGTCTCAGCTATAGCTCTGGTTTTACTTTTCAGTTCTTGTTTCACTATCTACATGTGCACCTCTGAAGGATGAAAGTGTCTGTCTCCTCATTGGTCCCTTTGTCTTTTAGTTCGATGAAGATTTTTTATTGTCACAACTGGAAGCATTAAATAATGGAATTACTAATGAATAGGGCAGTGAAATTGAATAGGTAGAGATCAAAGTCAAACCTAAAAAGGCTAATGCTGCAGCAACTTGTAACAATGAACATACAAAGAGAAGGAACCAGTGATAAAAGAGATGAAACGAAAGTAAACAGGCACAAAATCATCAGAATGATTGAAGTATTAGCTAGTGTAGTGGAGAAGTAAGCTTTTTTTTCATTTTCGCATATCTGAACTTTTTGTCAAGAACTGAGATCTTTTAAACAGGGTGCATGATCATCTGTACAATGTGCTTCATTGTTCACCTTATTGACCTCACCCATAAACATATTTATCATACTTGGCTTTGTTGTGGACTCTTTCTTTACTTACAAATGAGCAAAAACAAAATTGAACAAAGAAACTGCTGAACATTGTTTCATAAACTTCAAGGAAACTTGTATATTTTGAAACATTTGTATAATTGTATTTTCGATTCCAGTGAAAGATTTTGAAGTGCTTTGTGTTCCAGAGCTTTGACATTTTGTTTCCTTCCTTTCTTAAAATAAAGGTGTTGCATTGGCAGGCTTTCCAATCCTCTGGGACTCTTTCAGAATCTAAGGTTTCCTGGAAGATTCCACCAGTGCATCCAATATCTCTATAGCTACTTATTTTAATTTCCTAGGATGTAAACTGGGAATCCTCAAGTTGACTCAAGACCCCATGAACCCTTGTGGCTCCAGCTTAAACATGGATAAGGAAACCTGCTGCTGATTACCATATACCATCCTCCCTCAGCTGATAGATCAGTACTCCTCCGTGTTGAACAATATGTAGAGGAAATACTGAGGGTGGAAAGGGCACAAAATGTACTCTGGGTGAGGGCCTTCAACATCCACCACCAAGAGTGGCTTGGCAGCAGTACTACTGATCGAGCTGGTTGGGTCCTACAGGACGTAGCTGCTAGACTAGGTCTGCAGCAGGTGAGGAGGGAACCAAAAAGAGGGAAAAACATAATCGAACTCATCCTTACCAATCAGTCAGCTGCAGACGCATCTGTCCATGACAGTATCGGTAAGAGTGACCATCGCACAGTCCTTGTGGTGATGAAGTCCCGCCTTCACATTAAGAATACCCTCCAACATGTTTTGTGCTAAACAGGGCAGAGTTTGAACAGATATAGCAACTCAAAACTGAGCACCACCTGGCATACTGAATCTGAGGTATTATCCTGGAGAAGCCACCAAACAGGACTACTTGCACGCCAAACAACAAAAGCAACAAGTGATAGACAGAGCTAAGCGATCCTTAAACCAACAGATCAGATCAAAGCTCTACAGTCCTGCCACATCCAGCTGTGAACAATTAAATAACTCACTGAAGGGGGAGTCTGCACAAATATCCCCATCCTCAATGATGGAACAGCACAGCACATCAATGCAGTAGATAAGGCTGAAGCTTCTGCAGTAATCTTCAGCCAGAAGTGTCAAGTGGATGTTCCATCTCGACCTCCTCCAGTGGTCCCCAGCATTACAGATACCAGCCTTTAGCCAAATTGATTCACTCCATGTGATATCAAGAAATGGTTGCAGGTTCTAGATACGGCAAAGGCTACAGGCCCTGACGACATTCCAGCAAAATTACTGAAGATTGTGCTCCAGAACTTGCCGTTCCCCTAGCCAAGCTGTTCCAGTACAGTTACAACACCGGTATCTACCTGATCATGTGGAAAATTGCCCAGGTATGTCCAGTACATAAAAGGTAGGACAAATCCAAGCTGGCCAATTCCCACCCTATCAGTCTACTCTCGATCATCTGTAAAGTGATGGAAGGTATCATCAACAGTGCTATCAAGCATTACCTTCTCATCAATAACCTGCTCAGTGATACCCAGTTCCAGAACCACTCAGCTCTTGACCTCACTACAGTTTTGGCTCAAATACAAACAAACAAGCTGAATTCCAGAAGTGAGAGTGACAAGCTTTGACATCAAGGCTGCATTCGATTGAGTGTGGCATCAAGGAGCCCTGGAAAAACTGGATTCATTGGGTGTTGGGGAAAACTCTGTGGTGGTTAGAGTCATACCTGACACACAGGAGGATGGTCGTGGTTGTGGGATGCCAATCATCTCAGCTCCAGGACATCTCTGCAGGAGTTACTCGGGGTAGTGTCCTCTGCCCAACAATCTTCAGCTGCTTCTTCCCTCCACGATAAGGCCACAAGTGAGGATGTTAGTCAGTGATTGAAGAATGTTCAGCACCATTCTCAACTGCTCAGATATTGAAGCAGTCCACACCCAAAAGCAACAAGATCTGGACAATATCCAGGCTTGGGCTGTTAAGAGGCAAGTGACTTTCATGCCACACAAATGTCAGGCTATGACCATCACCAATAAGAGACAATCTAACCACCACCTCTTGACATTCAGTGGTGCTATCATCACTGAATCCCCCACTATCAACATCCTGAGGGTTATCATTGACTAGGAACTCAATTGGACTTGCTACACATATACAATGACTGCAAGAGCAGGTCAGAGGCTCGGAATACTGTGGCGGGTAACTCACCCACTGACTCTCCGAAGCCTGTCCACCATCTATGAGACACAAGTCAGGAGTATGATGGAATACTCCTCACTTGCCTGGGTGAGTGCAGCTCCAACAACACTCAAGAAGCTTGACAACCTCCAGGACAAAGCAGCCCGCTTGATTGGCATTATACCCACAAGCATCAAATCCCTCCTCTACCGATGCTCAGTAGCAGCAGAATGTACTATCTACAAGAGGCACTGCAGAAATTCACCAAAGATCCTCACTCAGCATCTTCCAAACCCACAACCACTTCCATCTAGAAGACAAGGGCAACAGATATACAGGAACACTACCACCTTTAAGTTCCCCTCCAAGCCACTTACCATCCTGACTTGGAAATATATCGCCGTTCCTTCACTGCCACTGGGCCAAAATCCTGGAATTCCCTCCCTAATAGCATTGTAGTTCAACCCACAGCAGGAGGACTGCAGTTGTTCAAGAAGGCAGCTCACCATCACTTTTTTGTGGGCAACTTAGGACGGGCAATAAATGCTGGCATGCCAACGATGCCCACTTGCATCATAAGAATGAGAAAAATTGTTTAGTAGTTTTGAAATACTATTAATATCTCATACTGAGAAACTGATGTGAAGTATTTATTTTACTCCTCTGCAATTTTTTGATTCCCCATTAATTCCAAAGCCTCATTGACTAAGGAGCGAATGTTCACTTTGGCTTCTTTCTTCCAGTTTATATATTTAAAGAAGCTCTTGCTGACTGTCTTGATATTACTTGCAAATTTATCCTCAAAGTTTATCTACTTTATCTTTATTGCTTTTTGTTGTCTTGTTCAAACTTTCCCAATCCTCTGGCTTACTATTAATTTTTGCCGTTCTTTATGTTTTTGCTTTCAACTTGAGGCTATCCTTAACTTCCCTGGTTAACCATAGTTGGCTCATCCCATTCATAGAATCCTTCATCCTCACTAGTATATATGTTTGCTGTGAGCCATGGCCTACTTTCATAAAGGCCTGTCATTGCTCCTTAATCACCTTTGCTGTTAAACAGCTTCCCCAATCCACTCCAGCCAGCTCTGCCCTCATTCTTTTGTAATTCCCCTTGTTTAAGTCTAGTACAGCTGTTTCCAACCCAGGTTACTCCCTCTCAAACTGAATGCTACATTCTACCATGTTGTAGTCACTGATTCCAAGGGGATATTTTACTCTGACAGCCTTCATTGAACTTGCCACTCGATCCAAAATAGCCTGATCTCTGGTTGGATCCATAACACATTGTTCTGGGAAACCATCTCACATGTGCTGAATTAATTCATCCTCATAGCTTCTTCCACCATTCTGACTATGCCAATCTAGATGAATATTATGCATAAAATTACAAATGCCAGACAATGACCATCTCCAACAAAACATTGGCATTGCCAATGACATTCAATTGAATTACCATCTCTGAGCCCTATCAATTACTCCACTATCAACATCCTGGGTGCTATCATTGAACTGGACTAGTCATATAAATACTGAGGCTACAAAAGCAGGTCAGAGACAAGAAATGCTGCAGTGAGCAACTTACCTCCTAATTCAAGGCCCAAGAACCAAAGATTACAGTTTTAAAGTGTTTCACAGAAGAAGCAAATACCAGGTGAGAAATAACCTTATCACACAGCAATTAGTTACGGTCTGGAATGCACTGCCCACAAGTGTGGTGAAAGTATGTTCGATTAAGGCATTCTGGAGGGCATTGGATCATTATTTAAATTGGAACAATGTGTAAAGTCATGGGGAAAAGGGAGGAGAGAAAGCTGGTGCATAAACCAGGGATGGACGGAACAGCCTCCTTCACATTGTAACAATTTTGTGACTCTGTGATATGATCATTATGTTTAATTCTATGGGCAACAATCCAAATGAGCTTATCACGTCTACATAGATTCAACCTTTGGCTTTTGGTGATGACATCGGTATTTCAGGAACACTATTTACATTTCTGAGCTTGTGAATGCAAACTAGACTCCTCTCAAAAGTCTGTCTGGCCTCTGCCAACAACGACAACCCTTCCTATATTTATAGCTCATGTCCGATGTCGTAAAATGTTCCAAGATGTTTTATAAGAAGCCATGGGCATCTGCGAAGGAGAAAAACTGGGTCTGGTTGGTCTGTTGAAAACACTAATGTGGATTCAAATTCTATGAAATTTAAATTATAAAAGTTGTGAAAGTTAACCAAATACCAATAAAACTATTCAAGATTTTCCAGGGTGGGATATATTCAGAATCTTGAAATGCATGGTCCTGCGGTAAAGAAGAAAGGGTTGCAGCATGAGAAAAATGAGTTTGCAAGTCTAAACTAATGATTATGTAGTCTATAAAGTTGGGCTTACATCCCTAATTTATAATTAAGCAAATTTGTCGAATTAGGCATTGATCAAAATCTTTTCTCCTGGTAACAGATTAATTGCTGCTTTTGGGAGGATCAAGCGTTCAAATACAAATAGAAATATTTCATTCATAAATGGCAATTGGCTCGTAGCTTCCAACAAAATATAACAAATGTTTCCTTCTTTTTAGCTGAAAAGAATACAATACCCTCATTCACCATAAATTCAAAAATACCGGACTAAGTGCCAACAATCACCAGTCCTGATGCTTGTCTTGAAAAGAAATTTGCGCCTTCAGTGCCCATATCTTGTTTCAGGTTTCATGCACTTAGTTATTTTCCTCCAAGCAGATTGAATCAAGCTTTGCAATTTTAAACTGTTTCTTCCTGGGGATTTTCAGTCATCGCACGTTAACAACAGAGAATAGATCTTCAGTGGACGTTGCAGTTCCTCAAGAACAATATCCCATAGACACATTTAGTGAAAGAAGAGGATCCTGAGATAATGAAGATAGAATATAAATTTAAAAGAAAAGTCCACTGAGATCTTCTTTGGAAAATAATCTAGAATTAGAATTAGGTTTTATTGTCACATGTGCTCAAGTACAGGGAGGCAGTGGAAAGTGTACAAAGTTGCCATTCTCCTGAACCTTCTCAGGTATAATTGCACTTATGGACAAACTCTTAGGTATAAAGTAGCAAGCAAAGAAATAAAGTTGAAAGTTGAGCATTACTGCCCTTTAATGGCTAGCCATGGGCCTAGATCCAGACTCTTCCACCCTGATGCTGAGACCAGCGCTAGCACACATCTCCTCACTGCGCTGCTGCCACAGAACCGCATCATCATTCTTCAGTGCTATTTTGCCTCTTCCAATGATATTATCGACATGAGACTGCGGCGGGCCAACCTCAGCAATGTAGCCATCACTGAAGCTGCCTGGTGCTCTCCATAGAAGGTAATTAAGATTAAAGTGAAAAAAAATTAGAAAGAAAGAAAAAGTAAAAGCACACAGAGCAGACAAGTCCATAATGGGCTTCACCTCAAGCCTGTGCTTGGGCATCAACTCAGGTCCCCATCGCACTTCACCTCAAGTCTACACCAGCTCAATTCACCACCGCTGATGCCATCCAAGGACAAGTGGTAAGTAGAAAGGAAAAAAAAACAAGAGGGAAAAAATAGAGAAGAAACAGATGGATGGGATGAGCTCCAGCTCAGGAGTCCTACTCCACCACTGTCTAGTCATCGAAGGGAAACATCTTATTAGAAGTGATATTCTCAAACACAGGAAATACCAATCAAAAGAACAATAAGCAAGACTGGGTAAGTAAATGTAGCTTTCCGTTTCTTATTCCTGTTGATGAATCAAAGTGATAGTCAATGTGATCCACTCATGTCCTATGGTCAAGTGTGGACTATAAAAACCCCTGTAGGAAACAGATAGAATTTGCAAAAGGTGATTGAATTTGCTTGTTTTGGCAGGTGCACTGAATTCTTTTCTGCAGCAAAATTCCACACGAGTAGCAATAGCAGAATTAGTGCAGGAATAAATCTGTGCCAGAAGAAACTATGTGGCCTTATACAAAAGGGCTGGAAAATATTATTCAGAGGTGAAAGAGGGTATAAAATGGCTTGGGGTGGGTTGGAAGTGAGTCCCAAAACATTCACACTGGCTTGCAATTTTACAAAGGTTGGATGGCAAGACAAGACGTCACAAGACAAAGTTCTGAAGTAAAGGTTCTTAAGACAATTAAAGTAAGAATTAATGGGATGTCAAGGGCCCATTCCATTTTTTTGAAGCTTGCATGGGGCCCATGGAGCATTGAAGCCCTGGCATTTATATCATAGCAGTAGGGAGCTTCAGCTCAGATTGTTGCTGCTTTCAGCAAGCATTCAGTAACTCTAAGGCAGTTTGTTATACAGGAAGGCTCGGGGTGCGCAACATTTTACATCTTGTCAGTGCATCAAAATGATCAATTCACTCTACTTGAGTGCCAGCTGATATATTATTTAAGTGGAGAAAAGCTCCTTGTGCAAAATCATGTAAAGCTAGAATCCAAATTCAGCAGGTAGGAGGGAAAGGAAATGGGATGTTGGAACTTATTTCACGAAGAATGAAGTATCAGAGTAGGGAGGTTTTGTTAAAATTATACAAGGCACCAGCCAGACCACAGCTGGAATATTGTGATCAGAGATAATGGGAACTGCAGACGCTGGAGAATCCAAGATAACAAAGTGTGAAGCTGGATGAACACAGCAGGCCAAGCAGCATCTCAGGCTAATAAAATGTGAGGCTGGATGAACACAGCAGGCCAAGCAGCATCTCAGGAGCACAAAAGCTGACGTTTCGGGCCTAGACCCTTCATCAGAGAAGGGTCTAGGCCCGAAACGTCAGCTTTTGTGCTCCTGAGATGCTGCTTGGCCTGCTGTGTTCATCCAGCCTCACATTTTATTATCTTGGAATCTCCAGCATCTGCAGTTCCCATTATCTCTGATACTATTTTAACAGCATCTCAGGCTGCTTGGCCTGCTGAGTTCATCAAGCTTCACACTTTGTTATCTTGGAATATTGTGAACTGTTTTGGGCCTCTTACCTAAGGAAGAATATACTGGCAATGCAGGCAATCTGGAGAAGGTTTACTGGGCTGATACAGATATTGAGGAGCTCTCTTCTGAAGACAGTTTGAGTAAGTAGGGCCTACACTTGTTGGAATATGGATGAATGAGAGGCAACCTTATTAAAACATACATGAATCTTAAGGGAGATAGTAGGAACTGCCGACGCTGGAGAATCTGAGATAAAAGGTGTAAAGCTGGATGAGCAGAGCAGGCCAAACAGCATCAGAGGAGTAGAAAAGCTCAACTTTTGGGTCTGGACCCAAATTTTCTAAAGAAGTGTCCAGACTCAAAATGTCAGCTTTCCTGCTCCTCTGATGCAGCTTGGCCTGCTGTGTTCATCCAGCTCTACACCTTGTTATCCCATGAATCTTAGGAGACTTGGCAGGGTAGATGCAGAAAAATTATTTCCTGTTGAGGAAGGGTCTAGAGGGCATAATTTCAGAATAAGGGGTTGCACATTTAAGACAGAGATGAGAAGAAGTTTCTTCATTCAGATGGCAGTGAATCTGGGGAATTCTTTATCATAGGTCACTGTTGAAGCTGGGTCATTAATTATATACAACGCTGATATAGAACAACTTTTAATCAGTAAGAGAATCCAGTGTTTTATCAAAAAGGCAGGAAAGTGGAGTTGAGAATAATCAGATCAGCCATGATCCCGTTGAATAGCCGACTTGATGGGCTAAAGGTCCTACTTCTGATTTTATAATCTTGTGCTCACACTTCTACTGCACCATTATGATGAGGAAGCTCCATATACCCTCCTCTTCCTTTGGAATTTAAGGAGTATAATGTTTAGATACATGATCAACCGTGACCACATTGGCTTACAGAGCAGGCATGATGGGCGAAATGGCGTACTGATCTATTGCTTGTATTTTTTTATTTGCTGAATTTTTGGGGTTTTTTTTGCTCAGTGTCATTTTTATCAGGTTTGATGGAGAGTCTCTCGCCATGAGAATTCTGTAACTGTATCTTACTAAACCCACCCTCACTGCCCATCCTGCTCCCAAAGCACCCCTCACGCCTGATTCTGTCTCATTCTACCAATTGCCGTAGCCGGAACAATTCACCATTGCCAGGATATTTCAGAATTACTTCTTTAAAAGCTCATCATGGACTTAGCTAAGCTCTAACAGTCCAGACCTGCCCCTCACAGTTCTTGACATTTGCCCTGGGCAAGACAAACACAGGGTAGCTGGCGCCCTGCTCTGTGGTTAGGGGTCAGCAGGTCCTGATGGACCAGGTGGTGTATATGAGGGATGTTTTGCTCCCCCCAGGATGGGCAGCAGAGGCAACAACAGCTGACCATGCCAACTTGGTCTATGGTTGCCGACTGAGTCCTTGCAGTCTCAGCCGTCTGGAGTAATATGCAGCAATGTAGGAAGAAGTTAAAGTTGTCCTCTCTGCTAACATTAAGTCCTGAAAACTTCTCTCTCATACCTCTATCTCTGTAACTGTATCCACTCTCACTAGGGCTTATGGCCTATTGACTGCAACATCTTTTCTCATTCGCAGGCACCCAACCTGACTCTGAAACCACCAATCCTGTGTGTCCTTTGCATTTCCTTTTCAGCTCAGGACACCTCACCATCTGCACGAACAGTAATAGATGTGTCACCCAATTTCACCTCTTGTAATACCTGCCTCTCCTTCGTTCAAGTAGGACAATAGCCCTCAACAGGTCAGAAAGAGTCAAGACAGAAACTGGGCTGCCCAACATTCATCCTTTACATGGAGAGGATCCCGACTGTTCAGAGTGGTTGACTTAGGGTGCCTGAGCTCCTGGATTCATTTCATAGATGGTCCATGTCTTACTGTGCTGGTACTGAGAAAGTTCTATGGAATAAAGGCAAAGAAGTGGTAATGGTTGTTGTCAAGAATCAAAATATTTGTGCAATGTGATTCTAATGGCAGAACAATCAATTTGCAAAAAGAAAATGAAAAGCGAGATTAAGATTGGCATAATGTTGAGTTCAGAAAGCTGTAAAATGGTAAATGAGAAGATGAGAAGCTGTTTCTCCAGTTTGCATTGACCTTTGCTGGAATATTGCAGCAGTCTAAATGTGAGCACAAGAATAAGGTGGTGAATTAAGACGGCAAGGAATGGAAGCTCAGGGTCATGCTTGCAGACTGATTGGAGGTGTTCCACAATGTGGTCACCCAATCTGTGTTTGACTACGCTTTGAGCATTGAATTTGGTACAGGAGCAAGATGAATCATTCCTATCAAACAGTGACCTAGGAAAAGTTGTCATGTTATGAGAAGTGTCAGAAAGGGAGCATAGATATTTATAGACCCAGTGCTTATATGTTTGTAGCTCAAGTACAGTGTAGGATCAAACAAAAGGATGGATGAATTGCCTATACACAGCTACTGTCATTTTCTATTATCCTTTATTAGCTGCATGACTATTAGTAGTACTATTGTTACTGAGCCTCCGTTGTGCTATTTGCAGTGTGGAAGCTCAGCTCTGGCGTAGGTTACATGAGAAAACTGTACCAAAAAGGAATGCCTGTTATGAATGTGCAGATTGGGAATGTTCTATTTTATTAATAGTCTACGGTAAGTCAGAGATAAACTGGACTCATATCCATTTCACTACACTCCAAGCTGTTTAATCTTCTTCTAGTTATTCATAGAGCCGTCAGCTAGAAATAAGAATTCATTTCCTGATCAATTTTATTCCGATAAATGAATTCACTGCAAATAAAATTATTGGATAACAAGATTTCTCCCCCAGATGAGAATCTTGATTGTACAGTTCCAGGAATCGTCCTCTGGTATCTCCCAATGACTATTGCTCAGCTATGGATATTTGACAGTAAATGGTGACGGTTTGTTCAGCCATGCCACACCCAAGTTATCAGATGAATGAACATTTCAGCAGTCTGTGGAAGATACAAATAATTCAGTGTAATCCTTGCCTCATCCGATCCACATTACCTTTTCTCTATAACTCAGATTTCGCAGTCAGCACTTAAATGACCCTGTTCATCCCTCACAACAAGGAAAGTTGCCCACAACTATTTAGCAACCTCTGGAGCATAGATTTCATCTTTATCGATATAATTTTATTCTGGCATCAGTTCAAGCAGATCTCTGGCATTCAACAATAGTTGAGGTTATCAATTAAGCTTAGCAGCCAATCACAGATGGGTTTTCATTTTCTGCAAACCAGAAAATATAATCATTGACTGTCCTTCAATTTAATCATTTTACAGCTGGAAAAATAAAGATTGGATGTACACATGGGACCAAGGTAGAAACATATATAGCATAAGCAATTTTGATATTCCATAAATATTAAACTAAGGGACAGCATGGTGAATCAATGGTTAGCACTGCTGCCTCACAGCACCAGGGACCTGGGTTCAATTCCAGCCTCAGGCAACTGTCTGTGTGGAGTTTACATGTTCTTCCCTTGTCTGTGTGGGTTTCCTTTGAGTGTTTCAGTTTCTTCTCACAGTCCAAAGATGTGCAGTTTAGGTGGATTGGCTAAGCTAAATTGTCCATGGTGCCCAAGGATGTATATAGGTTAGGTGAATTAGCAATGGGAAATGCAGTGGTACAGGACTCTATCTGGATTGGATAATCTTTAGAGAGTCAGTGTGGACTTGTTGGGCCAAATGTCCTGTTTCCATACAGTACAGATTCTTTGATTTTTCAGAGCCAGACAGGTTGTCCAGCAATAATTATGATACTGCACTGATTCTTTGAACCTGTTTCAACAAGTGAACAATTTCTAGAATTTTCGCAGTGGTGCTAAAATAGTTTTAACGTAGAAATTCACATTCATTCAAGTGACCTATAAAGATATGTTTCAGTAAAGCTTTCAATTACACTGCTTTTGGAAGATTCACTGTAACTTCCGGATTTCCACAGTTAGCTGTGTATGTCCACGTACCAGAATGTGCTATATGTTTCGTATTGTAGTTGTGGCAAATGATGATAGCTGCACTGTTGTAGGAACAAAAAAATTCAGGTCATTAGCTTATGAGTAAGAACAGGAAGGTAGTTGACTAGATTGCATATACATAGGCATCAGATGAGACATGATCGTGATGCTTCCAGGTTTAAATAGTCCACACAACAATTCACATTAATTTAATACTTTTAATGCATAGAATTTTGCCAAGGTATTTAACATTGATCAATTTCTAAGGCTATTTATATTGAAGGTGATAACTTAGGTGAAGTACCAGAGGATTACAAGCATTCATGAAAGACCTCTCCTTCCTTTGGCCCCTTCCACCCATCCTGTATGGTTCCTCATCCTCCTGCGTCAAGTCAATGGCATTGCATATCTTCATCCACTTCCCAATGGCCCATCCTAGTCCCATTCCTATTCTATGCCATTGACACAATGAGTGCACATCATGATCCATGTGGAAAGAAAAAGATAAACATACAGAATCAAATATGATATCTTCATTATAATAAAATGTGAGGCTGGATGAACACAGCAGGCCAAGCAGCATCTCAGGAGCACAAAAGCTGACGTTTCGGGCCTAGACCCTTCATCAGATCACATTTTATTATCTTGGAATCTCCAGCATCTGCAGTTCCCATTATCTCTGATATCTTCATTATGCAGGTTTGATCATGAAAAGTGCTCCCATTCTTGAAAGCAACAAGGATTTTGAATCTCCTCAAATGTGAGTCTTTCATAAAAACAAACTTCGTCCATGCTGTCAGAATTTTGACTCTTAAAGTTGATACTCAAATTTGGTGGAAGTAATTGTAGTTTTTAAACTGTGAACTCAGAGTCCCTTGCTGATATAAGGTTGTTTTGAAGCTCAGCCAAGCATTCATAATACATAGACTTTAGGGAAATGTCAGCCAATAACTCCATTGAAATTGCTTTAACAGATTCTTTTAAAGACTTAATAGCTGGCCTGTCAGTCAAAACAGTTCAGAACAGTATTTTTATTTCCCATGTACTGTCAGCTGCAGTTAGTTTTTAGTAGTTTAAAGTAAAAGGAATGTAAAAAATCACTTCTGATCATGGTAGCTAAAAAGGCTTTATCCAGTATCCAAGAGCATTTACTTCATTAATTCATGACTCTGCATTACTGCTTAAGGCTGAAACAGCTAAAATTGGGTCAGTTCAAACTCAGAACTAAGTTCAAGTTCAAGTGGCCGCAATAAATGTGGGTTTCCTGCCTATCTGCAAAGATCATGGCCCTGTGGTTAATTTTGGATGCAATAATCAGCCTTTAAGTTAGTTAAAGATTTATTAGAATGTTTTTGCTTGTGTGTAATTACTATGTAGAAGCAAGTAGAATTTTATATTTGAAGGGATGTGAGCAAGTTCCATGGAGGATCAGTTCCTGAAGACATGCAACACCTTACTTCAAACATACCATTGCTAGTTCCGACAAAATCATGCTTTGTAATTGACTTCTAGCTTGCAGTTATTGCATTTTATCATCAGGGGAGGCGATGGTCTAGTGGTATTATTGCTGGACTGTTAATCCAGAGACCCAGATAATGTTCTGGGGATGTGGATTCGAATCCTGCCAAGGCAGATGGTAGAATTTGAATTCAATAAATATCTGGAGTTAAGAATCTAATGGTGACCGTGAATCCATTGTCAATTGTCAGGAAAAACCCATCTGGCTCATTAATGCACTTTCGGGAAGGAAACTGCCATCCTTACCTGCTCTGTCCTACATGTGACTCCAAACCCACAGCAACATGGTTGACTTTTAACTGCCCTCTGGGCAATGAGGGACGGGCAATAAATCTTGCTTGGTCAGTGACACTTCAACCTGTTAATAAATAAAGGGGAAAACAATGTGGTACTAGAAACTTCAATAGTTTACAGGTCCCCAGATTATGTGATTGAGAACCTCCTGAGTTAGCAGGGAATAGTTCACCTGCAATGACCTTTGGGTCTTTTTGTTTTATTTGCAGAGCTTCGCTCTTTTTTTTGCCATATTCGGGATGTTCAGAACTAGCAATCTCTTCTTTTTCAACATGTCTCGAATGTGTGGAATATGAGCTCTGTGGTATAAGGTAACGCCTCTGAAAGAGTTAATGTTGGGAGTTGTATTGAGCTTCACCCAATCTAATAATGTTTCTTAGTCTTTAGCTGAATAAACAATTAATCTTGCACAAGCTCCCTCAGGAGCAGACGTTACATACCTGGCTCATGATAGTTGTAATTAGTTCATATTAGTTGTACCCAATGCTGTCATCAATAAACTATACTTTGGAGATAAGATAGTGTGAATACTCTTGTGGCATTGTGGTGGTAGCCCTACCTTTTTACCCAGAATTCAGGGCTCAAGTTTCACCTGCTCCAGAGGTGTGAAATAACATGTCTGGAAAGATTGATTAAAAATATCTATAAGAGCAGTTAAGATTTCTTGTTAAGACTCTCTTGTGATCTATCTTCTGCCACTGATAACTAGCCAGACCTCTAAATTCAGCAAGGTTGGTATCAGCAATCTACCCCAACCACCACAAGCCAGTGGTGGGTACCCACAGCCCAATGGAGAAGAGAATTTCTGCAGAGGTCTCCTAATCAGTTAGTACCACAACGACTAACAGCATGTTTCTATATGTTTTCACTGATCTTTGGCTAAAGTTATGACAGCTTAGCAAGACAACACTGAAAGAAATTCCTGGCATAGATGTCTGAATGAGTCACTATTTATTGCAGCCTATTTTGGCCTTGGAGTATGACTAGCTGTACATAAACAATGTAAATTAAGCTTAAAATGTTTGTATTTAGCTGCTATGGATGCCAATTCCAAAGTCTCTTCTTCAAAGCAATGCATTGATGAAATTGTGCCCTTCATTACTGACACAACCAGGTACAGCTGTAGGGTGACAATTCACTTAGCATGCTTCTAACAAATCAACAGGTGTCTTTAAAATAATACTGAATGCTTGGTCTTTGGAGAGTGCAACCAGGAAGATGTTTAACATAATAAGTGCATTTGCATTTAGCTTTTATCACAGAATCACAGAATTGTTGCCGTATAGAAAGAAACCATTCAGCCTGTCGTACCTGCACTAGCTATAGTACCTACTGCCAATCTCTCATCTTGTCCCTGTATCCCTGAACACAATTTCTATCCAAATAACCATTTAATGTTCTCTCAAATGCCTTAATTGATCTTGCCTACACCACATTTTCAAGCAGTGCATTTCATATTCTAGCTACTTGCTGTGTGAAAAACTCTTTCTCACATGACCTTGCTTTGTTTGTACTCACTTTAAATCTTTGCACGTTTGTTATTTCCTATTTTATGAGCAGGATCAGCTTCTCCCGTTCCACTCTGTGAAGTCCTCTCATGATTTTATAATACAATGATGGACAGTGCTTAACAAACGGCCTTATCTGCTCCAATTGGCCTGTTCAAAACCCTAAGTTACACATGACCAGAAACGAATTGCTATTAACATAGAAATATCTGTTGTTTTATATTAAGCTTTTCCTAACAAACTTGCTTCAGATATTTTTACTCAAAATCTGCTTGCTAGCCAAATGTCTTAATACATATACATTAGATCACTCACTTTCTTTGCACTCTGTATGTGCCTCATTATCTGTAATAGCCTGGCCTCCATTCCAACCAATTCCAAGCACTTATTCCCCCCTTGGAATTGGGATAGCCTTGTCGGGCAAGCCTCTTCCAGCATCAGGGGCTCATTTGTTCTGTGATTGACATACATTCCCATTGTTACTCCTCCCAGCAAAAAGACCCCGATGTCAATGGCAGTCTGGCTGTCCAATATGATTCTGAATCTGGCCAATGAACATTAACTGTGCAAGACCCCAACTCTGATTGACTATTACCCTCCCCAGAAAGAGAGGTAGACACTCAGTGCCCATTGTGTAACTCCACAGGTAGATAAGGTCATAAATCACATGACATCAGGTGATAGTCCAACAGATTTATTTGAAAACACAAGCTTTTGGAGCCTCACTCCTTCTTCAGGTGTTAATGAGAGAAATTGTATCAGACACAGAAGTTATTAGTATAAGATCAAAGGGTCACATCACTGATTAAACAAAGCTAAGGTGCTGTTAAATCTTTAATGAGTTAGAAGGTTTACTTCATTAATATTTGTATATAAATCCCAGAAATTCTTTGAAATCAGTGCCCTAAGAGAACCAAAAGTTTTATCAGTGTAAAGAAGAGGTGACATTTTAGGTATTACAAATGCAAGTTAGGTGTGAGGCCTTGTTTAGAATCTATTTGTGTTTTGATTTGGAATTAGACTAATTTTACTTCTAAAGTAGGAATTTATAAAACGCTTACATTGGCTGACTGTCTATAAGTTGTGTGCTTTTTTGTGCTTTTTAAACAAAATGGAATGTATCTGCAAATACAAATGCACTGCAATGATTCACATGCATTGTCTTACCCTTTGTCAAGCTCATTTATTTCAGTCACAATTAGGGATTCCAGTTTAATTTTATGCAATGTATTCACATTATCAGTTTGCATCAGGTCATTGGCACTCTTTCAGCATTGCAGCCAGATACCAGGAACAGTCCCATGGCTGCTGACCTCTTCAGCTGTCTCCATCCAGGTTTACTTGTTTGCCAAGCTGATCTGGTCCTCCCAACATGAGGGAATGTGAAGCCTCTATTTATGGGCATTCTCTATGTGCATTCTTATTCCCTAAAGAAGAATTTTAAAATTGACTGTACAGTCTCATAAATATCACATAATCTGTGTTAGGTGACCATAGGAGAAATGCACTTAGAATTACATGTTGCATGAATTGTGATGAATTGACCCATGCTACCGAACCTAGGGATTTGGGTTTCACTTTGACTCTTTCCACATTGCAGATATCTGATTAAATTCTGTGGCATCTATGGGAAGACTTGAGACTGGGAGTTAGGGAGTAAGGGGACAGAAAATCCAGAAAAAAGAAAGCGGTATTCTGGGTGGAGTAGTGTGATTAATAAACTGCCACATGGCTATCTGTTCAGATCGGTATTCAATGACATATTTAAATGAAAACGTTCTGAAGAAAGGGTGTAACATCTAAATAATTACTGATTAAACTGAAATAGAAACTTCATTTACAACTGTGAAGACTCTGAATCAATATACGAAAATAAAGATTGTTTGAAGGAAGGACAGATAATCAACAAAAACACCCATAAGTGCATGAAAACGTACATCCACGTGCAATCAGGTTTCACAGGGTTATATCCTGATGTTAGATGTCACCTCAGTACATATTTGTCTTAACAGGAGTGTTAAATGAGCCACAACTAAAATACTCCTTTTCCTAATTACTTCATATGATGGAAGCTACAATAGATAGCGCAGTACTTATTTCCCATCCTGATTTGCCCTGGATAAGGTGGTGGTGAGCTATATTTTTGAACTACTGCAGCTTCTGTGGTGCATATGCACTCACAGTACAGTTAAGAAAGGAATACCAAGAATATTGACCCAATGACAGTGAAGCAATGACAATATAGTTCCAAGTCAGGATGGTGTGTGCCCTGGAGGGAAGCTTACAAATGGTTATGCATCTGCTGCCCTTGTTCTTTAAGTTGGCAGAAGTCACGAGCTTGGAAAGGGCTGTCAGATGAGGTAAGTTACCCCTACAGTACATCTTAGAGATGGTATGCACTGCTGTCACTGTGCATCAGTGGTAAGGCAAATAGAAGTTGAAATTATTGGGTGGCGTTCTAATCAAGTGAGTTGTTTTGTCCTGGATGTTGTCAAGTTTACTGAATGCTGTTGAGACTGCATCCATCCAAGAAGTAGAGAGTATCCTATCATACTCCCAACTTATTCCTTGACAGGCTTTGGAAAATCAGATGAATTGGTCATCACATGATTCCAAATTTCTGACTTGCTCTTGTAGTCACGGTATTTATATGGCTGGTCCAGATCATCTCCTTGTCAATAACCCCAAGATGTTATGAATTTAGTGATAGAAATGTCATGGGGAATGGTTCAGTTCCTTCTTGTTGGAGACAGTCCCTGTTTCAGATTTTTGTGTGTGAATGGTATCTGCAAGTCATCAGCCTAAACAGCAACGTTGCCCAGGTCTCGATGCATTTGTCTGAGGAGTCACAACTGATGCTGAATATTGTGCAATCATCAGTGAATATCCAAAAAATTGACCTTATGCCATAGGGTAGGTCATTGACGATGCAGCTGAAGATAGTTGGAGACACTACCCTGAGGAAATTGAAAAAAAATGTCCTCCAATAACCACAACCATCTTCCTATGTGCATTGACTCCAGTTTCACTAGGGTGTCTTGAAACCACACTTGGTTATATGGGACCTTGATGTTAATGGCAGTCACCCATATTTCCCCTCTTAATTTCAGCCCTTTATCTATGGTTGAATGGATAGCCACTAGGTGGCGAATTGTTCCAGGAATTGCACTCGGTAAAGTGGGGTAGAAATCGACTTGAGAAGTGCCGTGAGGCACGGCAGAAATGAGTTCTTGGGAAGATAGGGTGAGAAAACTTGCTAGGCCTCGTGGAGAAAAACCCTCCAACAAGCTTGACACAACTCAGACTTCAACAACAAATGTAAGATTTAGCTCCTCGTTAATTGTGGCACTGGGCTAGGATAACAGGTCATGAGATCAAACACCATTATGGCAAGATGTACAACTGAATTCAATACAAGTCCGTACATTTGTGAAAATAAATGTCCAAAAGTAAAAGTTAATTGCTGCAAAAATCCAACTGCTTCACCAAATCTTTTAGGGCAAGGAAACTGCCACCATATTAAAGTACAATCATATGAAAAAAAATGGTTAATTTGTAATGCATCAGGGTAGATAGAGATGGGAAATAAATGTTATCCACATCCCAAACAAAATAAATAAATGGCTTCCTTAATAACATTTCAAATTACCATACTATGGCTATTCTTTAGATGGCAAGCAGCTGCTCCTTCATACCTGAAAAAAAAGATGAATCCCAAAACAACTGTTTTTTATCCTTTTGTGGAGCAACAATCTTAAGCCCACTAACATTCCTATGCATTATTTGCTCCGTGGAGAACATGGTTGAGATGCTCTTTGGAATGCACGAATATCAGCAAATTGCTCTTCATGTATCCCCGTGGAGCAGCACTGTGCGGGAGGATTGTCTTTCTCAGAGTAAATTAATAACTGTAATGAAGAGGTAACTGCTCAGTGGGGACTGGGATCACAGCCATTGAATTCTATGTGGGCCATATAGCTTTCAGAAGTGATCATGTTCCGTGCTAACTAGTTGATTTGTGAGGCCCAAAAATAATACAAATTTTGCAGTTAGGGAGGCTTAACCTTCTGCCTTTTTGGAGCAACTCGAGTCTCTTAAATCTAATCCTTGGCTATTTGCCACTTCTGTTAAGATCTGAGATGGAAATCTTTCCTGGGTATACCCGTGTCAGATTTAACGCATATTTAGCTGGATTTTCAGTTTAGAACGGTAAAGCTTCCAAAGTCAAACTGAGGGAGAAGTGTCTTTCATAGCATATATTACCTCATAGATTTGGGGATAATTTTACTTGAACACTAGCCTCAGGTACAATTACAGGTTCTAAATTTGGTGGAAAGAGTTAATTAAGAAGCTTATAAACCCTACCAAGAACATTAAAAATTGCAAGGAGAGGACTATAAAAACATCTAATAATTAATTATTTGTAGTCATCTAACTTAAAATTAGCAAAGCAGCAGGAATTAATTCAAAGAAAAATCTTTTTCGTCAGTTTCTCTGTCTCCGCCTGTCTTCTTTTCCCTCCGTCTTCGGTCCGCCTCCCCCTCTCTCCCTGTTTGTTCCGGGGCCCTCGCCCCGTCCCCCTCTCTGGTGGGGGGTCTGGGCCCGGGGCGTCAGCTTTTGTGCTCCTGGGATGCTGCTTGGCCTGCTGTGTTCATCCAGCTTCACACTTTGTTGTCATGACAATGATAGGTTCTGTTCTGGAGTCCTATGTAGGCCTGGGCAGGACAGCGGCTTTCCTTCCCTAAAGAGCGTTAGTTTGGACCATAAGTCATAGGAGTGGAAGTAAGGCCATTCGGCCCATCGAGTCCACTCCACCATTTAATCATGGCTGATGGGCATTTCAACTCCATTTCCCTGCACTCTCCCCGTAGCCCTTGATTCCTTGTGAGATTAAGAATTTGTCAATGTCTGCCTTGAAGACACTTAATGTCCCGGCTTCCACTGCACTCCCTGGCAGTGAATTCCACCGTGCTTTCAGGCAGAGAGTTCTGACTCCACCATTAGTGCACTAGACTTTTTAAATGGCAATCCACAATAGTTTCATGGTCATCATTTGGATATTTCTTGAACTCAAAGTCTACCATTTGCCATGGTGGGATCCCAGGTTACTTGAGCATTGCCTGGATCTCTCATTTACTAGTCCAGTGAAGATACCATTACGGCATGGCCTCCTGGGTATATTGTAATGTTGTATTCTAGTGAATAACAATGCAGGTTGTTACTTTCAGTCCAAAAACCTGTGCACAGCTATTTCAATGCTGGTTATGTTTTGTTTCTTGGTATTTCAAATAGCGATACAGAATAAAAGCTTCACTGGTTATTTCTCACTTTGTTTCTGGGATCTTGCTTAGAGACTCATTCATAGATTCAGTGTTCCCATTTATACCCATTGTCTGATTAACTTTTGATTTTCCTGTCTAACAATAATGGATGGAATGGATAGAGATAGACGAAGCTGATGTGCTGAAAATTTTGTCAAACATTAAGATTGACAAGTCGCCAGGCCCGGATCAGATTTGTCCTTGGCTGCGTTGGGAAGCGAGAAATGCAATTGCTTCGCCACTTGCGAAGATCTTTGCATCCTCGCTCTCCACTGGAGTCGTACCTGAGGACTGGAGAGAGGCAAATGTAATTCCTCTCTTCAAGAAAGGAAATAGGGAAATCCCCGGCAATTATAGACCGGTAAGTCTCACGTCTGTCGTCTGCAAGGTGTTAGAATGGATTCTGAGGGATAAGATTTATGACCATCTGGAAGAGCATGGCTTGATCAAATACAGTCAACACGGCTTTGTGAGGGGTAGGTCATGCCTTACAAACCTTATCGAGTTTTTTGAGGATGTGACTAGAAAGGTTGATGAGGGTCGAGCTGTGGATGTGGTGTATATGGACTTCAGTAAGGCATTTGATAAGGTTCCCCATGGTAGGCTCATTCAGAAGGTCAGGAGGAATGGGATACAGGGGAACTTAGCTGCTTGGATACAGAATTGGCTGGCCAACAGAAGACAGCGAGTGGTAGTAGAAGGAAAATATTCTGCCTGGAAGTCAGTGGTGAGTGGTGTTCCACAGGGCTCTGTCCTTGGGCCTCTACTGTTTGTAATTTTTATTAATGACTTGGACGAGGGAATTGAAGGATGGGTCAGCAAGTTTGCAGACGACACAAAGGTCGGAGGTGTCGTTGACAGTGTAGAGGGCTGTTGTAGGCTGCAGCGGGACATTGACAGGATGCAGAGATGGGCCGAGAGGTGGCAGATGGAGTTCAACCTGGATAAATGCGAGGTGATGCATTTTGGAAGGTCGAATTTGAAAGCTGAGTACAGGATTAAGGATAGGATTCTTGGCAGCGTGGAGGAACAGAGGGATCTTGGTGTGCAGATACATAGATCCCTTAAAATGGCCACCCAAGTGGACAGGGTTGTTAAGAAAGCATATGGTGTTTTGGCTTTCATTAACAGGGGGATTGAGTTTAAGAGTCGTGAGATCTTGTTGCAGCTCTATAAAACTTTGGTTAGACCGCACTTGGAATACTGCGTCCAGTTCTGGGCGCCCTATTATAGGAAAGATGTGGATGCTTTGGAGAGGGTTCAGAGGAGGTTTACCAGGTTGCTGCCTGGACTGGAGGGCTTATCTTATGAATAGAGGTTGACTGAGCTCGGTCTCTTTTCATAGGAGAAAAGGAGGAGGAGAGGGGACCTAATTGAGGTATACAGGATAATGAGAGGCATAGATAGAGTTGATAGCCAGAGACTATTTCCCAGGGCAGAAATGGCTAGCACGAGGGGTCATAGTTTTAAGCTGGTTGGTGGAAAGTATAGAGGGGATGTCAGAGGCAGGTTCTTTACGCAGAGAGTTGTGAGAGCATGGAATGCGTTGCCAGCAGCAGTTGTGGAAGCAAGGTCATTGGGGTCATTTAAGAGACTGCTGGACATGTATATGGTCACAGAAATTTGAGGGTGCATACATGAGGATCAATGGTCGGCACAACATTGTGGGCTGAAGGGCCTGTTCTGTGCTGTACTGTTCTATGTTCTATGTTCTATGACTGAATAGAATACTTAACTGCATCATCAAAAACATGGGGCCGCATCCTAAACTTCTTTTGAACATTGTTGCTTCATGTTTTTTTTCCCATGAGATCTATTGATATTGAAGATCACAAGAAATGAGAGTAGCAGTAGGCCATTTGGCCCATCTAATCTGTTCCACATTGAATGAGGTCATGGTTTATCTGATAATCCCCAGCCTACTTTCCACCTTTTCCCCATTACATCTGAACCCCTTACAGATCCAAAAAAAATCTCAGACTTCAACATACTTGAAGACCCAACATTAACCATGTCATGTGGTAAAGAATTCCAGAGATTCACAATCCTCCGAGACAGGAAATTGCATCTCAGCTCTGACTTAAATAGATGACCCATCACTCTGAAATTATGCCCTCTCGTGCTAGACCAGAAATAACCTTTCCGCATCAATGCTGTCAAGCCCCCTAAGAATCTTGAATATTTCAGTAAGGTCTCCTCTTATTCTTCTAAACTTGAAAGAGTACAAGCCCAAACTACTCAGCATCTCTTCATGAGAAAATCTCTCCATACCTGAAGTCAACCTAGTGAAACCTCTCTGGACCACATCCAATGAAGCTATATTTTTCCCTAGATAAGAGGACAAAACTGTTCACAATATTCTAGGTGTGTTCAAACTCGTGCCTTATATATTTTTAACTCTAGTCCTTTCAAAATAAATGTCAACATTCCATTTCCTTTCTTATTACCTGGTGAACTTGTATGCTATTGTTTGACTTCCTTGTTCAAGTCATTAATAACTGTTCTCAATAATTGTGGACCCAGTACTGATCCCTGTAGCACTTCAGCTGATTACAAGATGCCATCCTGAAAATGCACACTGCCCCGATCCCAACACTGTCTTCTTATAGTTAGTCAATCCTCTATCCATGTTGAAATACTAAACACAACAATCTTATCTTGTCAAGTATCCTAATGCATGGTAACTCTTTATTCATTCACGGGATGAAGGAATCGTTGGCTAGGCAGCACTTATTGCCCATCCCTAATTGCCCAGATGGCAGTTGAGTGTCAACCACACTGCAGCAGGTCTGGAGCCACATGTAGGCCAGACCATGTAAGGATGGCAGTTTCCTTCCCTAAAGGACATTAGTGAACCAGTTGGGTTTTCCGCAACAATCGGCAATGGGTTTATGGTCATCTTTAGATCCATAATTCCAGATTTTTTTATCCACCATCTGCCATGGCAGGATTTGAGCCTTATCAATCACACGCTAGAAATCCAAATATATTAGATCCACTGATTCCCCTTAGTCTTCCCTGTTTGTTGCCTCTTCAAAGAATTCTAATAAATTTGTCAGGCATCATTTTACCTTCACGTGCCATTCTGGATCTGCTCAATTATATTACATGATAGCAAGCTATTACAACCTTTATAATAAAGTGTAACTTTTTCCCAATAATAGATGTTAAGCTAACTAGCCTATACTGTTGGGTTCTTTGTCTCCTTACCTTTTTGAATAAAAGTAAAAGTGGCAGTTTTCCAACCCTTTGAGAATATTCCAGGAGTTAAGTTTCTTGGAAAATTACAACCAGTACATCCATCAGAACAATTCACAGTACTCTAGGTGTGGTCTCATCAATGCCTGTACATTTTTAGCAAGATGGGCCTACATTTAGAGTCCACTACCCTTGCAATAAAAGGCCAACATCCAACTTGCCATCCTAAGTACTTTATGTATATGCATACTAATCTTTTGTGATTCAAACACCCCGATCCTTCTCTACCTCAGTAGTCTATAACCTCTCCACTTTAATAACCTGCTTTTTTACTATTCTTCTGAAGAAAGTGGGCTTTTGTGTTATGTTTCATGGTCGGTGTGTCAATATACTTAAAGATGCATCCTTCTGATATCAACATATTAATGTATGTGAACAGAAAGTATGAAGTTTTCACTCTCCATCTTAACCCGGGCCACTTCAAATATAATACATTGATGAAAATGTTCTGCTATTTGTAGCTGAATGGCGTAATGGTAGTCTAAACATGGATATGCCAACGAATATATCTGTATATATTACTGTACGGTAGTAAATGTCTGCTGGACCTTTCAATACCACATTACCCATGTCTGAGGTTTTGTGTTATTAGGGGTAACACAAACATTGCCACATTAGGTAAAGATATCTTACTGGAGGCAAGATACATATCAACTGGACAACATCACATCATAGTCCAACTGACAAATTTTTTGCCCACTCATTTAACCTATGGCTATCACTTTGCAGGCTTTTTGTAACCTCTTCACAACTTGCTTCCTTACATTTCTTTTATATTGGAGCAAATTTGGAGAATTCATGAGAATTCAATTTCTCTCATTTTCGAGGCATTGTGAGATACTTTTGTGTTCAACTTGTAGTGCTAGATTGGTGTCTCATCTGAGAGAAAGTACAGATGGCAATGTAGATCTCCCTCAATACTGCATGGAAGCATCAGCAGACGTTGTGTGCATCAATCTGTAGTTTCTAACTCATGTGAGGGTTCTACCACTGAACAGATGGACATTGAAATTATTGTCTTTTTGATTGTGTTTGCTCAAATCATGCAATGAGGCAATTGAGGCTCTATAATTTGCTGGTGTCCTTGCCTTGAACCTAGAATAACAGCAGCGAAATTTCCCAGTGAGTGCTGTTCAATTGCTTCAACAGGTTCTGGCTTCCACAGCAATGCCTCCAAGGATACAATGGACTGTAATACGCACAGCTAAGAACAGGCAAGGGAAAGCTAGGCAGGCATGCAAGGAAGAAGAAAACCGAGAGACCGTGATAATTACGATGTTTAATTTTGATGATGAAACACAGAATGAGATTCAAGTCGAGCTTAAACATTGCATGGACTGGTTGTGCTGTTCCATATGCCTCATTCCATTTGGCAATAGTGGAGCTCGTCCACTCATCTGAGTAGTTAATATGAGTCATAAACTGTAGAGGCCCCAGACATGAATCCTGTAGCACTCACTCGTTACAATTTGCCAAGTTAAAATGGCATATTTATCCTGACATTTTACTTTCTGTTATTTAGCCAATTGACTACCCCCATTAATATAATTCCCAATACCATGAGCAGTAACTTTTGCAATAACCTTTTATGTGACATCTTATTGAATGTCATTTAGCAGGTTATTTATATCTTCTACATTAATGTTTTTTAAAAGCAGTTTTTGGTAGACATGAGTGGTGATCAATTATATACGTAATAACTTTTACTCCTTGTTCACTCAGCGCATCAAGAAGGTTAGAAGCCTTTTGTTCAATGCATTCCTTTGTGCATTTAGTAAAGTAATAAATCATTACAAACAAAAAAGGGAAAAGGTGAATCCCAAAGGATCATCCATTGAACCATATCCTTGGTTACGTACCTCCCAAGATAAATAGTATTCAACAAAATAACATCTGTTATCCAACTTCTGAGAACCAACCCTTACCCACTTTTAGTACCCAGAAGAGGAAATTAAAGCGCACTCAAGAGCATACCTCTGGCACCCAAAACTCCAGCACAAGAAATACAGGATATAAGCTGACAGAAAAATTAGAATTAGGCTTGGTGTTCAACTCTTGACCCTGCCTTCTGATTCTAATCATTCGATTACCTCTTACAAATTGTCAATATTTTTAAAAAGTAATTTTATTAGTGGATATGCATTTAAGAGTTGAAGAGCAATTTATAAACAGAAAATAACATGATTGAGCAAAATCCCTTTCACTTACAATGACTTGTGCGGCTATGCAGAATGATGTACACTATTTATACGCTTACTGGTAAGGATTCCTATTATTTTCCCAAAGATGGTCTCATTGACATTTTGATTTTTATCCCTGGGAATGCATTAAGTTTGGAAGATCATTTTAAAAAAAGGAACTGGAGTAGGCTATTCAGCCCCTTGAGCCTGATCCACCATTCAATAGAATCATGGTTGAGCTGACATTCCTAATATCATAAGACCATTAGAAGTGAATTCAAAATGCTCGCTCATAATGTTTTCTGAAAATACACCATCTCAAATACTAAACATTCAGTCTTAAACCCAAACTCTTCCCAGTCCAACGTTTTTGATTTTAAAATCATAAATAAAGTAAATTGAATTTAATATTTTCCCTTGTTTATTCTGTTTTCTTCCAACTGTCTGAACACAGAGACTCACAATAGTCTGTTTCTCGTGCAGCAGACAGGTCTCCAGTGCTTCATCCAAGAGCCTTTAGGCAAAACACAGTCATGTCCTCACCTAATATACCTCAGGGGGAGGTGTATTGCTAGACTATTAATCCAGAAATTCAACTAATGTTCTGGGGACCTGGGTTCAAATCTTGCTATGGCAGATTCTGGAGTTTGAATTCAATAATAATGTGGAATTAAGAATCTCCTAGTGACCATGCAACAACCATTGTTGGGGGAAAAATCCAGCTTTAATCCTGTCCTTTAGGGAAGGAAATCTGCCAACCGTACCTGGTCTGGCCGACATGTGATTCCAGGCCCACTGCAATATGGTTGACTTTGAAAGCCACTTACTTCAACAACAACTAGGGGCAGGCAACACCCACATCACACAAATTGATAAAGAAGATTCCAGCATGGAGCAGGAAATTTGAATGATTCGTTTCTTCCGATGTGAACAGCACAATAAAACATAAATGATAATAGAATGTGAGGCTGGATGAACACAGCAGGCCCAGCAGCATCTCAGGAGCACAAAAGCTGACGTTTCAGGCCTAGACCCTTCATCAGAGGGGGGGATGGGGTGAGGGTTCTGGAACAAATAGGGAGAGAGGGGGAGGCGGACCGAAGATGGAGAGAAAAGAAGATAGGTGGAGAGGAGAGTATAGGTGGGGGGGGGGGGTAGGGAGGGGATAGGTCAGTCCAGGGAAGACGGACAGGTCAAGGAGGTGGGATGAGGTTAGTATGTAGGAGATGGAGGTGCGACTTGAGGTGGGAGGAAGGGATGGGTGAGAGGAAGAACAGGTTAGGGAAGCAGAGACAGGTTGGACTGGTTTTGGGATGCAGTGGGTGGAGGGGAAGAGCTGGGCTGGTTGTGTGGTGCAGTGGGGGGAGGGGACGAACTGGGCTGGTTTTGGGATGCGGTGGGGGAAGGGGAGATTTTGAAACTGGTGAAGTCCACATTGATACCATTGGGCTGCAGGGTTCCCAAGCGGAATATGAGTTGCTGGAAAGTCATCTTGGGGCCTGGGATAGGGGTGAGGGAGGAGGTGTGGGGGCAAGTGTAGCATTTCCTGCGGTTGCAGGGGAAGGTGCCGGGTGTGGTGGGGTTGGAGGGCAGTGTGGAGCAAACAAGGGAGTCACGGAGAGAGTGGTCTCTCCGGAAAGCAGACAGGGGTGGGGATGGAAAAATGTCTTGGGTGGTGGGGTCGGATTGTAGATGACGGAAGTGTCGGAGGATGATGCGTTGTATCCGGAGGTTGGTGGGGTGGTGTGTGAGAACGAGGGGGATCCTCTTTGGGTGGTTGTGGCGGGGGCGGGGTGTGAGGGATGTGTTGCGGGAAATGCGGGAGACGCGGTCAAGGGCGTTCTCGACCACTGTGGGGGGAAAGTTGTGGTCCTTGAAGAACTTGGCCCAGGCCCCAAGATGACTTTCCACATTAAGCAGAGGTTCACCTGCACATCTGCCAATGTGGTATACTGCATCCACTGTACCCGGTGTGGCTTCCTCTACATTGGGGAAACCAAGTGGAGGCTTGGGGACCGCTTTGCAGAACACCTCCGCTCGGTTCGTAATAAACAACTACACCTCCCAGTCGCAAACCATTTCCACTCCCCCTCCCATTCTTTAGATGACATGTCCATCATGGGCCTCCTGCAGTGCCACAATGATGCCACCCGAAGGTTACAGGAACAGCAACTCATATTCCGCTTGGGAACCCTGCAACCCAATGGTATCAATGTGGACTTCACCAGCTTCAAAGTCTCCCCTTCCCCCACCGCATCCCAAAACCAGCCCAGTTCTTCCCCTCCCCCCACTGCACCACACAACCAGCCCAGCTCTTCCCCTCCACCCACTGCATCCCAAAACCAGTCCAACCTGTCTCTGCCTCCCTAACCTGTTCTTCCTCTCACCCATCCCTTCCTCCCACCCCAAGCCACACCTCCATCTCCTACCTACTAACCTCATCCCACCTCCTTGACCTGTCTGTCTTCCCTGGACTGACCTATCCCCTCCCTACCTCCCCACCTATACTCTCCTCTCCACCTATCTTCTTTACTCTCCATCTTCGGTCCGCCTCCCCCTCTCTCCCTATTTATTCCAGAACCCTCACCCCATCCCCCTCTCTGATGAAGGGTCTAGGCCCGAAACGTTAGCGTTTGTGCTCCTGAGATGCTGCTGGGCCTGCTGTGTTCATCCAGCCTCACATTTTATTATCTTGGATTCTCCAGCATCTGCAGTTCCCATTATCACTAAAACATAAATGATACTTCCTCTGTATTTCAAGAAAAATTTGTGTCCTACAATGATTGAATCTGCTGTGGACATTGTATCAATATTGGTGTAACTTTATTCGCATTTGTTAAGTGCAGGAAATTTCCTGACTGTTTCTCTCTGACCTGGAAATGTTTGTATGACTAACAGATGCATGCTTTGTACTAAAATGGCTGATGAATAGAAACCACATGTTTGAAGGTCTGCGGCCTTTTCTACTTCTTACCAACAATAAATGTGTGACTAATATTACGCAATCACCTATGATATTTCCCAGAGCAACAGCATGAAACCTCCTCCATGACTAACTAAATTAGCACAACATTGTGAATTTTCTAATAAAAGGTTCAGATCAGTGTCAAGATGTGTGTTCATTCCCTGCACCCAAAACTCATTAGTAGTGTAAATGCTTCCCAAATTTTCAAAGGCAAAATACAGCAGATGATGGATATCTGAAATTTAAAAAACCGACTCATTTTAAAAGGGCTACCTGAAAAGCATTCTCAACACAAAAACAAACGCTGTTTACTCCAGAGTATGTTCACCTTTTAAAAAGTTAAAAGACTTTCCAAACTTTGCAAAAGAAAATACCAGAAAATCTCAAACTTCAACAGTAATGCCGAGGAAATGATTTGGCTGTTGTAAGGTCATTTAGTACAAGGCAGAATTCTTTGTAGGAAGTTTCTAGATAAATATCATGGCATTGCTGCATTTGAGAATTATAATGAATGAAGATTTCTGATGAAACTTTATTGGACACAATGATAACTTCAATCAACTAAGTTCGTCTGGCCGCTATGGGCAGCAAGAACTCTGCCCTAGTCTACCACTGTCTATTTCCTTTGAACACAGGCAGTGTTCTGCTCTTAAAGATGGTCCTTAAATTTATTGCTCCTGATCTTCTTTGGTCGATTCTCTTATTTTCCCATGTGATTTTGCCCATTCTACTGCCACTCTGGCTGTTCTGCAAGAAATGTAACACAGCTAGTCCTGTCTCTTGGGACTAAGGTGATCCAACTAGATCAAGAGACAGTGGGTGTGTATTTAGGGGTAGTAATCGCTGTATCTTCACTGATTTAAGGAACATTATGGGGGGACAAGTCAACAGCAACATGGGGCATACTTAAAAGAGAGCTGGCAACCTGACAAAGCTACAAAAAAGGACTATTTGAGTGCAAAACAGCAGAAAACAGCAGACTCAGCAAAACAGGGACAAGTCTAAATGATTCCACAGCCAATAGATCAAATCTAAGCCTGTCACATCCAGTCATGAATAATGAATGAAAACAAAGTTGCTGGAAAAGCTCAGCAGGTCTGGCAGCATCTGTGAAGAAAAAAATTAGAATTACCATTTCGAGTCTGGTGACCCTTCCTCAGAACCCTTCCATGAATGATAGTGGGCAATTAAGTAACTCACTAGAGGGCATGACCCACAAATATCCACAAAAATCCTCAATGACTGAGGAACTCAGCACATCAGTGCAAAAGATAAAACCTAAGCATTTGAAACTAATGCCAGATGTAGCCAGATGTACTGTGTGGTTGATCTACCTCAGCCTTCACCTGACGTCTTCAGCATCACAGATGACAATTTGATTCACTCAAAATGTTATCAGGAAATGGTTGGAGGAACTCGATACTAGAAAGGCTATGGATCCTGACAACATTCTGGTGATAGTAGTGAAGAGTAATGCTCCAGACTTGTTGTGCTTCTCGTTAAGTTCTTCAAGTACAGCTCCAAAGCTGGTATCCACCCAACAAGGTGGAAAATTGCCCCACATATGTCCTGTACACAAAAACCAGGACAGATGCCCAACCCAGCCAATTACTGAACCACCAGATTTAGTTCAAACATGGACAAAAGAGCTGAATGCAAGAGGGGAGGTAAGAATGACTGCCTTTGACATCAAGTTCATATTTTGACTGAGTGTGGCATCAAGGACCCTTAGGAAAATAAGAGACATTGAGAAGCAGAAAAAAACTGATCAGAGTCATACCTAGTTCAAAAGGAAGATGGCTGTCATTGTTGGATGTCAGGTATCTCAGTTCGAAGGTATCTCTGCAGAAGTTCCACAGATTGTGCTCAAGGTTCAAACTCATCTAGTTCCAGAATCATGGCCTTTTTTCTAACAAAATGTCAGAAGTAGGAATATGTTCTGATGATTTTTCAGGGTTCAACACCATTTGTAACTCCTCAGATGCTGAATGATTCCATGTGCAAAACTGGACAGCATTAAGGAAGGTAATAAAATGTGCGACTGGATGAACACAGCAGGCCCAGCAGCATCTCAGGAGCACAAAAGCTGATGTTTCGGGCCTAGGCCCCCTCTCTGATGAAGGGTCTAGGCCCGAAACGTCAGCTTTTGTGCTCCTGAGATGCTGCTGGGCCTGCTGTGTTCATCCAGTCTCACATTTTATTATCTTGGATTCTCCAGCATCTGCAGTTCCCATTATCACAGCATTCAGGAAGGGATGGGTGAGAGGAAGAACAGGTTAGGGAAGCGGAGACAGGCTGGGTTGGTTTTGGGATGCAGTGGGGGGAAGGGAAGAACTGGGCTGGTTTTGGGATGAAGTGGGGGGAGGGGAGATTTTGAAGCTTGTGAAGTCCACATTGATACGATTGGGCTGCAGGGTTCCCAAGCAGAATATGAGTTGCTGTTCCTGCAACCTTCGGGTGGCATCATTGTGGCACTGCAGGAGGCCCATGATGGACATGTCGCCTGAGGAATGGGAGGGGGAGAACAGCAACTCATATTCCGCTTGGGAGCCCTGCAGCCCAATGGTATCAATGTGGACTTCTCAAGCTTCAAAATCTCTCCTTCCCCTACTGCATCCCAAAACCAGCCCTGCTTGTTCCCTCCCCCCACTGCATCCCAAAACCAACCCAGACTGTCTCCGCTTCCCTAACCTGTTCTTCCTCTCACCCATCCCTTCCTCCCACCTCAAGCCGCACCTCCATTTCCTACCTACTACCTTATCCCGCCTCCTTGACCTGTCCGTCTTCCCTGGACTGACCTATCCCCTCCCTACCTCCCCACCTATACTCTCCTCTCCACCTATCTTCTTTTCTCTCCATCTTCAGTCCACCTCCCCCCTCTCCCTGTTTATTTCAGTTCCCTCTCCCCATCGCCCGCTCTGATGAAGGGTCTAGCCCAAACTGTCAGCTTTTGAGCTCCTAAGATGCTGCCTGGCCTGCTGTGTTCATCCAGCTTCACACTTTGTTATCTTGGATTCTCCACCATCTGCAGTTCCCATTATCACTTTTACAAGTTTTCAAGATGATAGGTCATCCCTAGGCAAATTTTCTGTTCAGGTGTTTCTTAGAGCTTAACATAGAGTATCAGAAGTAATCGTCATCAATTTAATAGATTTTAAGAAGCTTTCAATAACATCCATCATCAGTCATTTTGGAGGATCGCAACTCAGTATGACATCTACATACAGTATATTAATATCCTCAGGTCTTTAAACTAGGACTCAAATTGCTGCTCTGAGACCAGAATAGGTACCATGAACTCCTTCCCCATCATAGTATCAGTAGGCAAGGCTGCATATTTGCCCCATTTCTTTCTTTTTGGATGTTGAATTATCCCTAAAATTACAATGTTCTATCAGGCCATATACAGATATAATACTTCAAAATAAAAGATTTACATATATATCTTCTTCTACTTATGAAATAACATGTGGACTTGGAGAATGATGTGCCAGTCAATAAATTGCATCCCATATCCAACCCAACCCCAAAAACAATGAAGGTGGAAATGAATAGGGTCATTGAAATGGTAAAGTAATCGTAAAAATGACAACCATTTGCAGGCCCCTTTAAACACCCCTTTGTTAAACAAATCATTCATTTCAGAGCTAGATTCTATTATGCAAGTGACATACACTGAACCAGTATTCTAAAGTGCTCTTGCCTCACCAAATATGCATGGTTAACAAAATAGGATTCAAGATTAATTGCACTTATAGCTGCAGCCATTTAGTTTCCATGTTGACCATAATGTTAAAGAACTACATTCACTTAAAGTATAAAGTAAATATTTCACTTATAATTACCTCCACACAGACAAAACAGACAACTTGATAAATGATGACTGAATTGCAGAAAATTTATTTTGAAGTTTGTTTTTTGAAGCTCTATTTGAGTTCCACAACCATAAAATCTGGATTCAGATTTTTGGGGGGTGGATGTGTGTTAGGAGAATGTCTGAACTATCGGTGCTTAATGATGCATGTAAGTGTAGCTGGCTGCGGTAAAGCTAACATTAATTGGTATGTAAAAGTAGTTCACTGAAAAGCCAACATAATCATACCTTTACGCTCAATAGAAAGCAGATGTTAATGTTACATCAATTCCCTTTGAATTGTAGTTACAAAATAATACAGCAATTTAATAACCTTGTTAAGGGCCTTGACACAGCAGACTACTTGAACTCACATACAGGTGTTAGATTTAAAGCCAGTCAAATACATGGGAATACGGGAATAGCATTAAATTCATTCCAAGGTACATAACATATTTTTACCCTTTGAAGACATCGGCATCTCAATAGATGCCTCCATGCATCTGCTTTTCTGATCCTCAGAGTCTTGTTCAATGAAAGTCAACCTGGTTTATTCAATACGATTGGAGTTCAAGCCATAAGCCCCAGTCTCTCCATGTCATTTGGAAGTCTTATTTTTTGGGAAACTATACAATATAGTGACTGCGCTGGTTCCTCAATGTGCATGTTCATAGAAATAAAGAAAACAAACAACAATTGAGGTGGAAAATAGATGGAGCAGAAAAGACTGTTGCTGAATGGCCGTACATCTCAACAGGGAGCTAAAAATCAGAGCAAGTCCAAGATGATGCTGTGCTGGCTATTAACAGAGGGAGCTTAGGGTGAGACTGGTTGATTGGGGAATTGGGGTTGGGTTGACTGGTAGTACATTTGGATAACCTGAACACAGGCTGTCTGACCAGACAGGAGATGGTTTGACTGACTCCTCCTGCCCTTTCTCCTTCTCCTCCTCATCTGCATGTGGTATATCCGATGATAGACTCTGTGCCTTTATGATGGGAGAGATTTTTCAAGATACAAAAGACTATGACAAATCTTGACGCAGCCTTCACAACGTACTGTAGACTTCCCTGTGGAGTGGTCCAGCCAGCAAAAAGCATTGCTTCAGCACCTCAATGGATTGATCAATTGCAGTCTACTTGATAATATGTTCTTGAGTAGTTTTGTCCAATAGCCATTCTAGTTTTTTTCTCACTCAGCTTAGGTGCATCCCCTGTAAAGCAACGTGTGTGCAAGCAATGACACACTGTAGCACAAGGGAGCCTATTATCCGTCTGAAGACACATGCACGTGCGTCCTGCGAATCATTCTCTCTGCATATATTGCAGCAGCCTCTTCCATGCAATCTTGGGTTGTAAACTGCAATTGTTAGAAACTCTATTCCAGACTGGATGGAGGTAGCTTAGAAGATTTTATCAGTTTTGCAGATACAAGCAGTGTTAAGACCATAAGACCATAAAACGTTGGAGCAGAAATCAGGCCATTTGGCCCATCAAGTCTGCTCCGCCATTCAATCATGGCTGATAAGTTCCTCAACCCCATTCTCCTGCTTTCTCCCTATAACCCTTGACCGCCTTGATAATCAAGAACCTATCTATCTCAGTCGTAAATGTACTCAATGAACTGGCCTCCACAGCCTTCTGCGACAGTGAATTCCATAGATTCACCACTCTCTGGCTGAAGAAGTTTCTCATTATCTCCATTCTAAAAGGTCTTCCTTTACTCCATGCTTTTGTTCTATGCTTTTGTTCTTCTTACCAAAGTGCATGACCTCACACTTTCCAACGTTGTACTCTATCTGCCACTTCTTTGCCCACTCTCCTAACCTGTCCAAGTCTTCTACAGCTTCGTCACCTCCTCAATACTACCTGTCCCTCCACCTATATTGTATCTTCTGCAAATTTAGCCAGAATCCCACAGTTCCTTCAACTAGTTCGGTAATGTACAAAGTGAAGAGTTGTGGTCTCAGCACCGACCCTTGAGGAACACCATTCGTCACTGACTGCCATCCCGAGAAGGACCCCTTTATCCCCACTCTGCTTTTTAGAGCATAGAACATAGAAAAATACAGCACAGCACAGGCCCTTTGGCCCACGATGTTGTGCCGTGGAATAATCCTAATCCAAAAATAAAATAACCGAACCTACATCCCCCTCAATTCACTGCTGTCCATGTGCATGTCCAGAGTCGCTTAAATGTCACTAATGACTCTGCTTCCGCGACTACCACTGGTAAACTATTCCATGTGCTCACAACTCTCTGGGTGAAGAGCCTCCCTCTGACGTCTTCTCTATACCTTCCTCCTAACACCTTAAAACTATGACCCCTTGTGGCAGTCAATCCTGCCCTGGTGAAGAGTTTCTGGTTATCGACTCTATCCATGCCTCTCATTACCTTGTACACCTCGATCAGGTCACCTCTCTTCCTCCTTCTCTCCAGAGAGAAAAGTCCAAGCTCAGTCAACCTCTCCTCGCAAAACAAGCCCCCCAGTCCAGGCAGCATCCTGGTAAACCTCCTTTGCACCCTCTCCAAAGCCTCCACATCTTTCCTATAATAGGGCAACCAGAACTGGACACAGTATTCCAAGTGTGGTCTCACCAAGGTTTTGTAGAGCTGCAGCATAACCTCGCGGCTCTTAAACTCGATCCCCCTGTTAATGAAAGCCAAAACACCATATGGTTTCTTAATAACCTTATCCACCTGGGTAGCAACTTTGAGGGAGCTATGCACTTGAACACCGAGATCCTGCTGTTCCTCCACACTGCCGAGAATCCTGCCTTTAATCCTATATTCAGCATTTAAGTTCAACCTTCCAAAATGCATCACTTCACATTCATCCAGGTTGAACTCCATCTGCCATTTCTCAGCCCAGCTCTGCATACTGTCAATGTCTCGCTGAAGCCTGCAATAGCCCTCAATACTATCAACGGCACCTCCAACCTTTGTGTCATCAGCAAACATACTAACCCACCCCTCAACCTCCTCATCCAAGCCATTTATAAAAACTACAAAGAGCAGAGGCCCGAGAACAGAGCCCTGTGGAACACCATTCAGCACTGACCTCCAGGCAGAATACTTACCATCTACAACCACACTCTGCCTCCTGTCAGCCAACCCATTCTGAATCCAGAGAGCCAAATCACCCTGTATCCCATACCTCCTGACTTTATGAATGAGCCTGCCATGGGGAACCTTATCAAATGCCTTGCTGAAGTCCATGTACAGCACATCCACTGTTCGACCGTCATCAACCTGTCTCGTGACTTCCTCAAAGAAATCAATAAGATTTGTAAGGCATGACCTGCCCCTCACAAAGCCATGCTGGCTCCCTTTAATCACGCTATGCTTTTCCAAATAGTCATAAATCCTATCCCTCAGAATTCTTTCCAAAACCTTGCTGACCACAGACATAAGACTGACTGGTCTGTAATTTCCAGGGATTTCCCTATTCCCTTTCTTGAAAAGAGGAACAACATTTGCCTCCCTCCAATCTTCCGGTATGACTCCCGTGGAGAGTAAGGAAGCAAAGATCTTTGCCAGCGACTTAGCAACCTCCTTTCTCACTTCCCGGAGCAACCTCGGATAAATCTGGTCTAGCCCTGGGGATTTATCAATCTTAATGTTTGCCAAAATTTCCAGCACATCAACTTCCTCAATCTTGATCTGTTCAAGCCTGTTTTCCTGCTCCTCAAAGTTCTCATTCACAGCAAGGTCCCTTTCCTTAGTGAAAACTGAAGCAAAAAACTATCTGCTCAGGCTCCACGCACAAGTTCCCTACGCTATCCCTGATCGGCCCTACCTTGTCCCTTGAGCATTCTCTTTTCTCACGTGTGAGTAAAATGCCTTCGGGTTCTCTCTAATCCTTCCTGCCAAGCCTTTTTCGTGCCCCCTCCTGGCCCTCCTCAGTCCACTTTTGAGCTCCTTCCGAACAAGCCTGTAATCCTCTAAAGCTGTGCTAGACCCTTGCTTCCTCCACCTTACATACGCTGCCTTTTTCTTTTTGACAAGAAGCACTTTTGTACCCATCATCCAAGGCTCCTTAATCTTACCCCTTCTTACCTGTCTCAGAGGAACAAATTTATACATCAATCAGAACAACTGCTCCTTAAACAGCCTCCACATGTCTGTTGTGCCCTTTCTGTGGAACATTTGCTCCCAATCTGTACTTCCCAACTCCTGTCTGATAGCGTCATAATTTCCTTTATCCCAGTTAAATACCTTCCCCTGGTAACTGCTCCTTTCCCTTTCCATGGCTATGGTAAATGTGAGGCTGTTGTGGTCACTGTCGCCAAAGTGTTCTCCCACCACGAGATCTGACACCTGTCCTGGCTCATTGCCGAACACCAAATCCAAAATGGCCTCCCCCCTCATCGGCCTGCCCACATACTGAGTAGGGAAACCCTCCTGAACACACCTGACAAAAACGGCTTCATCCAAACCATCAGCACTAAGGAGGCTCCAATCTATACTGGGAAAGTTGAAGTCACTCGTAACAACAACCCTGCTACGTTTGCTCTTTTCAACAATCTGCCGGCCAATGAGTTCTTCGATCTCCCTACTGCTATTCGGGGAGCTGTAGAAAACCCCCAGTGAGGTGACTGTTCCCTTGCTGTTCCTAACTTCCACCCATACTGACTCAGTCGACAAACCTTCCTCGGCAACCTCAGCCCATACTACCTCAGTAGACAACTCCTCATCAAAGGTTCTTTCAGGGGCCATTATACTGTCCTTGACCAACAAAGCCACACCTCCCCCTTTTTTACCACCTTCCCTGACTTTAATGAAGGATCTAAACCCTGGAACCTGCAACATCCATTCCTGACCCTGCTCTATCCTGGTCTATACATGTCTCCGAAATGGCCACAACATCGAAGTCCCAGACAGCCAATCTTCTATCCATGCTAGCACCTTGCTTCTAACACCGTGGGCCCTTATCTTACTCAGCAGCTTCCTATGCGGCACCTTATCAAAGGCCTTCTTGAAGCCCGGGTAGATAACTTCCATTGGCTCTTCTTGGTTTATACTGCTCATTACTTCTTCAAAGAATTCTAACAGATTTGTCAGGCATGACCTCTCCTTGATGAAACTGTGCTGACTTTACCCTATTTTACTATATACTTCCAAATATTCAGAAATCTCATCCTTTACAATAGACTCCAAAATGTTCTGTAGCTACTGATCATCCCTTAATAGGTAATAAAATGTGAGGCTGGATGAACACAGCAGGCCCAGCAGCATCTCAGGAGCACAAAAGCTGACGTTTCGGGCCTAGACCCTTCATCAGAGAGGAGGATAGGGTGAGGGTTCTGGAATAAATAGGGAGAGAGGGGGAGGCGGACCGAAGATGGAGAGTAAAGAAGATAGGTGGAGAGAGTATAGGTGGGGAGGTAGGGAGGGGATAGGTCAGTCCAGGGAAGACGGACAGGTCAAGGAGGTGGGATGAGGTTAGTAGGTAGGAGATGGAGGTGTGGCTTGGGGTGGGAGGAAGGGATGGGTGAGAGGAAGAACAGGTTAGGGAGGCAGAGACAGGCTGGACTGGTTTTGGGATGCAGTGGGTGGAGGGGAAGAGCTGGGCTGGTTGTGTGGTGCAGTGGGGGGAGGAAATGAACTGGGTTGGTTTTGGGATGTGGTGGGGGAAGGGGAGATTTTGAAGCTGGTGAAGTCCACATTGATACCATTGGGCTGCAGGGTTCCCAAGCGGAATATGAGTTGCTGTTCTTGCAACCTTCAGGTGGCATCATTGTGGCACTGCAGGAGGCCCATGATGAACATGTCATCTAAAGAGTGGGAGGGGGAGTGGAAATGGTTTGCGACTGTGAGGTGCAGTTGTTTATTGTGAACCGAGCGGAGGTGTTCTGCAAAGCGGTCCCCAAGCCTCCACTTCGTTTCCCCAATGTAGAGGAAGCCACACCGGGTACAATGGATGCAGTATACTACATTGGCAGATGTGCAGGTGAACCTCTGCTTAATGTGGAAAGTCATCTTGGGGCCTGGGATAGGGGTGAGGGAGGAGGTGTGGGGGCAAGTATAGCATTTCCTGCGGTTGCAGGGGAAGGTGCCGGGTGTGGTGGGGTTGGAGGGCAGTGTGGAGCGAACAAGGGAGTCACGGAGAGAGCGGTCTCTCCGGAAAGCAGACAGGGGTGGGGATGGAAAATTGTCTTGGGTGGTGGGGTCGGATTGCAGATGGCGGAAGTGTCGGAGGATGATGTGTTGTATCCGGAGGTTGGTGGGGTGGTGTGTGAGAACGAGGGGGATCCTCTTTGGGTGGTTGTGGCGGGGGCGGGGTGTGAGGGATGAGTTGCGGGAAATGCGGGAGACGCAGTCAAGGGCGTTCTCGACCACCGTGGGGGGAAAGTTGTGGTCCTTGAAGAACTTGGACATCTGGGATGTGCGGGAGTGGAATGCCTCATCGTGGGAGCAGATGTGGCGGAGGCGGAGGAATTGGGAATAGGGGATGGAATTTTTGCAGGAGGGTGGGTGGGAGGAGGTGTATTCTAGGTGGCTGTGGGAGATGGTGGGCTTGAAATGGGCATCAGTTACAAGCTGGTTGCCTGAGATGGAGACTGAGAGGTCCAGGAAGTTGAGGGATGTGCTGGAGATGGCCCAGGTGAACTGAAGGTTGGCGTGGAAGGTGTTGGTGAAGTGGATGAACTGTTTGAGCTCCTCTGGGGAGCAACAGGCGGCACCGATACAGTCATCAATGTAACGGAGGAAGAGGTGGGGTTTGGGGCCTGTGTAGGTGCGGAAGAGGGACTGTTCCACGTAACCTACAAAGGGGCAGGCATAGCTGGGGCCCATGTGGGTGCCCATGGCCACCCGCTTTGTATGTAGGAAGTGGTAGGAATCGAAAGAGAAGTTGTTGAGGGTGAGGACGGGTTCGGCTAGGCAGATGAGGGTGTCGGTGGAGGAGGACTTGTCGGGCCTGCGGGACAGGAGGAAGCGGAGGGCCTTGAGACCATCTGCGGCGGAATACAGTTGTATAGGGACTGGACGTCCATGGTGAAAATGAGTTGTTGGGGAGAGACCACTCTCTCCGTGACTCCCTTGTTCGCTGCACACTCCCCTCCAACACCACCACACCCGGCACCTTCCCCTGCAGCCGCAGGAAATGCTACATTTGCCCCCACACCTCCTCCCTCACCCCTATCCCAGGCCCCAAGATGACTTTCCATATTAAGCAGATGTTCACCTGCACATCTGCCAATGTGGCATACTGCATCCATTGTACCCGGTGTGGCTTCCTCTACATTGGGGAAACCAAGCGGAGGCTTGGGGACTGCTTTGCAGAACACCTCCTCTCGGTTTGCAATAAACAACTGCACCTCACAGTCGCAAACCATTTCCACTCCTCCTTCCATTCTTTAGATGACATGTCCATCATGGGCCTCCTGCAGTGCCACAATGATGCCACCCGAAGGTTGCAAGAACAGCAACTCATATTCCGCTTGGGAACCCTGCAGCCCAATGGTATCAATGTGGACTTCACCAGCTTCAAAATCTCCCCTTCCCCCACTGCATCCCAAAACCAGCCCAGTTCGTCCCCTCCCTCCACTGCACCACACAACCAGCCCAGCTCTTCCCCTCCACCCACTGCATCCCAAAACCAGTCCAGCCTGTCTCTGCCTCCCTAACCTGTTCTTCCTCTCACCCATCCCTTCCTCCCACCCCAAGCCACACCTCCATCTCCTACCTACTAACCTCATCCCACCTCCTTGACCTGTCCGTCTTCCCTGGACTGACCTATCCCCTGCCCACCTCCCCACCTATACTCTCCTCTCCACCTATCTTCTTTTCTCTCCATCTTCGGTCCGCCTCCCCCTCTCTCCCTATTTATTCCAGAACCCTCACCCTATCCTCCTCTCTGATGAAGGGTCTAGGCACGAAACGTCAGCTTTTGTGCTCTTGAGATGCTGCTGGGCCTGCTGTGTTCATCCAGCCTCACATTTTATTATCTTGGATTCTCCAGCATCTGCAGTTCCCATTATCCCTTAATAGGTGGCAGATTTCAGTAAGCACCTCTTTAATGAAGCGCATCACTCTTTGCTGATGTTGTGATAAAAGCATTTCCCTGTGAGGATCCTAGGTAAATATGTCCTTCTGTTGAGACCAACACCATCCACCTCCCCCTGACTCTTTCTCAGAACATCTTCCTCCTCTGTGTTGTCTCCATTCATTAACCCTGTCATGATAAGTGGGGGATGAATGAAATTGTCTCCATCATTTTAGAATGCCTTCCAAAATTAACAAGCAATTTAACATTTCAAATGCAAAAGTACGCTCACAAGAGCTAACTTCTCTCATGCATCATAGGTCAATTTATTAATTTAGAGATTCTATGATTTTATGAATTGCTTCTCTCTTAATTACTGTAACACAAGTGAACAAAGACTTAAAGTGTTACCATATTCATAAAAACATCTTTGACCGGCCTTTTGCTTTCATCAGGAACATCTGATAATATTGAAATTTTAGAAGATTATGCACTATCATCTGCCCTCAGAGTCTACACCAAATGTCAGATGCACAGTTTGCAACAAGTACAATAACTTAGATTGAATATTGTAGATTTTTGTTTTAGATTTTATTGTTGTGTATACCGAAGTACAGGAATATAGGAGTACAGTGAATGTATACAAAGTTACCATTCTCTGGCGCCATCTTAAGATACAAAATACAGAACTAGAATTTTTAAAAAAGAGAAGAAATAAAAGAAACAAAGCCAATAGAAAAGCATCCAGATCTTAAAGTCCTTATCCAAAAGAAAGGGAAAAAGCCCAGATTTCAATAGTTTTGAACAATTTCAGACCAGACCTCACCTGTACAGACACTTCACAGCCTTCTGGAGTCAACATTGATTTCAACAATTTCAAGCCATAATCTCAATCTCAGTTTGTTGCCTTTTTGACACTTGTGCAGTTTTTCCCCTTAATTTTGCCTGAGTTCGTGGTACAACTGTTGTAGGCACAATTTTTGTGCATGTTTGTTTGGCCATAGAGGATTAATCTCCTGTCATTGAATCTCTCCAGCCTTTCACCTAACACAGATATTCCTTTTATCCTTCTTCCATCCACAACCTACTCAAAACCTATCATATTTCAGTGAACTGAAATATTAGTCTGAATAGAGTCATCGCGATGTACAGCACAGAAATAAACACTTTGGTCCAACTATTCCACACCAATGAGATATGCTAGATAAATCTAGTCCCATGTGGCCCATATCCCTCTAAACCCTTCCTATTCATAAACTCATCCAGATGCCTTAAAAATCATGCTGTTGAAGTATTATCAATTCTGGTTCCAGTTCCATTTGATCTGATGTCACAATGAGATGGTTTATTTTACACATGCTTTGTAGCTATTCCTAGAGTAAAGGTATAATTAACCCTTCACTGTACAAATAGTGCCAAATCCCTGATATCAGTCAATGTCATTGGCTTCTTTTGTACTATGTTTTCAAATACTTAAGAAGCTATAAGTTAGGACAAATATTAACAGTACACATTAGAGTTTCCACAATAATAGCACCTGTTTTGACTTTACTTTAGAGAACAGACATTTGGAAAATATATATACATATATATATAATATACATGTGTGTCTTTAGTTTAATATTCTAGTGAAAGTACAGTTATGATCCCCATAGAGACCAGTATTTATTTAAGAGATTTCCTATCAATCAATGGAAATAATTGAGAAATAAAAGAGAACATTTCAAGGCTTATACTGTAACAAACAAACTGAAATCAAGCATCAGCAGGCAATTGACATGGTAAAGTAGGTATTAGGTAATTTTGCATTAATTAACTAATGTAGTAATGAAATATCTTACAACAGCCCTCAATATATTTACATTTCTAGCAGTGAAGCATTGTAGGAACTAGTCAAGAAGTTATTCCCACTCAACAAAGGTTCATTTCTCTGTTTTGTACCTGGTGGAGCACTTCAATGCATTTCAAAAGTTGTTCTACTCACTTTGAGCCTTCTAGGTCTAACATTTACCAAAAAGGGATCCATTCAGCAATCCCTTATTTCCAAAAGCCCTGTTACCCCTCTCGCTATTCAAACAGAAATAAAACATTCTGCTTGCTAACTCAAACTCGGTCTTCTCTACTATTCACAACCGTAGCTGCTTTGCTCCACCACAGAGAAATAGTTTCTTTTCTCTCTCCCTGAGTCTCAAAAAGAAGCCGTCCTACATGTGAAAGCTGTCACTTGATATTTCAGTGATAATGGGAACTGCAGAATCATCCTCCGACACTTCTGCCATCATACAATGTATCATCCTCCGACACTTGCACCATCTACACTCCGACCCCACCACCCAAGCTAGTTTTCCATCCCCACCCTTGTCTGCCTTCCAGAGAGACCACTCTCTCCGTGACTCCCTTGTCCGCTCCATACTCCCCTCCAACACCGCCACACCCGGCACCTTCCCCTGCAACAGCAGGAAGTGCTACACCTGCCCCCACACCTTCTCCCTCACCCCCATCCCAGGCCCCAAGATGACCTTGCATGTCAAGCAGATGTTCACCTGCACATCTGCCAAGGTGGTATATTGTATCCATTGTACCTGGTGTGGCTTCCTCTACATTGGGGAAACCAAGCGGAGGCTTGGGGACCGCTTTGCAGAACACCTCCGCTCAGTTCGCAACAAACAACTGCACCTCCCAGTTGCGAACCATTTTAACTCCCGCTCCCATTCCTCAGACGACATGTCCATCATGGGCCTCCTGCAGTGCCACAATGATGCCACACGAAGGTTGCAAGAACAGCAACTCATATTCCGCTTGGGAACCCTGCAGCCATATGGTATCAATGTGGACTTCACAAGCTTCAAAATATCCCCTTCCACCACTGCATCCCAAAACTAGCCCAGCCAGTCTCTGCTTCCCTAACCTGTTCTTCCTCTCACCCATCCCTTCCTCCCACCTCAAGCCGCACCTCCATCTCCTACCTACCACCTCATCCCGCATCCTTGACCTGTCTGTCTTCCCTGGACTGACCTATGCCCTCCCTACCTCCTCACCTATACTCTCCTCTCTACTTATCTTCCTTTCTCTCCATCTTTGGTCCGCCTCCCCCTCTTTCCCTATTTATTCCAGTTCCCTCTCCCCATCCCCCTATCTGATGAAGGGACTAGGCCCAAAACGTCAGCTTTTGTGCTCCTAGATGCTGCCTGGCCTGCTGTGTTCATCCAGCTCCACACTTTGTTAATTTGATATTTCAATATGTTTTTGTTTGAGTCTTTTTCCTGATTATGTCAATCTGTCTTGAGGAAAATGTGTGACTTCACAATTCCCCTTTCCAGAATGTTCTATTTCACTTTGTTAAAGGAAACACTAAGTGTCTGTAAAGCCAAGCATTCATAACTATCCATGTTGTCGTAACAATACATGACAACATCCAGTGATCTTTGCGCTCACCTTAGGTTTGACAGAGTGGAGGTAGACTTTGGTACAGAAAAATTTCAAGTGTAAATATTTTTAGTTTGACACACTATTGGATGAAAAACCACAAGAAACCAAAATACTCAGAAAATTACTCATAAAAATAATAATGCTGTGTTAATTTTTGGAAATTTCCAGAAAGATTGCAAGAGCCTTGTTAAAGTTATTAGTGTCTTAATTATTGTACTAACATTGGTTCCTTTAAGAGCTCCTTTTCCAGGTTTAATATTCTGGTCATATTGGATGCACCTTGAATACCTTCAGGATATTAGAGGAAAAAAAGCACAACTATTACCACCATTTTTATAGATCAGTTATCTACTTTTGCAGAGTATCCCTCTGTCCTTTTTTTGTTTAGAAATATAAATTCATTCACATTTACAGCACAGAAGGAAACCACTTGGACCGTTTTGTCCATGCCAGTAAACAAAAATATGACAGCAATAGATTCATTCATAGAGTCATACAGCATGGAAACAGACCCTTCAGTGCAACCAGTCAATACGGACCAGACATCCCAATCTGACCGAATCCCATTTGCCAGCATCTGGCTCATATTCCTAGAAACTCTTTCTATTCATGAACCCATTCAGACGCCTTTTAAATGTTGCAATAGTATCTGCCTCCATGAGCTTCTCTGGCAGTTTGTTCCATACACGCACCTCCCTCTGCATGAAAGTTTTGCCCCTTGGGTCCTTGTTGTATCTTTCCCTTCTCAATTTAAACCTATGCCTGCTAGTTTAGGACTCCCTTACCCTAGGAAACAGACCATGACTATTCATCCTACCTATGCCCCTCATGATTTTATAAGCCTCTGTAAAGTCAACACTCAGCCTATGACACTCCAGAGAAGAAAAACCCAGACTTTTCATGCTCTCCTTAGAGTTCAAGTCCTCTATTCCTGGCAACAACTTTGTATATCTTTTCTGAACCCTTTCAAGTTTCAACATCTTTCTTATAGCAGGGAGACAAAAATTGAATGCGGTAATCCAAAAGTGGCCTCATCAATGTCCTGTGCAGCTACAATATAACATCCCAACTCCTATACTCAGTGGACTGACCAATGAAGGCGAGCATACCGAGTGCTTTCTTCACCATCCTGCCTACCTGCGACCCCACTTTCAGGAACTATGCACTTGGATAATTGGCATTCTACAGCTAAGCCTCACCACATCATCATGGCACATCTCTCACACACTTTGAATATAATTATCCAATTCAATGCTGCTGTTTGGCGTGCACCAGCAGCTGTCAATGTAATGCTGCTGCAGTGTTAGGACCTAAGACATGCATTGGAGCTGGGTTTATTTCTTGGCTGTTTGCTGGCTCCCTTTGTGCTCATACCCTTCAGACCACCTTGGATGCTTGCAACATCTCTGGCTTGCTTTGCCTTTTTTGGGCTGTGTCACCTAATTCAGAATTGACAGACCAAAGTACTTCCATCTTGTGTTGGTGTTTAGCATAGGCACAAATCCAGGCAGCAGTGATCAAGGGACAGACATTTTGCTAAGTATGTTAAAATCAATGTCATGGCTCCAACATGTGCATCAGTGGCTTATACAGCAAACACACTGCATGTTCGTCAACCAAGTGACTATGTCTCAAAGTCTTAGGGGAGTAGCCCCATGGCCAAGTCAATGGGGATTGTGGGTCGGCCATCCGATCAGTCGGTCAAGGACAGCATCAAATCTGAGCCCAGGGTCTTGGGTAGAGTCAGATGGCCACTTCAAGTGTACAATTAGCCAGAAAATTTACTAGAGCACACTGAGGGAAACCTTCAAGAAATTTGACAAAATTACTATTTAGCAGATTTTTGGTCAAGTTCGTCCACTGCTTCCTGATTGATCAAATGTAGTAAGATGCTGAGAAAGTGATCAAGGGAAGTATGAAGTGACAGAGGAATTCATCAGAACAGGAATGTTAAGACAGCAGCACTGTTTAAAATGGAGGAAAGCATGAAATGAGAATGACATTCTTTTACCAGGAAGACACATTCCACAGGCGCTGGGGAAGAGTCATTACGAATTCAATCCAGCATACTAAAGAACCTTGGCTTAATTGATTATTATCTTTTCTATCAGAGAACGCAATGTAACAAGAAAGAAGACCTATTGAAGGATCAGAGGACTTCCTGTTATGTAGGGTGAGACAGCCAAACTGGATCATTTTTAAGTCATGACATGTTTTTGTGGTTATAGCATAAAGTTTAGTTCTCTTATAATTCTCACCTGAAGAAATCTTTAATTGAAAATTCAGTATCTAACTGGACGAATATGTTCTTGTGAATGATAGCATGCCTTTGAGCAAAAATGAAACACTTCTCAGGTTGATCAACTGTTACCTTGGGTGACTTATTAAGGTGTCACAATCTATCTCTAATTTGTGCTCAATTTCTTGTCCTTAGCCATGCAGCACCAGGGAAAGTACAATGGCTTCAATGTGCCTGTGTGACAGAATGGAGGAAAATCATGTCAGTACTGCCACGTTTTACCTATTTGCACTGACATCTGCTGGAATGTGTGCAGTTTGACTCAAAGCTCCTCTAAAGGTAACCTGCTAGTGCTCACTAACACAGCTTATGCAATAGCCACTTGATCAGAAACTGAAGCCAAGAATGTGAACCCCTATATAGGTCAACTTCGTCATGAGAGATAGAAGAGAAAATCAATTGATCAATAGGAAACAGCAAAGTTTGAACAGATGGCCTTATTGATGTCCACTTAAGGTCTCATTCAGTTTCTTCCATTGTTTCACCCATGGTAATGGAATTTCAAGCAAATAGCAAGGTAGCTTTTGCTGTTCAGGCAGTGGTTGGGCAATAATTGGGAGGCACCATCTATAGGGGTTCTCATTGCCGATTAGAGGCCATTTGCCACAAGCTTTACCACCCCCATTACACATTTAGCCCCCAGTTTCTCAAACCTCGTTCCCACCCCAAACCACTCGCCCAAACTGGCTGAGACCTGCCAGCCAGCAACGACCAATACTCTGGACTTATTTATCAGTACAGGCTGCACAAAGTTCTCGTATTCAGGGATTGGCCAATACTCGAACATGGCACTTCTGGGAGAGAGCTGCCTGCTGGCCAACTCTGTAGGCAGAAATCTCACCCTAAAACAATTAATGCGGCTTCCAGCATAAAATGAGTGTGCGGCAATTGGCTTCTGGATGGACAGGTTCAGCGCTGACTTTTCAATAGTGTAGAATACCATGCCCCATAACAGTCCAGACTAGAGATGCTATAGTTCAAATATAATTTTTGATTTTTTCTACAGTAAACCTATTCAGACGCTGATTTCAATATTGCTGGGTCGAGGATTGGGGAAAATGAGGCAGGGGTTTTGCTTTCATTTACTATACAGTATCCCAGTTGGGTAATGCAAATTCACGGTTTTAGTGCAGGAGATGAGTATTGGTTTGAGTGCACTCTGGCATTATACAGCCTCCCAGTACTCACTGTTACACTCATTGCGAACACTGACCCATCGGGTGAAGCATTCAGGATAAACAATGCTCATAGAACTGTAGTCCACAAAATCAATGCTTTCACAAAAGATAAGCAAGAAAGAGGAGTCAAAAAGTTTAAAATCATATTTAATGGTAGAACTTTCAAATGTGAAATAATATCATAAGAAGAAAAACAATTTTGGTGAGTTGCACAGCTCACACCTGTCCCTGGAGCTAGTGTTTTGATCTGTAGTGATGTGTATGGTGAAAAGATAATGTTTGTCATTTTACTTGCAGCTCCAAGTCTGATTTAAGTCATGCACTGGAAGTAGTTTCAAGTAAGCGTTTTTCCACAGATAAGTCTGTTCTCTCTGCTAAAAGCTGTGATGTATATGAAGTCTCTGGAGACCATGGGAATGTAAAGGAGGAACCTGTGGAAAGTAAGCCATGTGACCAGAGATTGATCCCACTGACTTGTCCTCAGAATGGCCCGGCATACAGTAACTGAGCAGTGACATATTCAATGATATTACTGCATTTTTTTTTGTTACTGGCTGAGATATGAACAGTGAACAACAAAACAAATATAGAAGTGTTATTGTGGTTGCTGAAGTTGACTTCACAAGTCTGTCATGTGAACTGTATTTATCACATTGTCCTCCTCAAATCCTGCAAATGGGGATGGTCCAGCCGCAGAATGTAATCCTGGTCAGATGTTTATAATCTCCACAAACCAACAGCAATATCTAACCACCAGCACTCCATCAGTATGTCACTAGGACAAAAGGCATGGCAATGGGCGGGGGTAGAGGGGGCTTTGACGTCAATCCAGGTGGCCTCCTTCACAAGGAGAGAAGCTGTGTCCGGAGGACCGCAGTCAGAGATGAAACTGTACATGGGAACTCTTAGTTATGAAACTCCACTTAGGAAACTTGGGATGTGGGCAGATCCTCCACCCAAAACCTGCAGCCATGTGTTCAGCTGAAATCTCTCCCTGTTCTTTGCCTCGCTATCACGTGGAAAGGGTAACAAACCAGAAATAACCACTTGGTTTGTTCTAGCTCTCAGCTTCCACCCTAGCTCCCTGAAATCCTGCCTGACATCCCTATCCCTCTTTCTACCTATGCCATTGGTGCCTATGTGGACCATGACTTGGGGTTGGTCACCCTCTCCCTTCAGGACCCCAAAGACACGATCCGAGACGCCACAGACTCTGGCGCCTGGGAGGCAACACACCAACTGTGAGTCTCTTTCGTTCCCAACAAACCTTCTATCCGTCCCTCTAACTATTGAGTGCCCAGTGACTATCACTCTCTTCCTATACCCCCTTCCCTTCTGTGCAAGAGGGACAGACCCAGTGCCAGAGACCTGCACCCTACTGCATGCCCCTGGTAAGTCATCACCCCCAACAGTATCCAAAACGGTATACTTGTTTTTCAGGGGAACGACCACAGGGTCCCTGTCCCTGCACTGACTGCTTTTTCTCCCTTCTAACAATTACCCAACTTTCTTCATGCTTAGGAGTAACTACTTCCCTGTAACTCTTCTCTTTCACTGACTCTGCCTCCCGAATGATCCGAAGCATTTAGTGAAACACACACTGAACAACCACTTTTCAGAACACCTACATTCTGTCCAACCATTTCAATTCACCAATGTGTTCCCACACCAACATTTCTGTCACAGCCCTGCTACAATGTTCCAATGAGTCTCAGCACAAGTTCAAAGAACAACATTTCATTTTCTGCTTGGGGACCCTGTAGCATCCATGACTCAACATCAGGTCCAGTAACTTTAATGTCTGCCTCCATCCTTCCATGTATTTTTATCCCACCCATCAACTGGATACTGTCATAACATGGGTTACTTTCAGCACAGCCTACCCATTCTCCCCTATTCTTGGCTCTTGTTGTCATTTATTCAGCTTCTATCCTGTCCTGGCTATAAATAGTCCCATTTTCTGCCTAATCCTTGCATACCTCTCTTTCTATCTCTGTCTCTGGCATTTGTGTCCACCTATTTGTTCACCTCTCTTCCAACATTCCCCCACCTAAGCATATATTCAGCATTAATTTCATTTTCTCTTAGCTGCTAACAGTTCGAATGAGGGGTTACCAAACTTGAAACGTTAAGTCTGCTTTCTCCCGTTTGATGCTGCCAGGCCTGCTGAGTTTCCCCAGCAATCTCTGTTTTCGTTTTAGATAAATAAAATTACTTGGTCTTACCCAATCACCTGGCACTGATGCATCTGACCATAACAACAGATGTGACCACCACACAGTCCTTGGTGACAAAATCCCAAATTCAAACCAATAACATCCTCCACCAAATTGTGTGGCACAACCACTCTGAAAATGGGATAGATTCAGAATAGATCTGGCAGCTCAAAATTGAGCATCCGTGAGGTGCTGTGATCCTTCAGCAGAAGTGTAGTTACAACATTGGCATCTGTTGTGATGTCTCACATCTATTTTGCAGTATACCTTTAAGAGACATGCTCATGATATCATCACTGTATCATAGCATATCACATGATGTTATAAAGATGTTGGATTTCATCTTAACTGGGGCACGATCCACTGATGGAAGCGTGCTACTGTTTGCAAATAAATAGCTTAGTATTAGCCTAGATACTGAAGAGCTTCTGACTATAATATGTGTAGACACCAAGAACTATAATAAGTGTTTGTTGAATATTCCAGAACTACATTACAACATCTAGTTTTTATGTTATGGAATTTAACATAAGTATTGTAGGATATGTTCTGAAGAAGAGTCATATCAAACTCAAAATGTAACTCTGTTTCTCCCACGACGGATGCTGTCAGACCTGCTGAATTTCTCTAGCATTCTCATTGCCCAGGATTATCTTGTCCAAAAGAAGAAGGCATATTTGATTAAATATGGCATCAGGTGCCTTTGTACAGTTAAAGTCATTGGGACTACGGAGAAAACTCTCCACTTGCTGGAGTTATACTTGGTACAAAGGAAGATCTCAGGCTTAAGACATCACTGCAGGAGTTCCACAGGGTGGTGTCCCATGTTCACTCATCTCCAGCAGTTTACTAACTTGTATATAAAGCCAATTCTTTTGATATGTTGAGATAACTGGAGGTTTCAGTGTACCAGTGATCTATTCCCCTGTGCTTCAGCTTTGTAACAGAGTTCAAGTTAAATCTCACGATGTATCAATGGGCCATAAATCAGTATTCCAATGTTTGACTTTGGGTCTCACAAATTTATCCTTGGGAAAAGTAATGAAAAAATGGCCCAGACATACGATATATTTCTGATATGTTTGATGTGGCTGGGCATTACAAGTCATTAGATTTTACATCTGCCCATTGCTTTTGCTTCAAATAATCCAATAATAACAAAAGTTCAAGATAGCCTTTTCTAAATACTCAATGACAAAATCAGCCCTGACCTTGAAATGGTTCTAAAATTAGTTTACAAGAAAGCTACTTAAAAGTGAGATTACTGTTTATTAATTCCAAAATAATAAGTCAATTAGTTTGTATTTTAGGAAGCAATTGTCTTTATTTGCACAAAATAAATGCTAACTCATCACAGTAAAATGAGAGTAGACTTGGTCTAAGTGAATTAAAACTGAAAGATCTGCGGATGCTGCAAATCAGAAATAAAAACCCAAGTTGCTGGAAAAGCTCAATGGGTCTGACAGCATCTGTGAGGAGAAAACAGAGTTAATATTTCGGGTCCAGTGATCCTTCATCAGCACATAGCATTCTGAAAGAGGCTCACTGGACCCGAAACGTTAATTCTGATTTCTCTTCATGGATACTACCAGACCAGCTGAGTTTTACCAGCAACTTCTTTTTTAATCCAAGTGAAATTTGTCAACTGGTGTGAAAGGTTGGCTACATAAAATAATTCATGAAAATCAGACAGAGTTTCACAGTAGTTGCATGGCATATTAATGGACAGTATTATTCACTGACATACAGGAAATTCTGTATGCTTGGTTTCCCTGATGTAGAGGAGGCCACAATGGGTATAGCTACACCTGCCCCCGTACCTCCTCTCTCACCCCATCCTAGGCCTCAAGAAGACTTTCTACATCAAGCAGATGCTCACCTGCACATCTGCCAATGTGGTATACTGCATCCGCTGGACCCGTTGTGGCCTCCTCTACATTGGGAAAACCAAGTGGAGGCTTGGGGACCGCTTTGCAGAACACCTATGCTCAGTACACAGTAAACAACTGCGCCTCCCAGTCACGAACCATTTCAACTCCCCCTCCCATTCCTTAGGCGACATGTTCATCCTGGGCCTCCTGCAGTGCCACAACGATGCCACCCGAACGTTGCAGGAACAGCAACTCATATTCCGCTTGGGAAAAAAGCCCAATGGTATCAATGTGGATTTCACAAGTTTGAAAATCTCCCCTTCCCCTACTGCATCCCAAAACCAGCCCAGCAAATCCCTGCCTCCCTAACCTGTTCTTCCTCTCACCTATCTCTTCCTCCCACCTCAAGCTGCACCCCCATTTCCTTCCTACTAACCTCATCCCGCCCCCTTGACCTGTCCGTTCTCCCCGGACTGACCTATCCCCTCCCTACCTCCCCAGCTACACTCACCTCCACTGGGTTCATCCCCGCCTCTTTCACTTGTCTGTCTCCTCTCCACCTATCTTCTCCTCCATCCATCTTCAATCCGCCTCTCCCTCTCTCCCTATTTATTTCAGCACCCTCTCCCCTTCCCCCGTTTCTGAAGAAGGGTCTAGGTCTGAAACGTCAGCTTTTGTGCTGCTTGGCCTGTTGTGTTCATCCAGCTCCACACTTTGTTATCTTACACTAACTCTAATGTTACTACTTCCCAAACTACCATTACGATGGCTAACAAATGTTAATCTTGCACACAATGCATTTATTTCCACGTTTGCCTCCTGAAGGCACAGGCCAATAGTCTGCACATTTCCACGGATAATAGGAGCATCTGTTACCTCGCCAAGGTGGCCAATTGTCATGTGCGAGCCAAGACAGTGAACACTGTCAGATTGTTCAATTATCAATTGATCTTTGACAGATTGGAGAACATTTCAGCTGAGCCCAATTCGTCAGTTCTGAGGAAGGGCCACCAGACCCGAAACATTAACTCTGTTTTTCCTTTCACAGATGCTGCCAGACCTGCTGAGCTTCTCCAGCAACTTTGTTTTTGTTCCCAATCCTATGTTTATCTGATGTTCACATAGACTTTAAAGTAGCATTTCTCTTTTACCCCATTCCTCACTCCTTTCGTCTACTAAGTCATTGGTATTGAACTTCGGTTACAAGGTGAGCCCTCTGGCTCTTCCAAGGACTCTCGCACATTGTAAAGTACTTTGCGCTCTTTCTGTAAAGTTTCTGATAAATTGTCAGCTATCAAAGGAAAATAGTGTATCATGCAAACAAATGCAATATCTGGTGAAACTTGTTTAATAATTGTGAGATTACTCAACTTGCCTCACCTAAATTCAAGGTTTATGATCCCACAATTTGAAAATCTATGCTGTAAGACATTGATTTTTTGCTGAAGCACAGTTTTACAGGAATCAGGCACCTTCTAATGCCTCATCAAAGGGAACATGCTCATTTGGAAACTTTTGCAACTGAGTCTTTGCAGTCTACCTAACCACAGGTAAGAGGCATGAAATCAGTTCAACCAAGATCAACATCCATTCTTCAATACCTATGGCACTTACGGGCTGTGATTAGGCGCAGGAAGCCTAATAATTTTGCATATGTCTAATCCAGGGAGTATCAAACCTTTGATGTAACTCAGATCTTTGCATTCATATCAGGCTGTGGATTGAATCTGAAGGCTTCCTCGTCAGCATGTTGACTTATACTTTGGTAAGCCAATTGAGTCACGGTGTAATTTAGGTGAAGTTAGATTTTCTGGAGTTTCCTAAGAGTGAAAAGTAGGGTAGTGGACAGGTTTCGGAAATTTAGGACCAAGAAAGCGGAAGGCAGGGCCACAAATGATGGAGCAAAAGATGTTGTGAATGCTCAAGAAAACAGTGTTCTAGGATATGGCAGAGATAAAAAGATTTAGTGAATTTTGAAAATGCATCTTGCAGATGATCCCCACTGCTGCTTTCAAGTGTTGGTGGTGGAGAGAGTGAATACTCTTCAAAATGGTGTCAATCCAACACTAAAGGTATAAGAGATAGAAGGAACTGCAGATGCTGGAGAATCCGAGATAACAAGGTGTAGAGCTGGATGATCGCAGCAGGCCAAGCAGCATCAGAGGAGCAGGAAGTCTGACATTTCAGGCCTAGACTCTTCTTCAGAAATAATGCTTCTTGATTGTCGATGGAGCTGCAGCTGTCCAGGCAAGTAGTGAGTATCCATCACACTCCTGACTTGAGCCTTTTAGATGATGAACAGGCTTTGGGGAATCAGGAGGTGAGTTACTCTCTGCAAGATTCTTAGCTTCTGACCCGCTCTGGGAGCCATTATATTTGTATGTGTAGTCCAGTTCAGTTTCTCATTAATGGTAACTCCCAGGATATTGATAGTGAGGAATTCAATGATGGTGATGCCTTTGCATATCACCGGGTGATCATTAGGTTGTCTCTTATTAGGGATAGTCATTGCCTGGCATTTGTGAGGCATTAATGTTACTTGTAAATTGTCACGCCAAGCTTGAATATCATTCAGGTCTGTATGCCTTTGGACATGGATTACTTCAGTATCTGAGGAGACACCAATGTTGCTGACCATTGTGCAATCATCAGTGAACATCCCTGCTTATAACCTTGCTTTGAAGGAAAGATCATTGATGAAGCAACTGAAAATGGTTTCAGCTGAGGACATTATGCTGAGGAAGAAGAGAGCACTCATGGCAGAGCGTAAGTGTCCAACCTCTTAGCCTAGAGACTTGGGCTCAAGTCCCACCTAGTCCAGAGCTATGTCATAATGCATCTGAATAGGCTGTTTCAAAATATCTACTCTGAGGAGCTTCTGCAGTGATGGCCTGGAGCTGAGATGACTGACTTCCAAAATCAACAACCATCTTCCTATAACACAGTGTGGAGCTGGATGAACACAGCAGGCCAGGAAACATCAGAGGAGCAGGAAAGCTGACGTTTTGGATCAGGACACTTCTTCAGATTTTCTGAGGAATGGTCCAACCTGAAATGTCAGCTTTCCTGCTTGTCTGATGCCACCTGTCCTGCTGTGTTCCTCCAGCTCCATGATAGGTTATTTCAGCTCCAACATCGGTAGTCCTTACTACCATTTTCTTGTATACTAGCTATGACTTCAGCCAGTTGAGAATTATTCAAATTGTCTCTAGTTTTACTCAGGATCCTTGATGCCAAACCCAGCCCAATGCGACCTTGATATCAAGAACTGTCACTCTCACCTCACCTCTGGAATTGAGTGTTTTACCCATGTTTGAATGAAGGCTGTAATGAGGTCAGGAGCTGAGCAGCTCTGATGGAACCCAAACTTGGCTTCACTGAGCAGGTTATTGCTGAGCAGGTGCTGCTTGATAGCACAGTTGGTGACACATTCTATCATTTTACTGATGATCAATAACAGGCTGATGGGGCAGTAATTGGCCCGGTTGGATTTGTCCTGTTTTTTGTAAATAGGGTATACCTGGGCAATATTTCTCATTTTCAGGTAGATGCCAGTGTTGTAGCTGTACTGGAACAGTGGAATGTTCTGGAACTCGAGTCTCCAGTGTGGGAATGTTATCAAGGGCCATGACCTTTGCAGTATTCAGTACCTTCAGCTGTTTCATGATCATGCGAAGTGTGAATCAAATGGACTGACAACTAGCAGCAGTAATGCTTGGGACCTTCAGGAGAAGCTAAGATGGATCATCCATTCTGGCTGAAGATTATTGCAAATTCTTCAGAGTATATTTTGCACTAATATCCTTGGCTCTGTCATCACTGAGGATAGGACGTTTTATGGAGCCTTCTCCTCTAGTGTATAGATTCATCGTCCACCACGAATCATAACTCGATGTGGTAGCAGAGCACTGCTGATCTGTTAGTTGTGAAATCACTTAGCTCTGTGTATAAGTTGCTTTTTATACTGTTTGGCACATGAATAGAGTACAAGAGCAAGGAGAAGATGTTAGACCTCAGCTAGAGTATTGCAGACTCTTCTGTGCACCACATGGTGGCTCAGTGGTTAGCACTGCTGCCTCACAGCAGCAGGGACCTGGGTTCAATTCCACCTTTGGATGACAGTGTGGAGCTTGTACATTCTCTCCATGCCTGCATACGCTTCTGCTGGGTGCTCTGGTTTCCTCCCACAGTCCAAAGTTGTGCAGGCTAGGTGGATTAGCTATGGCAAATTGCCCAAAATGTTCAGGGATGTGTAGGATAGGAGTGTTAGCCAATGAGAAATGCAGTGTTATAGGGAAAAGGCAAGGCAATGGGTATGGGTGGGATATTCTTTGGACAGTTGGTGTGGACTTGTTGGGCTGAATGGCCTGTTTCCACACTGTGAGAATTCTATGATTATAGGAAGGATGTGAACATATTGGAAAGAGCGCAGTTCAGTGAACAAAAATGGCTCCAAAGATGAGGACCTTTACTTATGAAGATATTTTGAAGAAATTGGGACTGTTGTCTTTGGCTAAGAGGAGACCTGATAGAGGTTTTCAAAATTATAAGGAGACTGGTTGGAATGAATAGGGAGAAGCTGTTTCCATTTTCAAAAGATGCAGGAAGAAGGAGGCACAGATTTGGTAGGGATGAATTTCAAGAGCAGTGGCCATAATTTTGTAAGTTTTAAGTTACTTATGGATTAGGATAAGAGTACTCCTTGGGTGAAAGTACTACATAGTGGGAAGGCTAACTATGACAATATTAGGCGGGAACTGGGGAAGGTAGATTGAGGGTGACTGAGAGTAAGTCCATATCAGTCACGTGGAAATCTTTTAAAGGCAAGTTGATTAGAGTTCAGGATCACGATATTCATATGAAAGTGAAGGACAGGGATGGCAAGATTTGTAAACTTTGGATGACAAGAGAAATTGTGAGCTTAGTCAGCAAGAAAAAGGAAGCATAGTAAACATAGTAGACAGACTGAGCCCTCAAGGAATAAAAAGAAGGCAGGAAATAACTTAAACAGAGAATTAGAAGAGCGATAAGGGGCCATGAAATGACCTTGACAAACAGGATAAAGGAAAATCCCAAGGATTTTTATACGTGTACAAGAAGCAAGAGGGTAGCTAGGGAAAGTATAGGCCCACTAAAGGACAAAGAACGAAATTTATGTGTGGAGCCGGAGGATGTGAGTGAGGTTCATGACGAATACTTTGCATTGGTAATCACAAAGGAGGAGGACATGGTGGATGGTGAGTCTAGAGAGGAGTATGTTGATATTCTAAGGCATGTCAGTCTAAAAAGGTGAAGGCATTGGGTGTTTTGAAAAGCATTAATGTAGACAAGTCCCCAGGACCTGATGGGATCTATCCAAAATATGAAGGGAGGTGAGGGAGGAAATTGTTGGGGTCTTGTTTGAAATATTTGTATCCACTTTAGTCACAGGCAAGGTCCCAGAGGATCGGAAATTAGCTAATGTTGTTCCTTTGTTTAAGAAGGGCAACAGAGATAATCCAGGAAATTACAGGCTGGTGAGCCTTATGTCAGTGATAGGGAAATTGTTGTTGAAGATTCTTAGGGACAGGATTTATTCACATTTGGAAATATATGGACTTATTAGCAACAGGCAGCATGGGCCTGCGTGAGGAAGGTCATGTCTCACAAAGCTGATTGAGTTTTTAGAAAAAGTGACAAAGATGATTGATGGGCATGGTGACTCAGTAGTTAACACTGCTACCTCACAGTGCCAGAGGCCCGGGTTTGATTCCAACCATGTGCAACGGTCTGTGGGGAGCTTGTACATTCTCTTTGTGGCTGTGTGGGTTTTCTCTGCATGCTCCAGATTCTTCCCACAGTCCAAAGATGTGCAGGTTAGGTGGATTGGCCGTGCTAAATTTCCCACAGTCTCCAGGGATGTGCAAGTTAGGTAGATTAGCTCCAGGAAATGTGAGGTGTTAGGGATAAGGTAGGCTCTCTGAAAGGTCAGTGCGATTCAATGGGCCCTGCTTCCACATTTTAGGGATTCTTTGATTGATGGGTGCAGAGCTGTTGATGTTGTCTATACAGACTTTAGCAAAGCCTCTGACAAGGTGCCTCATGGCAGACTGATACAGAAGATGAAGTCACATGTCATCTGCACTGAGTTGATAAGATGCATATAGAACTTGTTTGGTGATAGAAGAAGAGAGTAGCAGTGGAGGTGTGTTTTCCTGACTGGAGATAGGTGTCCCACAGGATCAGGACTGAGATCCCTAGCATTTGTAACATGTATAAATGATATGGAGGAGTATGTAGGTGGCCTGATTTTTAAATTTGTGGACAACACAAATATTGGGAACCTGTGGATTGGGATGATGATTTCAGAAATACAGCAGAAGATAGGTACTCTGGAGACTTGGGCGGAGAAAAGGCAGATAGAATTCAATATGGACAAATGCAAGGTGATGCATTTTGAAAGGTCTAAGACAGGAAGGAAGTACGCATAGTAGCGCCAACAAACAGGAATCTAAGCATACAGGTTCACAGCCCCCTGAAAGTGGCAACACAAGTGGTTGAGGTGGCCAAGAAGGCATATGACATGCTTGCCTTCATCAGTCAGGACATAGAGTATAGACATTGGCAAGTCACATCACAGCTGTATCCCTGGAATGGTAGGTTTAACATATGATGAATGGCTAAGGATCCTAGGATTGTACTCATTTGAGTTTAGAACGTTGAGGGGAGATCTAATAGAAACTTACAAGATAATGTATGGCTTAGAAAGGGTGGACGCTGGGAAGTTGTTTCCATTAGGCGGAGAGACTAGGACCCATGGGCACAGCCTTAGAATTAGAGGGGGTGAATTTTAAATAGAAATGAGGAGACATTTCTTCAGCCAGAGAGTGGTGGGCTTGTGGAATTCATTGTCACGGAGTGCAGTGGAGGCCGGGATGTTAAATGCCTTCAAGGCAGAGATCGATAAATTCTTGATCTCACAAAGAATCAAGGGCTGCGGGGAGAGTGCAGGGAAGTGGAGTTGAAATGCCCATCAGCCATGATTTAAATGGCGGAGTGGACTCGATGGGCCGAATGGCTCCTATGTCTTATGGTCTTATGGTATAGAACTTTAGTCAAGCCACATTTCAACAGTTATGATTGCAATACTACCAGAAGGATGTGCATGCTTTGGAGAGGGTGTAGGAAAGATTTACCAGGGTGTGGCCTGGTTTGGAGGGTATTAGTTACAAGGAGAGATTGGACAAACTCAATTTGTTTAAACTTGAACATCGGAGGCTAAGGGCCGACTGGAAAGAAGCTTGCAAAATTACAAGAGGCGTGGATAGAATAGAAGGCCAGAATCTTTATCTCAGGATAGAAATGTCAATTACTTGGGGATGTAGGTTTAAGGTTAAAAAGAAGAAAAATTTAAAGGATATGTGAGAGGCAGGTTTTTAACGAGGAACGTGCTAAGTTCCTGGAATGTGCTGCCAGAGGAGGTGGATACAGTAGTGACGTTTAAGAGACAACTTGACAGATATATGAATAGACAGGGAATAGAGGGTTATGGACCGTGTAGAGGCAAAAGATTTTTAGTTTAGAACGAAGCATGCTTTGGCACAGGCTTGGTCACTGAAGGGCCTGTTCTGGTGCTGAGCTGTTCTTTCTTCTTTATTCTTTGTTCTTTGTTTAATGGGCTCTGCAAAAGAAGTAAGTGTGAGGTGAAGAAAAACGTTTCACTCAGCATATGGTTCAAGTTTGGTTAGAGTTTGCTCTGCCTGAAGTGTGGTGGAGGCAGGTTCAGTTGAGGTACTCAAGAGGCCATTGGATGATTACTTGGATGAAAATATACAAGAGTATGGGGGAAAAGCAAGAGATTGGCATGAGATTATAATGTTCATTTAATGAACCATTGATAGTATGTTGTTTGCAAATGGCCTCCTTCTACACTCTTAATTCTGTGATAAATGGTCTTGTGCTGTAATTTCAACATGTTGACATCTCATTTTAAGGCATACCAAGTGCTATTCCTCCTGGTACCCTCTTGCACTTTTCATTGAACCAGGGCTAGTCTCCCAGCCTGACAGTAATGGCTGAGAAGTGGATTTTCCAGGTGATAAGTTTGCACAATGCGCTTGAATGCAATTCTGCTCCAGCCAACAGCCCACAGCGCCTCATGAATACCCAGCCAGGAGTTGATACACCTGTTCCAGATCAATCCCATTTAGCATATTGATATTACCATACAACATTATTAAATTGGACAGGAGTCAGAAAAGATTTGTCAGGTTGGTGCTAGGAATGAAAGTTTTGAACAGCCTGAGACAAGATGACAGAGTTAGGAATATCAGGTGAGATGTCTATGGAGGAATTTCTCAATGCTGGGAGCAAAAATTCACATTTTCCAGCCAACTATTGAACATCAAGCTGAGATTCTTGCTAGTAGGCAGCAAGAGGCGTGGCTCATTATCAACATTACTTAATCTTGCCTCATTGATATGCAGCTTCCCATTTGTCCACTCGCTGAATAGAAACTAGATGCCAAGAATTCCTGATGAGAAGACAGAATGGTTACCTATTACCTCCATTTTGGACATTTCGTACCAGCATCTCAGGGCACACTCCATGGGGAGCAAATGCATGAACCTTTTGCCTACAGACATTGGCACCTGACTTAGACCAGCCTCACTGCACCTTCATGGTATATTTCCAGTCCAATTACAGTGTGATGCTATACTTTCATACTGAATTTTGGAGTGCACATTTCATTAATGGGATGTTGCAAGGACATTTTGCATGTGAGCATGGGTACACATCTCATAGTTTGGAGCAGGCCACATTGGATATTGGATCCTTGCTTGCCCGCTTATAACTCAGTCACTGTGTTCCTTATTCAACGTTCACACATCTCTGCCTTGTCTTGCTTTGACTTGCTTTTTGCGCCTTGCCATGTCAGCCAGATCCTGAATGCACACAGTACTTCTGTTTACCTTGTCTCTGAGACAACTCAAAGACAGGAAGGTAGCCATGGCTGTCAGTATTGATCAGTTAAGGCAGTGGACACTTTTTTATGTTCACAGGATGCAGATGTTGCTGGCTAGGCCAGAATTTATTACCCATTTCTACCTGAGCCACAATAGACATGCTTAAAGCAAATGGCAAATTCTGAGGGAGTAGTCCTCAGTCAATCATGGGATTTACTTCAGACACAGGGTCTGGTCACATATGTCAAGAGCAACCTCCAATATTAGCTCAGTGGCTAGGATATGGCCAGTTGACCATTTGCAGTGGTCGGGTACGAGGCTTTGTACATCTATCATGTGGGGAGTGAGCCTTAATCATCCTCTTGTTTCAGTGCAAACATGTCCAAGGAGTCGTGGGAAGACAGTCTGGGAACTGTACAGATTAGTCAGGGGTCTGTTCACTCACTGATCAGAGCTATAGGTCTGTCATTTAAAGAAATGCACTACGTCAGTCCTAGGGGCCCATCTACAAGAAGTTAACAGTGATACTGAGGGACAGTGCTTGTGGGAACTTAGTTGTGGGAATTGAAGGAAGAATACTGCAATTAGAGAGGGTTACAATTGTAAAGGGAGGTGAATCCACACGTAAAATCCACACAGGAGACAATTGAGCACTGAAGGGAAGGAATAGCGTTGCTATGGTGGAGATGATTGACTGTCTCCCTAACTTTGATTGTGCAGTGGTCGGTTGGTGAGGTGGGGGAATGGTGTTAAGGGTGGGATGTGGAGAAACAGTACTATATGATATGCAGCATGTTTACTCGATAAGCCTAATGCTAGGGATGTAAAGTGAGGAGATGAAGATTTAGGTAGACATGTTGGGAGGGAACTTGGGAAGTTTAAAGCCCATCGGGGTTGACAGGAAAGGGTATCGACATGGATGACTTGTGGGGCCACACTCTTGACCATGGAAATGTCACTGAAAACTGCAGGAGACCAAACAGAGAATGCATCATGAACAATGAATATACGTTCCGGCCTGTTCGCTATACATTCACAGTGGGTTTAAATAGAAAAAGTGAGTAGTATAGCTGTCAGAGCCAGTGCAGGAGAGAGAAAGGTGGTGAGAGGTTCTGAGTGAGTCACCAGGCAGTGCAGAGGCCTTGCAGTGTTAGTTATTTGGGGAGATTGGGTGGGCAAAGGAAGATGTTGCGCACAGCAATGAGAGTGGTAGGCCATGAGCCCTGGTGGGAGGTGGGTGCAATAGCAGAGACATGCTGAGTATAAGCCAGCAGAGAGACAATGATGGCATATATTCTGGTGCAGTGGAAAAGTTGGTTGAACTTCTGACTGAATTGTTGGGTATCCCTCCAGATGACTGAGAATGCCCACTGACCAAGGTAGCAACATCAAGCCAGACTGTCAGGATCTAACTGTTGGTCCTGGGGGAAAATGATGGCCTTCCTCTGCACCACTCCATTTACCAGGATCTCCAAGCCCCTGTCAGCACAGCTTGTTGCTAATGGATCTTTTATTTGCCATGTCCAGGTCAAATGTCATAAGCTGCGCCAGGCAGCTGTGAACTGACAGCACTTGATTGGATGTACAGCAGCCTATTAAACACTGTTACTAAGGAGGACTTTGCAGTTACCATGGCTGAGCTTCCCATTATCATTTCGACCACCTAGGTCAATACCAGTTAGTCTGTCTGGTTTCATTCCCAAGTCCATAGGTGATCTAGGGTTCTGAACTATGGTCACGACAAGAGGGAAAAGAATGATTAATCTTGACATGACTAATTTTCATAAATGATTCTTTCTGACGTGCATTATTAGGAACACCATTGTGAATAAATAGGATGGGAGGAGACATGTGCAGTATAAACATTGACATAAGGCAATTCCTGGGGATTATCATCAAACAGAAGCTGAACTGGACACTACAGGATGGCTTGTTTACACCTGTGGAATTGTTAGGATAAGAGTTTACTATCAGGAGAGAAAAGTAGAAAATAGGGGGAAAAGGAATATAATCATTGAATTACAACATTGTAATGAGAAAAAAAAACTCTTCAACATTGAAACATAGTAAATGTATGGCATTGAATTATAAAATTTGGCCTATCATGTCCAAGCTTGCTGGAAGTAGAGCTATTCAACCTAAATCCTACTTTCCAGCTATTGGTCCATAGCTGTGTAAGTTACAGCACTACAAGTTGATAACCAGGTATTTTTTAAAATCCATTGACAGATTCTGTCCTTATCATCCTTTCAAGCAGTGAGTTCCACACACCTTATCCACCAGGTGAAACAACTTTTCCTCAAATGCCCTCTAATTCTTTGTCAAGTACTCTAACTCTATGACTCCATTCAACTTCTCTGCCATTTCTTGGTTTCTCATTATTATAACCTTAGCCTCATTCTCTAAGGATAACATACTAATGTTGGCCTCTGTCTTCCTTTTTATACTATTAGACAAGCTATTACACTGATATTACATCCAAGTTTGCCCTCAAAGTTTATCTTCTTTTTTCCTTGGCTGTCTTTTGTTAGTTTTTAAAACATTCGCTTACCTTAACCTTCACCAATTTTTTTTCCTTTTAATTTGATGCTGTACTTAACTTATCTGGGTTACTCATGGCTTCCTTAATCCCTACCTTGAATCCTTCTTTCTCACTGGGACATATCACTGAGTCATGAGCCCCTTTCTTAAATGTCTGCCATTGTTTCTCCAGCTAAATCTGCTCTCATTCCTTTGCAATTATCCGTATTAAAGTTTAACACAGTTGTTTCCAACTCATGTTTGTCCCTCTCAAACTGAAAGATAAATTCTATCAAATTTTACAGGCTATTGCTGAAAACACACCTGGCTATTGTGCACAGTTTAGGTCTTCTTATCTGTTGAAGGATGTTCTGGCTATGCAGAGAGTGCAATAAATGTTTACCAGACTGATTTGTGGGATGGCAGGATTGACACATTAAGAGAGGCTGGATCGCTTAGAACAATATTCAATGCAATCTAGGAGAATGAGGGAATCCTCACAGAAACCTATTCAGTTGGGACTAGACAGGATAAACGCTGGAAGGATATTCCCAATAATCGCAGAGTACAGAACCAGAGTCGCCGCTTAAGGATATGGGAAGGCCATTTAGGACTGCGATGAGAAATTTCTTCACCCGGACTATGGTAAGCCTGTGGAATTCTCTGCATAATCTATATAAACCACTGAAATGGTTGAAACATCGAATGTTTTAAAGAAGGGAATAAATATATTTCTCAGGATTAATGGAGTCAAAGAGTCAAAGGATATGAGGAGAAAGTGGGAGCAGGCTAATCAACCATGATCATATTGAATGGCAGAGCAGTTTTAAAGGACCAAATGGCCGACTCCTGCTCCTGTCTTCTGTGTTTCTAGCCCACTCCCTCCTTTTCCACAGGCTTCATTCCCGTCACAAGTTACTTACCATTCCACCTCCCTGCTCTAACAGACTACACACACACACACACACACACACCAATGAATGTCTTGGGGGATCAGCTGGTATATAGTCATCTCTTTAAACACTTAGGCAAGTGAGAATGCAATTTAATTTGATTATTAAACTTTGGCAATGGTAGTGTGGAGAATAAAAATCTCTGGGGGAGGGAAAATTCTTCTGGAGGCCATGTATCAGTGACATCATAATCAATGTGGGGAATGTTTACTCTGATTGTTGCTATGAATACATTAGTGGTTTCACTGGAAATAATGAACATAGGGAATCTTGCTGCTTTCTTTATGATTTTTCAACACAGTGTGATCAATAGAACTTTTCCCTTTTGCATTTGAAGTTTACATACGTAATACAGAACTTTCACTTCACTCCTGGTATGCAATTAGCATTAAAGGTATATTTAGCAATCTGAACAAAAGTTATTTTGAGCATTTAAAACTAACATTTATATGTTGCAATTCACCTAATAGTTTTCCTTGAATTTCCACAGTTTCTATCTCCTTTCTTCAGAGACCCAGAGTTGGAACTGTTTTTGGAGTAATACAATGCCCCAGAATTGTATGAAGCGTGAGGATGTTTCTCAAAGGCTTTAACCTTTTAAAATTGGAAACATCTGTAAACTTTCCACTGGGACAGCTGCCTTGATGGAGAATGATATGATCAGTCAAGAGCATCACATACCTTTTCTAATACCAAACACATGTTCAGGCTTTTGCAAATATCTGTGCTGGAACTGCGATAAAATAATTTTTTGCTGAAAATTGCCAGTGGGTTTGTTTATATAACTTGCAGGTATGAGACAAATAAATCATTCAAAAAATGTGTGTGGTATACAATGTCTAAATTTCTAACTGCAATTCATCATCAGTTCCAGTTTACTCTCACACAGTGAAATCCGATAACTTATTGAGAACAATCCTGGATTAAGTAATACATCGGCAAATGTTGGCAATAATATCCTAACATTTTAACAGATAATTAGTGAGACCATGAGTGATATGTTTATTGTAAAGACGAATGTAAAAGGTCTGAACAACGAAGCTGTAGGCCGCATGAATTGTTGTTCAGCTTCCATGATCTGGAATTCTAACAAAGGGATAAGACATTTTTAATAAATTGCACAATCAAACATGGAAAATTCAAACCTGAGGCCTACATTTTTGTGATAATAAAATGTGAGGCTGGATGAACACAGCAGGCCAAGCAGCATCTCAGGAGCACAAAAGCTGACGTTTCGGGCCTAGACCCTTCATCAGAGAGGCTCCTGAGACTCTTGAGATGCTGCTTGGCCTGCTGTGTTCATCCAGCCTCACATTTTATTATCTTGGAATTCTCCAGCATCTGCAGTTCCCATTATCTCTCGCCTACATTTTTGTGATGACTTTCATTGTAGGATTTCTTAAAAGACCTAAAAGGAAAATAGAAATTATAGTCAAAGTGATTTACCTCATCAGTTAACCCATACCATATGGTTAAGGGTGGGAATTGAAGTATGCAGGCTGGGATGAGGGGAACGCTGGAGGACAGTACCCAATTTGAATAGAATACCCTATCCTTCTCATGTTATAGCTCAATGTCATGAGCAGTGGCTTGTCTGTTTCGTTCCAAGTCCTCTCACCCACCCTATTTGTTGAATGATACATCCTCACCACAGTCAACTTGATGACAGATACATCAGGTAGATTTGCTGCCGCTATCCTCCTGTTAAGTTAGGATCTAAAGAATCTGACTGGTCTAGTGTGGGAGTGGAAAATCGCTTGGTAGTCTAATGAGAAAAAGCTCTTGTTTTAAACAAGATGAAGGTTATTGGATGTTTGCAATTGGGTACTGGTTATATTTATTTAATAGTACTGTTACTGAGACTGTGAGCACAACTTTGATGGTAGGTCTGACTCCTTTGACATCCAAGGTTGCTAAACTGCCTAAGCCCATCATTGTATTGAGTAGGCTTAATGCATTCTCTTCCGTGTTATTTCTTTTAGGTATTTACCATTCCCACCATCCCAGATATTTTCTAATCAATCTATTCAAAGATGTTTTTATGTACTTCTGGAGCAGGTGGGACTTAATCCTGGGTGTCCTGGAAATGAGGAAAGGATACTATCACTGTGCTGTATAAGCACCCCATTTCTTCCCCATCACTCGTTCAACACTATTATTTTTAATTTAACCTATTTTTCTAATCAACCTGTTCAGAGATATTATAACACACTTCTGGAGCAGGTGGGACTTGAACCAAGGCCTCCCAGTCTGAGTGTACAAGAGGGCTCTCATACGCTATGTTTTTTTAGTCTGTGTAGCAACAGCTCCACAAAGTACAAGGTTCTGACCTGCTAGCCTAGAGCCAGTCGCTCTAGTGAGCAGAAACCCTGAGACTCCTCTTTCATTTTTGATTCAGTGAGGTCTTGGCATTTTATCATCAACTGCTCAATATTGTTTGACCATTTCTGAGATAGCCTCTAAAATAACTCTGTGGTGGTCAGTATCCTACACCAAGTCACCTTTTATTTACACATGGACTCTGACCAGCAAACTTAGAGCCAGCCTCTAGAATGAGGAGAATTCCTGAGACCCCTGTTTAGTTTTATGTTTTTAAATTCCCCTACACTACCACTGCATTCAAAGGCGCCCAGCAGTAGTGCTTATATTTTCCCCAAATAGCTCACGGCTGTGTCCGTACGCAAAAAATGCCGCCATTGTGCAAAGACTTCATGTTATGTTCTCCCACCACCAGGAAAACACCCATGTGGCTAGTGAAACATTAACAAGCAAAGTCTAATTAGGGCAATGCTCATACAACAGAACTAACACCATTAATTGTCCAGTTAAAGGGCTCAATAGGTCTACATTTGGGAAGATATAGTGGACAGCTGGAGTAAGTGGGAAAACAGTGGGCTAGCCACTTATTCTATTTTGTGTGCCTACATGCAAATATGGACAGGAAGCATAAATGTACCTCTGCACATTTTTCTGAGACTATTACTATTCTTCCTGTCAAGCTTCCTTTCGTGCCACAACAACTTATAAATCTATGCCTCTAATCATTATGGCACCCTTGCAATTAACTCAATAACATTTATAATTTGTCATTTATCTGGATTACTGCCAGTTTTCATGCTGCTGCCACTTAGTTTTAAAGCTGGTGATCTGACAGCAGAGCGATATTTTAGCATTGATCACATTCAATGCATTTAAAAAGTGTGCAATTTTTTTTACCGAACCATACTTGTTGAAAGTCAAGTTCTTAAACTATTGCATTGTCATGGCCATTCTTTTTTCTTTTTAGTGCTACTTCAATTGTGTTAATGTTTTTGCATTGCTTGTTTCTTAGAAGAGAGCAATAGATTTGAAACAGTACCAAAAACAGTTGTACTGAATAAACTGGTATGGAAGATGCACAAAGAGTTGCTACAAAGAAACAAAAGCATAAACACCACAAATGCTGGATACCCAAAAAGAAATCAGAAAATGCTGGAATACACAACAGGCCACGCAGCATGTATGCAGAGAAAATTAGTACTCATATTTCTAGTGACTGATCTTTTATCAGAATCTAATTTACAAAGAATTTTGATTTTCCTTGTGTCAGTAAGTGCACGTGGCACGCAGCTGGTAGACAGTGTTAGCTGTGCTTTGGTTGACAAGGTGCCTCCTTCTCAGTTAGAGGGTTCAAGTTCCACTCCAGAAATTTAAGCAAAAAATTCTAGGTGAGATTGAAATACAAACTGCTACAAATACCATGCAGCATCTGCAAGTTGCTGAAATTGCAACCTTAGCAGGGGCAATAGGACACCTGGGACTCAGGTGGAGAACTCCACCTTAGCCATTTGGATTTTAAGGATCGAGAAAAGAACAGGGAGATAACAGAATTTGAAATTTAGTGCATCAGAGTCAAATCAAATACAGAAAAAAAAATGAAGAGAGAAATATAAAGACAGTATTAAGACAGCACACGGAAAAGTAAAAAAAAATGTAGAATGCAAACAATTTACAACAATTTACTACTTGTAAATGTAATGTGGAAGTGGAATGAGACTCCACAGCTTAAATTTTTCTGTTTCTGGCCTAGTGAGATAGACTGCAATGGCAAAAAAAAATTTTCATTGTTTCAGAAAATTGCACTAAGGTTTGGCTTTTTTAAAAATGTTTTTAAATTTTTCCAGTGAGTTTACTTGACAATTAATGCACAAATGCGGCAATTTCATGAATTCATGGGGGCTAGTTAAGCGAGGTTGTTGGAAAATTGTCAACTAGCTTGTGATGCTAACTGATATGGCATCTGCTCTTTGTGGAGGTGATTAGATGATTTAAGCATTAATAACATGTAGACATTAATGTTGTAAATGGATCTGAAAGGATTGGTATTGAGGAGAACCAAAAGTACTACCCACTATGATGATGTAATATGCACACGTGGGCAGAACAGCTTAGGATCTTGAAAGTGTGCTATCCAGCATCTGGTCCTCCTCAACATCTCAGTAATAAAGTCCAACATATTAATATAACCTGTAACGAGGTGCTAACATGCAATAAACTATATCTTGGCAACTACAAGGGATTTATGCTAGTCCATTGTGGTCATTTCAGACAATGAGTCACAGTTCCAAAATTAGTGCGTAGCCAATTTGTAGTTAGTTCTGGATTTGACAACACTAAAAAGTTGATGAGATATCCGCAATCAAATAGGAAAGCCAAACATTGAGTTAGTACAGCTCAGATGTTACTGAAGAAGAATACCAACTTCACTATGACACTGCTAAATTGTAGGTTCATCTCACTCTAATATGTTCGAGAAGCATCAGAGCTGCTGATGGGCAGGAAGCTAAAAATTCAGCTCCCCATCCTGCCAAAGAAGTTGACTCCATGTTTACATGTGGGACCAGCACAACATACATAATAAGAAGCAGTCCTAATGTGTGCATTGAGCCACACACTACAATTGGTTTACCATTGCAAGATAGTTGTCGTATTCAGTACAGAGAAACAGGTGTGGATCAGTAGTCTGAAGAGAAGAGGTATGATCATCCAAGAAGCTGTGAACTGATAGAAATTGATACGGTTTATATTGCCAAAGGGGTCATTTGAGAAAACTGCAGGAAACTTGCCTTGTTATTGGTTAAGAACTTGACAAGACACCAAAGAGACCTAGAGGAGCTCAGACAGTCAGATATGAAAAGCAACAACCTTCCATTCAGCAAACCATAGGTCCTTTCCATAGAGTGGGGGAGTTCAAACTTAGGGCGCGTATTTTTAAGGGGAGAGCAGAAAAATTTAAAAGGGACATGAGGGGCAACCTTTCCACAAAAAGTCAGTTTGTATGTGGAATGAACTGCCAGAGGAAGTGGTAGATGCAGGTAGAGTTACAACATTTAAAATACATTCGGCCAGGTACATGAATAGGAAGGGTTTAGAGAGATATGAGCCAAATGTAGGCAGGTGGGGCTAGTTTAGTTTGGCAAAATTGGTCGGCATGGATGAGTTAGACTAAAGGGTCTGTTTCTATGCTGTGTGACTCTGAGATCAATCTTCCAGGTCCAAAGGTAACATGCTTCAGGGAAACAATGAAACTCCCACATCAGCAGAATTTGTAAAATTAGAGATTTGGTGGGAAGAAGGGGTAGTGATAAATATAATTACATACATAAATGTCTAATAACAAAACGAGAGATAATCTTGGTGGGAAGATGTTTTATATGAATCTGAAAGGGTTAGTACTCAGGAATGCCTCAATGATCTATTACAGTGATTCCATATGGAGTTGTAGGGAGATCAGCTCAGGATCTCAAAGCAGTGAGACTTAAAGTCCTCCTCAAAGTCTCTGTAACAGTTTCTATCATACCAATATAATCTGCAATTTGTTAATAACATGTAATAAACTGTAACTTGTTAACTGCGAGAGACTATTGTCAACAGGCCAGAAAGTAGCTTTTCCACAGCTCAATGGACCAAGCAGGACCTGTCATTTCCTCTGCTTAAGAAGAAACAGTGGCAGCAACCTTCATCATGAACATGGGAAGCTAGCATGCCATACAGCGATTAAGATCATGGTTAATTTGGCAGAAAAATCTGGATAGTAATCTGTCACTATAATGGATGGGAACTTTGCTGTACTCCAAGTTGCTGCAGTACACCAGAGTCAGGTGCTGAACCAGCACATAAAGCACTAAAACCATATTGTGAATTTCCTTGACAAGTCTATTTCATGTTGCATATAATATCATGTGTTTGTAACATCAGCACAGTGTGGTTGGCTTTCCAAGACTAATGGGTGTTTTGAGCATTTTCTAAACTTGACACAGATGGAAAAGTAGACACTACTTCTATGCTGTCAAAAAACATTGCGGGACTGAAAATTACAAACCTGTATAGCGATAATTTCTGCAATGATTTGCAGCTCACAGTATAACCGAGGTCTTCCTGGGTGGAGAGGACTTTCAGTATCTTTTTAGTTATGGACAGTACTTCAAAACTGCCATGTAGAGGAACAAATGTTTTATTATAACATTTGATAACACACAGGTCTTTCAGTGACTTCATAAGCTGGGACAGATACCCCTACTTTACCAGTACCACTCACGATGATGTAGGAAAAATTCACAGGACAGCATGAGTTTGTAATTACACTCACTTCATCACTTCTATTAAACCAGGAATCATTATCTGAATATGTATGCATGGATTAATTAAGGGTTACTTCAGTTGTAATCCTGATTCAATATTGTGTATATCAGGGCAGGTCTCTGCAAACTTTATTTGACTTGTTTCACAAACACATCATCTGGCCTTTTTTTGTACTTTGGCTAACTATGGTAGATGTCAGTGGGTAATTTGCTTGTTACTTCTTCTCCCTATTTAGTACAAGAACAGAGAAGTTTTGTTCTAGTGTCCTCAACCCAACTAAACTTAGTCCGTGGCTAGAAATTTGCTGGATTGTTTGAATCTACTCCATGCTGTTGGCACGCCTTACAGTTGAGCCACTGAAATATTTGGAGCTGTTTCGTACCATGTTTGTTATGAACACTCATTTGAAATATCCCAGTGCTGATCTAGTAGAATTTGTTATTCGGTAGCAAGGAATTAATAGTGGATTCAGTTTTTTAAAAAATATTTTTATTTCTAAAAAAAAATCCAGGGCTCGAGTCTAGTGGTTTCCATCATCCCTTTTGTTAGTAGAAGCAAGATATGACATATCAGACATATGTTGAACATTTCTACATGTTGCAGCACCCTCATCTGGCCAATGAGTGGATTAACCTACTCATTTTTATATTGAACATCTTTCAAGGAATTTGGGTTATGAGGACTATGCTATCCAGCTGACACAGGAGCTCGTAGCTTGTCTTGCATTGCTTTACTAACTTATTATCTAAACACCTTCAGTTCAGAAAAGTTTATTATTAACTCTGCGTTCATTATTTGATGGAACATGTTTGCCCTTGTCAGTGAACAGTATGAGCAATCTGGACAGATACATCAGTGGTTTGATGTAGATTAAAGCTGCCTTTGTACTAACCCAACAATGTGTATTAATCCCTAGATCTGAAAAGCCCCACTATTGCACTTGTATGACATTTCTATTTCCCACAGCAGCTGTCCTGTTGCCTCTTTCAGTGATGCCCTGTTTATAGTAACAAGTATGAGTTAAATGTACCAAAAAAAAATCATCTGTTGTTTGCTCCTATAAATGTCCTGAATTATCACCTTCTGGACTGCATTCAGATCAATGAAGACCGTCGGAAAAATGGCTTCAATCCCAGGATAGCTTGAAGGGATGTGAGAGACATCAGACCCATATAAACAGACAGGTGGTCTTTGTTCCTGAATTCTTGGCACCTCAACAAAATGATCACTGCTAACCCCATGGCTAACTCCACTGCTCCTGCCATCCAACCAGATTGCTTTCCCATTTTGGGTTTTCTTTCACTATTCATTGGGGAAACAGTTGTTACATTCCCATTCTTCATTTTAAACGACAAAGTTTTCTCATTCAATACATACAGATGTTTCACTTTCACTTTACTTTCAGCTTAACGTCCACTGTGATTTTACAATCATCTTTGACTGAGATAAAATGTGTGGGATTGACCTTCACTGAGGAACTTGAGTGCACAGCCCAGGCTGACTCATGAGTGCTGTGCTGAGGGACTGTTGGACTGTCAGGGGTACATCTCTCAGATGCGGTGTTAAACCTGCTCTCTCGGGTACATGCAAATGATTGATGGTGCAATTCAAAGAAGAGCAGGTGTATTATTTCTGGCACCCTGGCTAAATTCATCCATCAAGTAGCACAAGAGAAAAGGAACTTGCTGCATTTACAACAGCGAATGTATTTTAAATGTAGTTAACAAGCTGAAAAATCCTTTGTGGTGTCCCTGACTATAAAAATTGTGAATGCTTTATTTCAAATTATCGCAGCAAGATTAAGAGAATGGCTGATTCAGCTAATGTGAGATATAAATGCGGGGAAAGGCAGACAAGATCGACAAGAACAATAGCCCAAGTATTACCCATACTGTGACAACACTGGGAGTAGAACAAAGGTGATTTATCATACCATAGTGTGAAAGATTTGAGACTCAGACTTGGGATTCCTATTTTGGATTCAAGAACAGCATCTGAAACACTTAGACTAATTTCAGATGGAACTAATCAAATGCTATTTGAAATACAGTCTTACCACTTTAGATTCTTGGAAATTCAGTTTGATCACCTTTACTGCAAATTTGAATTGATGCCATTTTACAGAGGTCCAAGCCAATTACTAACTTTCCATCAAAGATTGGGATACAAAATTTTCGCATGTACTTAAATTCTGCCTTCACCAACATTTCATGAACTGGTAGTTTGTGGTTAGCGACGTGGAGAGACACTCGTGCTGAGAATTGTAGATGAAGGGAAGATTGCCAGCATGTCACCTGCGCTTTATTATGAAACCACTAGATGAATGTCATTCAATGAATAAATATACTAGAGGGACCAACTTCCAGCAACTCATATGTCCTGTTTCAAACTTTGTCTTTTCTTCTGCCTATGTCATTCTGTGAATGTCAGTACCTGGAAAATCTTATATGTTTATGACATATGATGTTCTGGAATTTTGAAACAAACATAAGAAGATAATATCTTCTATGATTTAACTGCTGGCACCCGTTGAAACTGAGTGAAATCCACTATACTCTGTTCGCACAGATTGTAAACACTCACAGTTCAAAGTTGAAAGCATGAATGTGGGAAGCAACTCAACACAGAAAGTATTATAAAGTGAGGTGTTTTTGTTGAGTGCATGAAAAAGCATTTGATCATTTCTCTGCACAAACGTTGCTCAGTGGTAGGTGTCCAAAGAACAGGCTGTCAACTTGTCCCCATGCCTCATAGCTGGACACCAAGATGCAACAAAGACTGACACAGTTACAACATGATACTCAACTCTTTAATCCTAGACTCGTTCAGTAGCTCCTCGTATCTGTGTAATTAGGATCAAAAAAGAAGGAGAATTAAAATACACTCATTCGTCTATGGTGCAATGAATTGGTTTTTAAAAGAACTGCATTTCCTACATGAAATAAAATCTCAAAATCAAGTTATTGCTTCTCATTTGTTTCAAGACTGGGACAAAACAAAAAACAATTTAACCTCGGCTTTTTGACAATCAAGACTGGAATTGGCGGGGTGTTACCTGAATAGACAATTTTAATTTCCTGATCTTATCTGAGTGACCCAGCGCTGACTCCCATTGGAGATAGTAAGAATGATGGCACCAAAGCCTCATATAAATGGTGCCCAGAACTGAACGGAGGAAGGATTGAGCATGGGGTGGAGATAGAGTACTTTTTATAAGCCAAGTGCACTAAATCAGCTAAACAAACAACTTACCAGTGCATCCTGTGGCCAGGACAGTACCTTTCCTTTGCCAGTAAGTTCCAGATTCTTCAGAACTCAGTCAGGTTACAATGACATGCCTGTCCCTCTGATATCATCAATACTGGAACTTACCATTTAAGTTAGGTCTGTAATTCTTTGGGCTGAATGGCCATCCCACATCTGAACTCAGGCAAGCCAATTCAGGATGGTTTGGTTCAGGAATGCTCCAAAAACCAAGCACAATATAAACTTAAGCCCATCACTTACATTCCTTCAGCTGGAAGGCAAGGAAGAAAGGTTCAAATCATTTCTGTTAATAACATGTACTCCATTTACACTTACTTAAAGTTAGCAGAGTTAACTGGTGCCCGCAATGCATGTTTCTACTTTTAACTCAAAAACATGTTATTTCAAAAAATGTCTTAGGAACATAAACCTTACAACTGGAATAAAGATACTGAAAGGGTTAACCAGAGTCCTTTTGACAGATAACCTCCATCTACCTGCCTAATTACTTTAAATCGTAATCCAATGGCTTTTTCAAGAAAGCTAAACAGTGCCTTCATAGGCTTTTCATCAGAGCTGAAGTGGAGTGTGGACGAGGCAGCATTTATGCAATAGTTGGGGGTTTGGGAAGTTGGAGGCAGTTGGAGTGCTGGAGGAGAAATGATGTTGATAGTTCAGATTAAGCAAGTAGAATGACTTAATCTGAAATATCAATGTCCTTTCCCCCACAGTGCTCCAAACCCCACTTCCCACTATTGCATAAATGCTGCCCCCTCCAGTCTTCACTTCAGCTCTGATGAGGTGTTGTCTAGACTTGAAACGTTACCTTACTTTCTCTCCATGGATGCTGCCTGACCTGATGTGGTGTCCAACTGTTTCACTTGTTCCTTCATAGGCTTTACCTGATAATTCATTCCATAAGGAACTGAGAAAGTTCTATTACAGTCTTCTCTCAATCAAAATGACGTAATGCAAATCTCTTTCCAGCATCAATTGGTCGATGTATTTATTATTTATTTTTGCTAGGTGTATTGAGTTATAGTGAAAATTTTGTGTGCTACGTAGACAAATAGTACCATAAAAACTGCATCAGGGTAACAGAACAAGGTGCAGAAACAGTGCTTCAGCCACAGAAAAGGTGCAGATAGAGAAATCAGAATTACCATTGGAGAGATCTGTTCAAAGCTCTGATAACAGTGGGAATGAAGCTGAATCTTGAATCTTTCTCAATGTAATCAAATTTTTGTCTATGTGACAAAATATTTTCCATGATCGTGAAAATTTTACTTTCACAACTATTGTTGGAAGAGTTTACAAAGAAAGATACATAGCTGAAACTGAAAGGAAAATAGAATATGAAAGCAACTGCAAAGAAATTTAAGCCGCAAGGCAGTTTATTCTAATTATGGTCAAATGTATGCAGGTTGTAGTAAGGTGTGAATTTTATATAAAAAAACTAATTGATCCAGTCTAACTGATCCAGTGGTTTTGATTAAATAATATCCGGTTTTTAACTTAGGAATACCTTGTGGAATTCCATAAATGAAATACTGATGAACAGTGTGAGGTGCTGCATTTTGGAAAGGCAAATCAGGGCAGGACTTATAGACTTAATGTCCTGCTGAGTGCTGTTGAACAAAAAGATCTTGAAGTGCAGGATCATACTTCCTTGAAAGTAGAGTCGCAGGTAGAGAGGATAGTGAAGAAGACATTAGGTATTCTTGCCTCTTTTGGTCAGTGCATTGAGTAAGGGATTTGGGAGGTCAAGTTATGGCTGTGCAGGATGTTGGTTCGACCACTTTTGAAATACTACATGCAGCTCTGGTCTCCCTGCTATAGGTAGGATTTTGTGAAACTTGAAAGGGTTCAGAAAAGGTTTACAAGGATATTGCCAGAGTTGGAGGATTTGAATAATAGAGAGAGGCTGAATAGGCTGGGGCTATTTTCCCTGGAGCATTGCGGCTGACGGAGGACCTTGTAAAAGTCGACAAAATCATGAGAGGTATGGATAGGGTGAGTAACCAAGGTCATTTCCCTAGGAAAGCAGAGTCCAAAATTAGAGGTCATAGGTTTAAAGTGAGAGGGGAAAGATTTAAAAGGAACCTAAGGGGCAAATTTTTCACGCAGAGGGTGGTGCATGTATGGAATGAGCTGCCAGATGAAGTAGTGGAGGCTGGTACAATTACAACATTTAAAAGGCATTAGGATGGGTATATGAATAGGAAGGATTAAGAGTGATATGGACTAAAAGTTGGCAAATGGGGCTAAATTAATTTAGGATATCTGGTCTGCATGGATGAGTGGGACCAAAGGATCTGTCTTCATGCTGTACAGTTCAACGACTCTATAGTCTATAAATTGATTGAAACTGCATCTGACACTAACCGCTACCCTGGGTGAATATTTGAAAATAAATATACACTTGAGCTTGTAAGAATAATGATCCAACAGTATATTGGCAACAGTTATAAAATAACCAGGGAAATGCTCTGTTTGTTGACCGTCTGGGCATGTTGGCATATGTTTAATCTGAAATAGTTTACTGGCAAACCTCATTATTATGGTCTTTTCCCATATAATGATCTCACGCACCGAAGTCTCTTTTCTCCTGTAAATTTGCTTTGAAAGAGCGGAGGAATGTTTTAAATTGATACTGTAACAATGATTCATTTGAGCTAAACAGTTAATTTCAGTGGAAAAATTTTTCAAGCTAAATGAAAAAGACTCCCCAAGCAGCATTTTTCTGCGACAAGGTTGTCAGCAAATTCTGTAGCTATGATCAGTCACTTCTGTTTGTTTTATAAATAATAGGTTGCATACAACAGTAAAAATGACAAATGCACCAGATATACCAAGAACAGTAAAAGACACATCTTTAAGAAAGAAAAGTGTGATGATTTGCATGGATGAAACTGTTTAAGCTCATTTTTATTTAGAACAAATCATTCTTAATGATTAACTGTTATGGAATGAATTTTCCCAAGCTCTTATGAAGTTTGTCAAGAGGTTGTCATGTACTGCAATGTGTTTGAATTATCTACAGTTCAAATATAATACATGTGAGGAATATAAATCACAAAAAGGATTTTTGACAAGCCAAATGCACTATGTTGTCAGTTCTGGGGCCAATCTACTTTAATCCAATAAACTGCTGTAAAATGGATGTGTTGTTTAATTGTGTCAAAGAAACAGGCCCTTCTGCCCACCATATCTATACCAACCAACAAATACTAAACTACACTAGTGATAATGGGAACTGCAGATGCTGGAGAATCCAAGATAACAACGTGTGAAGCTGGATGAACACAGCAGGCCAAGCAGTATCTCAGGACCACAAAAGCTGACGTTTCGGGCCTAAGGGTCTAGGCCCGAAACATCAGCTTTTGTGCTCCTGGGATGCTGCTTGGCCTGCTGTGTTCATCCAGCTTCACACTTTGTTGTACTAAACTACACTAATCCCATTTACCTGTACTTGGACCAGAGCCTACTGTGCCCAGGTGTTAAAAATGTCCATCCAGATGTTTCTGAAATGTTGTGAGGGTACCGACCTGCACTACCCTCTCAGGCAGTGCGTTCTATATTTCTACTACTGTCTGGGTGATTTTTTTCCTCGTATCTCCTCTAAACCACTTATTCCTTACCTTAAAATTGTACCCTCTCTTCTTACACCCACTTGTCATGGGGAAAAGATTCTCATCATCGAATTTGTCTGTGCCTCTCGCAAACTTGTATAAATCAATCAGATCGCCCTCAGCCTCCATGCTCCAAAGAAATCAAATTCAGTCTGTTGGGACTGTATTATAGACCCCTAAATAACCAGGGGGTACTAGAGGAGCAAATGTGTACAGAGATTGCAGATACCTATAGGAGTAATAGTGTTAATTTCTGGAGATTTTAATTTCCCTTGCATTGACTGGGCCAAGAAGAGTGTAAAAGGCCTGTTCAGGGTGGAGTTTATCAAAAGTGTCCTAGAAAGTTTCCTAAATCAATACGTAGAGGGCCCCACTCAGGAGGGTGCAACACTGGGCCTCCTCTTAGGAAGTGAGGTCAGGGAAATGACTGAAGTGTCAGTCGGAGAGAACTTTGGGTCCAATGACCATAACTCTTAATTTTAACATAGCTAAGGAAAAAGATAGGACAGGTCCACAGGTTAAGCTAAACTGGAGCAGGGTTAATTTTGGAGCCATTAGGCAGGATCTAGCAGAGATCAAGAAGGTACAAAATGCGGAGGAATGGAATTGTGGGATTGTAGAAAATACGAAGGAATAGAATTGTGGGAGATATAGCACTTTGGATTGGAAATTGACTTGCTGAAAGAAGACAGAGGATGGTAGTTGATAGGAAATGTTCACCCTGGAGACCAGTTACTAGTGCTGTACCGCACGGGTCGGTGTTGGGTCCACAGCTGTTTGTCATTTTTATAAATGACCTGGATGAGGGCGTAGAAGGATGGGCTAGTAAATTTGCAGACGACACTAAGATCGGTGGAGTTGTGGATAGTGATGAAGGATGCGTTAGGTTGCAGAGAGACATAGATAAGCTGCAGAGCTGGGCTGAGAAGTGGCAAATGGAGTTTAATGCAGACATGTGTGAGGTGATGCACTTTGGTAGGAGTAACCAGAAAGCAAAGTACAGGGCTAATGGTATGAGTCTTAGTAGTGTAGATGAGCAGAGAGATCTTGGTGTCCATGTACACAGATCCTTGAAAATTGCCACCCAGGTTGACAGGGCTGTTAAGAAGGCATACAGTGTTTTAGCTTTTATTAATAGAGGGGTTGAGTTCCGGAACCAAGAGGTTATGGTGAAGCTGTACAAAACTCTGGTGCGGCCGCACTTGGACTATTGTGTACGGTTCTGGTCATTGCATTATAAGAAGGATGTGGAAGCTTTGGAAAGGGTGCAGAGCAGATTTACTAGGATGTTGCCTGGTATGCAGGGAAGGTCTTACAAGGAAAGGCTGAGGGACTTGAGGCTGTTTTCATTAGAGAGAAGAAGGTTGAGAGGTGACTTAATTGAAACATATAAAATAATCAGAGGGTTAGATAGGGTGGATAGGGAGAGCCTTTTTCGTAGGATGGTGACGGCGAGCACGAGGGGGCATAGCTTTAAATTGAGGGGTGAAAGATATAGGACAGATGTCAGAGGTAGTTTCTTTACTCAGCGAGTAGTGAGGGAATGGAACGCTTTGCCTGCAACAGTAGTAGATTCGCCAACTTTAGGTACATCTTTAGGAGACCACTAGTAACTGGTCTCCAGGATGAACATTTCCCATCAACTACCACCCTCTGTCTTCTTTCAGCAAGCCAATTTCCATTGGACAAGCATATGGACATACATGGAATAGTGTAGGTTAGATGGGCTTGAGATCGGTACAGGTCGGCACAACATCGAGGGCCGAAGGGCCTGTACTGTGCTGTAATGTTCTAAGGTGACTCTATTTGAAGAAAAAGGGATGACTGGCAAATCGGAGGCTTTTAAAAGTGTAATATAAAGAGTCCAGGGATGTTATGTCCCTGTTAGAATGATGGGAAAAGCTGGCGAGTTTAGCGATCCTTGGTTTAAGAAAGGTATTGAGGCTCTGGTCGGGATAAAGAAGAAGGCATACATTGGGTTTAAGCTCTTGGGCTCAATTGAATCCTTAGATGGCTATAAAAAGTATAGGAGCACATTTAAGAGGGGAATCAGAAGAGCAAAAACAGGGCATGAGATGGATCTGACAGATAATATTAAAAGACAATCCCAGGAGGTTCTATAGCTATAATAAAAGAGTGGCTACAGAGAAAATAGGTACCCTTAAAGATTGGCATGGCCACCTATGTTTGGAGCCACAGAGGACGGGGAAGGTTTTTACTGAATATTTCTCCTCAGTGTTTACTGAAGAGAGAATCATGGATGCAGGGATATTTTGGACTGCATACATATTACTACAACAGAGGTGTTTGCAGCCTTAAAGAGCTTTAAGGTGGATAAATCCCCTGGGCCTAATCAAATCTATCCTTGAATGTTGTGGGAGGTTAGAGAAGAAATTGCATTAGCCCTTGCAGAAATTTCATTTTTAGCCATCGGGAAAATTCCAGAAGACTGGAGGGTGGCTAATGTTGTTCCATTGTTTAAGAAAGGTAGCAAAGGCAAGCCAAGAAACTACAGGCCAGTGAGCCTGACATCAGTGGTAGGCAAGTTGTTGGACAGGATACTGAGCGACAGGATCAGCCAACATTTGGATAGTCAAGGTCTGATTAGATAGTCAGCATAGATTTGTGCGCAGGAGTCATGCCTGACAAATCTTTTAGAGTTTTTCAAAGAGGTAACCAAGAGGATGGATGAAGGTAGGGTGGTGAATGTTGTCTACATTGACTTTAGCAAGGCCTTTGACAAAGTCCTGCACAGCAGTCTCGACATGAAGGTTAGGTAGCATGGGATCCAGGGAGAGCTAATTAATTGAATTCAAAGTTTACGGAGGGTTCTTGATCAGATGGAGAAGTGGACTGACGATTGGCAAATGCAGTTCAATACACATAAGTGTGTGGTGTTGCACTTTGGAAAGCCAAACCAATGTAGGACTTACACAGTAAATGGTAAGGTCCTGAGAAGTGCTGTGGAAAAGAGAGACCTAGGAGTACAAGTACATAGTTCATTGAAAGCAGCATCACAGTTGGGCAGGGTGGTGAAGAAGCGTTTAGCATGCTGGCCTTCAATGGTTGAGGCATTGAGTGTAGGAATTGTGACATTATGTTACAGTTGCATATTTTGTTGGTGAGGCCACACTTGAAGTATTGTACAGTTTTGGTCATCCTATTATAGTAAAGATATAGTTAAACTGGAAAGTGTGTAAAGAAGATTTATGAGGATGTTGTCAGGACTTGTAGGCCTGAGTTATAGAGAGAGGTTATCCAGGATAGGACGTTATTCCTTGGAACGTTGGAGAAGGAAAGATGACCTTATTGTAGCGTATAAAATTATGAGAGCCACAGTTAGGATAAAGCATATCATATTTTCCCCAGGAATGGGGAATTGAAAACTAGAGGGCGTAGGCTTGAGGTGAGAGGGGATAGATTTGGGGAGAACCTCAGGGGCAACATCTTCATGCAGACAGTAGTGCGCATATGGAATGGACTGTCAGAGAAAATAGTTGAGGCAGGTATAGTAGCAACATTGAGATAGGTGCATGGAAGGTTTTAGAGGGATTTGGGCCAACTGTAGGCAAATGGAACTGGTTGAGTCGGCATCATGGTCAGCATGGACCAGTTTGAGCTGAAGGGCCTGTTTCCATGTTGTATTACTCTATAACTCTACTCTATGACTCTAATGGCATGGCCCTGTGTCATATTGTAGAGCAGAGAGACCTAGGGGTTCATGTATATAATTCTTTGAAATTTGCATTACAGATAGACAGGGTGGTTCAGAAGACATTTAACATGATTGCCTTCATTACTATGGCCGTTGAATATAGGGTTCAGGCATCATTTTGATGTTGTACATGACATTGATGATGCCTTTTCTAGAGGTGCAGTTGTTGCTGCCCTATCATAGGAAGGATATTATTAAATATTGTTGCCATGAATGGAGGGTTTGAATCATAAAAATAATATGGATAGGTGAGGACTTTTTCACTGGAACATAGACCTTCTAACTTTATAAACCTTATAGAGGGGCATAGTTAAGGTGAATAGCCTTGGTGTGGGAGAGTTCAAACTCGGAGCCTGATTTTTAAGGTGAGAGGAGAAAGTTTTGAAAAGGACATGAGGTAAAACTTTGTTGCACGGGGAGCAGTTCGTGTGTGGAATGAACCACCGAAGGATGCAGGTACAGTTACAACATTTAAAAGACATTTGGATAAGTACATGAATAGGAGACATTTGAAGGGATATGGGCCAAATGCAGGCAAGTGGTACTTGTTTGGTTTGGGAACATGATTGGCATGGACTAGTTGGACTGAAGGATCTGCTTCCATGTTGTATGACTCTATGACTCGGCTTGAATTTATATAGCTTTATCATGACCCCAAGATCCTCTACAGCCAGTAATGATTCTTGAACAGTAGCCACAGATTTAAGAAATCTGGTTGACAAGTGAAGGTTAATTAACTTTCTTGTATGTAAGAATTGTTGTCTTTTGCCCCGCAATTGGAGGATGATGTTTATTAGTCACGATGGGTCTTCATGTGGCTGAACACACCATTTCTCCACCTCCCCTTGGCCACACAGGACAGGACATCCCTTGGGTTAATGGGACCCATAGTGTCAGATTTGCTTCCCTTTCAATTTGATTCTACTGCCAACCTGTTTTCTTAAGGCATTTGGGCCAAAGTAGATGCAATCTGTTGGAGATAGCAAGAAGTGCAGGTTCTGGGGTCAGAGACAACACAGCATTGAGCTGGGGGAACACAGCAGGCCAGGCAGCATCAGAGGAGCAGGAAAGTTGACATTTTGGGTCGGGACCCTTCTTCAGAAAGATGATGTTTCAAATGCTGTTGACTTCCAAGAAGAGTTTCAGAATATTCACTAGAATGCTGACCATTTAAGAGTTGAGGAAGCAGTATCTGCCGTGGGAGACACTTTTCAAACATCTGGATACAGTGTCCCATCCATCAAAATTGATTTTGCAGGAGTTCTGCATGAATGTCCCAGATGTCCAAGTTCTTCAAGGACCGCAACTTTCCCCCCGCAGTGGTCGAGAACGCCCTTGACCGTGTCACCCGCATTTCCCGCAACACATCCCCCACACCCCGCCCCCGTCACAACCGCACCAAGAGGATCACCCTCGTTCTCATATACCACCCTAACAACCTCCGGATACAACGCATCATCCTCCGACACTTCCGCCATCTACAATCCGACCCCACCACCCAAGCTATTTTTCCATCCCTACCCTTGTCTGCCTTTCGGAGAGACCACTCTCTCCGCGACTCCCTTGTCCGCTCCACACTCCCCTCCAACACCACCACACCCGGCACCTTCCCCTGCAATCACAGGAAGTGCTACTCTTGCCCCCACACCTCCTCCCTCACCCCTATCCCAGGCCCCAGGATGGCCTTCCGTATCAAGCAGATGTTCACCTGCACATCTGTCAATGTGGTATATTGTATCCATCGCACCCGGTGTGGCTTCCTCTATGCTGGGGAAACCAAGCGGAGGCTTGGGGACCGCTTTGCAGAACACCTCTGCTCAGTTCGCAACAAACAACTGCACCTCCCAGTCGCAAACCATTTTAACTCCCCCTCCCATTCCTCAGATGAAATGGGCCTCCTGCAGTGCCACAATGATGCCACCCGAAGGTTGCAAGAACAGCAACTCATATTCCACTTGGGAACCCTGCAGCCCAATGGTACCAATGTGATTTCACAAGCTTCAAAATCTCCCCTTCCCCCACTGCTTCCCAAAACCAGCCCAGTTCTTCCCCTCTCCCTACTGCATGCCAAAACCAGCCCAGCCTGTCTCTGCTTCCCTAACCTGTTCTTCCTCTCACCCATCCCTTCCTCCCACGTCAACCCGCACCTCCATTTCCTACCTGCCACCTCATCCCTCCTCCTTGACCTGTCCATCTTCCCTGGACTGACCTATCCTCTCCCTACCTCCTCACCTATACTCTCCTCTCTACATATCTTCTTTTCTCTCCATCTTCGGTCCACCTCCCCCTCTCTCCCTATTTATTCCAGTTTCCTCTCCCCATCCCCCTCTCTGATGAAGGGTCTCGGCCCGAAAATCAGCTTTTGTACTCCTGAGATGCTGCTTGGCCTGCTGTGTTCATCCAGCTCCACACTTTGTTATCTTGGATTCTCCAGCATCTGCAGTTCCCATTATCACTCACACATATCACCACAGCTGCCTTTTGTTCTCTACCTCCGTTGCCAACTCACCTAATATTCACCATCAGCAAATATCAGGAGCTATGACGATAACAAACATTTCATGTTCTTAGATACTTTGACAGTTAAATTTAATAGCAATGACAATTGCTGTTAATGGTGAATATGTTACAATTGGCGGTTTTTAGGCACATTCTTGCCTTTTTTTTGCTGTTCCAAATGGTACTTGACATCCAGGGGAATCTTAGCCGTTCCCGAGAGAGTCTCCTGGGACCTCATCCAGAGTGGTACCTCTCATCTCCAAAGAGATAAACTAGCCATTCAAAATATATTCTGCTCTGTGTACTCTAGATTTCAGATGGTGGGGATAACATAATTCAACTGAAATGAAAGCTAGTTAAATTTTCAAGCTGTCTTTGGGAACCATGTATGCCTGGATTCCAAATTGTCAACAAAGACGTCCTAACAAAAATCAGAAATGATGCAGGTAGTGAGGGACTTCCAATGTTTGGGATTTTGTGTTTTCACGAAACCAGGCAGCTAATCATTGCAAGTGAAACTCTGGACTCATAACTCCAAAAATGGTACTAAGTATTACTAATGGCTCGGGACCCGGGTTTGATTCCACCCTCGGGAGACTGTCTGCGGGGAGCGTGCTCATTCTCCCCGTGTCTGCGTGGGTTTCTTCTGGGTGCTCCGGTTTCCTCCCACAGTCCAAAGATGTGCAGGCTAGGTGGATTGGCCATGCTAAACTGCCCATAGTGTTCAAGGACGTGTAGATTAGGTGGGTCATTGTGGGATGCTCTGAGGTTTGGTGTGGATTTGTTGGGCCGAAAGGCCTGTTTCCACACAGTAAGATTCATTGAAGTTGAGGGAGTAATAGTATCTCCAAGTGCCATAGTGAGCCATGTAAAATTCCATGGTAATACCTGGAATGAAGGTCAGACATGTGAAGAAAGTACAGGTATAGTTCTGAAGAAGATTCATATAGGACTCAAAACCTTAATTCTATTTCTTTCTCCGTTGCCGCTGCCAGATATAATGTTTACTTCTGGCACTTTCTGTTTTATTTCAAATAAACAGAATTGTATTTTCTCAAACTGCAAAGGTTCAGAAAGTTGATAGAGTTATTCAAAATGATAAAAGTTACAAAAATAAATTATAAATAGGTTATTTTCCTTCAGTAAATATATTCGATGGTATTTTGAGAGTTTATTTGAAGTCATAAAGCAATTGCCTCAATGCAAGTACAAAAGGGGAGAGGAGAAATGATGGAGATCTTTAAAAGCTCAAAGGGCTTTGGTAGATCTCATTTGGATAAACTTTGTTTACAAATTGGGAAGCACAGATTAAGGAAGCTTAAGATCAAATAAAGAACTGAAGAAGAATCACTTTATGTAATGTGTGATAAGAATGTGGAAAACACTGTCACATGGAATAGTTGAACAAGGTGGTATTGAGTACCTAAGGAGAGCGTTGACCGACCTGAGGAAGAATAGAATAGTGATATGGTTGGAAAACTGATTAGAGTGAAAGAAGGCTTGTGTGGAATATATATGTTTTACATTTAATTCGTAACATCTGAGCTTGGTAAATTTTGAGTTTCCATAGCTCCTAAATAATAATGGTATCTGTTTTCACTGTTGTCCATGCACGTTCATAATTCTTGGGACCTAAAACTGTGATTTTCTCACCTTTGCCCAGTGATTCTTTTTCAGTTTATTAGCAAGTTTTGAGCTGGTCAGCATCAATTGCCCAGAGTTACAGACATTGCTAGATTCTTACTTTTTCTGGGGAAAGGAGGAGAAAATATATGGAAATCAAGATGATTTAGATCAGATTATGTTTAATTTTATGCTTACATGTGAGAGCTTGTATCCCTCATTCACTATTTGAAAATGCTGGTCCTCAACTTCTGGCTGTATGTTCCTGATATTTGTCACCCAATACAGATGGGAGTATGTATAGTTTGGAATATCTCCCTATGCATTTATTCCTGAACCTGATTGAGGTGGTCAGCTACAGGTTTGATTTGATGGCAGCCTATAATATTTGTTGTTTATACTGATATTCTGTCCAGTCCACACCTGGGCAATGCTGGACATGAAGTATGCATTGTCCATTTGTAAACTCAAAGACTTCTGCAATTGGTGGGTCCTTCAAAGACTGGGCTGCATAGCGAATAGTAGTATTAACATGATTATTTATAAGTATTCTCAGATTTTATGGGTGCGTTTCCTATTGTGCCTCTTTAAAAAGGGGATAATTTTGTTAGGTTTTCAATGGGTATCTCCTCATAGGTTATTTCAGAAATGAATACAAATTAAGTAACTCTTTGGCTAGCTGATACAAAATGTACATACCTTTGAAGGCTTTGCTCTTCAAAGGTTTAGTTACTTGGTCTCTAATCTTCTGGGCTATACAAACCTCGGCTCATTCAAGATTCTGCAGTGTCCTAACTTGCTCCCATATTTGGCTCCCACTCCAGCAATGTCTGAATTTTAAAACTTTCATCCTTGTTTTCAAATCCCTCAATTATCTATTCCATTGCTGTCTCCATGACCGTCTCCTACTCTGAAATATTTGCATATATTCAAACAATGACCTTGTGAGCAACTCCAATTTTAAATGTGCTATGCATTGGCAACAATATCTTCAGCTGCCAAGGCCCCAAACTTTGGAAATACTTCCCTAAACTGGTCGCACATTTCTCTTTCCTCTTTCACAACACTCCTTAAAAGCTACTGCTTGAACCAAACAGTCTGTCACCTGGCTGAACAAGTCCTCCTGCAAAAGAAAAACGAAGAGCTGTGGATGCTGGAGAACAGAAACAAACAAAAGCAGACATTGCTGGAGAAACACAGCAGTACCAGCAGCATAATAAAATGTGAGGCTGGATGAACACAGCAGGCCCAGCAGCTCTCAGGAGCACAAAAGCTGACGTTTTGGGCCTAGACCCTTCATCAGCGAGGGGGATGGGGTGAGGGTTCTGGAATAAACAGGGAGAGAGGGGGAGGCGGACCGAAGATGGAGAGAAAAGAAGATAGGTGGAGAGGAGAGTATAGGTGGGGAGGTAGGGAGGGGATAGGTCAGTCCAGGGAAGATGGACAGGTCAAGGAGGTGGGATGAGGTTAGTAGGAAGGAGATGGAGGTGCGACTTGACGTGGGAGGAAGGGATGGGTGAGAGGAAGAACAGGTTAGGGAAGCAGAAACAGGCTGGACTGGTTTTGGGATGCAGTGGGTGGAGGTGAAGAGCTGGGCTGGTTGTGTGGTGCAGTGGGGGGAGGGGACGAACTGGGCTGGTTTTGGGATGCGGTGGGGGAAGGGGAGATTTTGAAGCTGGTGAAGTCCACATTGATACCATTGGGCTGCAGGGTTCCCAAGCTGAATATGAGTTGCTGTACAGTGTTCCGGCAAAGCTCAGCGCATGCTGGAGGAACAGCACCTCATTTTCTGCTGGGGACCTTACAGCCCTCTGGACTCAATGACGAGTTCAGTAATAGGAGTGATCTCTCTCATTCCTAGCCCCTTACCATTCACACCAGGCCATGTTATCACAGTCTGCCATTACACACTACCTATTGTTAGCCACTAACAGTCTCCATTAAAATCTAATCACCCTCCTAGTCAGATCACTGTTTACTCCTTAGTTTGTCCAACTGCTCTTCTCACTCTTCGGGCTCTGTCCTCACCTATCATTAATTCCTTACGCCTCCTTCAGCCCTAACTTCTGCATTTAAGCTGCCATTTTCCAAGCAACCATCAGTTCTGAGGAATGGTCTGATTTCTCTTCACAAATGCTGCCAGACTTGCTGAGCTATTCCAGCAACTTCTGGTTTTGTTTCTGATGTACAGCATCTGCAGTTCTTTCGGTTTTTATTCTGAAGTAATGTAGAACGGTTTCAACTTGCCAAATGTGTCACTTTAAAAAAGTATTATGAAACACAATTTGACACCAAACCACACAATGCCCAAAACTGCATCTACGGAGAAAACACAGAGTTAAAGTTTTGGGAACACTGTAGCAAGCCTGAGATAGACAAAACAAAAACAAAGTTTCTGGAGAAGGTTTTAGATTAGATTCCCTACAGTGTGGAAACAGGCTCTTCGGCCCAACAAATCCACACTGCCGCTTGAAGCATCCCACCCAGACCCATCCCCCTATAACCCATCCACCCAGGAACACTACGGGCAATTGAGCATGGCCGATCCACCTAGCTTGCATGTCTTTGGACTGTGGGTGGAAACTGGAGCACCCGGAGGAAACCCACGCAGACACGGGGAGAATGTGCAAACTCCACACAGACAGTCGCCCGAGGCTGGAATCAAACCCGGGTCCCTGGCACTGTGAGGCTGCAGTGCTAACCACTGAGCCACTGTGCTAAAGGTCAGCAGGTTTGACAGCATCTGTGAGAGGAAAAACAGAGTTAACATTTCAAATCCGGTGACCGTCCCTCAGGACTGATGGTGGCTGGGAAAACATGAGTTTATATGCAGAAAATAGGGAGGTGAGAGGGGTCGAGAGTAAACAATAGGTTAGAGCCCAAAGAGAGACAAAGACAATAACCAAAAGAACTGCGGATGCTGTAAATCAGGAACAAAAACAAAGTTGCTGGAAAAGCTCAGCAGGTCTGGCTGTATCTGTGGAGGAGAAAACAGAGTTAATGTTTCGGGTCTGGTGACCCTTTCTCAGAACTGATAGTCGCTGGGAAAATGTCAGTTTATATGCAGAAAATAGGGAGGTGGGTGGAGTAGGGAGTAAATGATTGAGCCCAAAGAGAGACAAAGACAGATGGACAGACAAAGGAGTTGCTAACAATCAGGCTGGGAGGGTAAATAGTTGTTAATGGGGACTGTTAGTGAGTAACAACAGGAGGGTGGGTAGTGGCAGGCTATGTGGTAACAAGGCCTAGTGTGTGGGGTGGGGGGCTGGGTCATGGGAGAGTTTAGGCCCTAAAATTATTGAACTCAATATTGAGTCCGAAGGGCTGTAGGGTCCCGAAATGGAAAATGAGGTGTTGTTCCTCCAGCTTGTGCTAGGTTTCACTGCAACACTGTAGCAAGCCGGAGACAGAGATGTTGGCCAGGGGACAAGGTGGTGCATTGAAATGACAGGCAACAGGTAGTTCAGGGACTTTTTTGTGAGCAGAACGGGAGGTGTTGGGGGTGAAGGAAGTGTGGACCAGGGTGTCCGGGAGGGAATGGTCCCTGAGGAAGGCGGACAAGGGAGGGAAGGGCAATATGTGTCTGTTGGTGTCATCTCGTTGCAAGTGGAGGAAATGGCATCTGATGATCTTCTGGATGTGGATGCTGGTGGGTTGGGGGGGTGAGGATAAAGGGAACCCTATCACTGTTGTGGCAGGGAAGAGAATGGGTGAGGGCGGAAGTGCAGGAGATGGATCAGATGTGGTTGAGGGCCGTGTTGACAATGGAGCTGGGGAATCCTCAGTTGAAGAAATAGGTGGACATTTCAGAGGCTCCCTTGGCGAAGTTATCCTCATCTGAACGTATGTTATGGAGATGGAGGATCTGAAAGAATGGGATGGAATCTTTACAGGAAGTAGGGTGTGAAGTTGTATAGACCAGGTAGCTGTGAGAGTCATGTAGTAAATATTAGTGGCCAGATTATTACCAGAAATGGAAACAGAGAAGTCGAGGAAGGGAAGGGAGGAGTCAGAAATAGACCAGGTGAAAGTGAGGGCAGGGCGGAAATTGGAGGCAAAATTGACCTAGTTTTCCAAGTACAGACGTGAGAGGGAAGCAGCACATACGATATCATCAATGTATTGCAGAAAGAGTTGCTGCTTGGGGGCTTGAACAGAACTGGAACAGGGAATGTTTCACGTACCCCATAAAGACATAGGCATAACTAGGGCCTATGCATGTACCCATGGCAACCCCTCTTACTTGAAGAAAATGAGAGGAGTTGAAAGAGAATTGTTGAGGGTGAGGACAAGCTTGGCCAAGTGGAGAAGGGTAGTAGTGGGTGGGGATGGTTCAGGTCTTTACTCCAAGATGCGGAGAGCCCTAAGACCCTCCTGGTGGGGAATTGCACGTCCATGGTAAAGAGGAGGTGGCTGGAACCGGTAAACTGGAAGTTATGAAATGGCATAAGGTGTCAGATGAATCATGGATGTATTTGGGTAGGGATTGGACCGGGGGAAGAAGACAGAGTCAAGGTAGGAAGGGCTGAGTTGTGTGGGGCACGAGCAGGCTGAAACAATGGGTCTGTCCGGATTGTCCCGTTTGTGGATTTTTGGCAGGAGGTAGAAACGAGCTGTGCGGGGTCGGGGGACTATAAGCTTGGAATCGGAGGCTGAGAGATCACCAGATGAAATGAGCTCTATAACCACAGTGGATACGATGGCCTGATGTGCCATGATGGTGTCATAATCCAGAGAAAGGTAGGAGGAGGTATCTGAGAACTGGCGCTCAGCCACTGCAAGGAAGAGTTCAGTACGCCAGATTACAACAGCACCGCCCTTATCGGATTGATGACAAAGTCAGGGTTGGATCTGAGTACACGGCATGCCGTCAGTTCAGAGGGAGATAGGTTGGATTTGGTGAGGGGGGGGCAGAGAAATTGAGGCAACTTATGTTATGTCAACAGTTCTCAATGAACAGATTGACTGCAGGTAAAAGGCTGGAGGGAGGGGTGAGATAGAGATGTTGGCAAGGGAATAGGGTGACATGTTAAAGTGGCAGGCAACTGGAACCTCACTGTCTTTTTTGTGGGCAGATTGTAGGTGTCTTATTTTATCCATTTTGTGGGATGTGGGTGTTGCTGGCTGGCCAGTACTGATTGCCCATCCCTAGTTGGCCTTGAGAATTTAGTGATGAGCTGCTTCTTGAACCACCACAGTACACGTGCTGTGGGTTGACTCACAGTGCCATTAGGGAGGGAATTCTAGGATTTGGACCAAGCAACAGTTAAGAAACGGTGGTATATTTCCAAGTCAGCGTAGTGAGCGGCTTGGAGGAGAACTTGAAAGACATGGTGTTCCCATATATCTTCTGCCCTTGTCCTTCTAGATGGAAGTGATCATTCGTTTGGAAGGTGCTGTCTGAGATTTTTGGTGAATTTCTGCAGTGCATCTTATAGATAGTACACACTAGTGCTACTGAGCTTCGTTGGTGGAAGTAGTGGATGCTTGTGGATGCAGTAGCCAATCCAATGGTCTCCTTTGTCCTGGATGGTCAGAATATCCTTTATTGTCGTGAGAAATATTCCATCACACTCCCGACTTTTGCCTTGCAGATTGTGGACAGGGTTTCAGGAGTCTGGAAGTGAATTACTCGCCATTGTATTCCTCACCTCTGATTTGTTCTTATTGCTGCTGCGTTTATGTGGTGAGACCAGCTAGAGCTTCTGATCAATGAAAAATCCCAGCATGTTGATAGTGGGGGAATTCAGTGATGGTAACACTGCTGAATGTCAAGGGGTGAAGGTTACATTGTCCCTTATTTGTGATGATCATGGCCTGGTTTTTGTGTGGCATGAATATTACTTGCCACTGGTCAGCCCAAGTTTGGATATTGTCCAGAACTTGTTGCTTTTGGACATGGACTGCTTCAATGTCTGAAGAGTCACAAAATTGCTGAACATTGTACAATCATCTGCTACCATCCCCACTTCTGATGTTATGATGCAGGGAAGATCATTGATAAAGCAACTGAAGATGGTTGGGCCCTAGGGATCTCCTACTGAGATGTTCTGGAGCTGAGATGACTGACCTCCAACATCCACAACCTATGTATCAGGGATGACTAACCACACACTGATTCCAGTTTTGCTTGGCGAAATAGTCACAGTCTACATTTGTTCAATGAAGAGGGTTCTAGTTCTGGTTGTTATCAAGGTCCCTTAGTCTTGACAGAATGCCCATGGATAGTAGGAACTGCAGATGCTGGAGAATCTGAGATAACAAGGTGTAGAGCTGGATGAACGCAGCAGGTCAAGCAACATCAGAGGAGCAGAAGGCTGACGTTTCGGGTCTAGAGAAATCGGACAGAAGAAGGGTCTAGACCCGAAACGTCAGCTTTTGTGCTCCTGAGATGCTGCTTGGCCTGCTGTGTTCATCCAGCCTCACCATTTTATTATCTTGGATTCTCCAGCATCTGCAGTTCCCATTATCTCTAGACCCGAAACGTCAGCTTTTGTGCTGCTTTGATGCTGCTTGGCCTGCTGTGTTCATCCCGCTCTACACCTTGTCATCTCAGATTCTCCAGTATCTGTAGTTCCTACTATCTCTGGGCCAGTACAGGAGCCTATTCGATCCTGGCTGCAGGAACCAATCACAAGGTGCCATTGTAGGACGCTGCTGACGCAACTGCGTCACCGCGTTGACGGCGCTTTGTACGTACTGCGTAAAGGCTCTGCCGGCGCACTGAAGTTGGGGGGACGCCAAGATGGCACCTGGGCGGATGTTGGCGGTTTTTGTTGTCTTGTTTGTGTGCTGCGGAATTCCGTCTGATGGGCAGAAGAAGAAAGAGGTTTGAGACAATGGGGCGGGTTAAATCTAATTTATTAATTTGAAACAAACGGGAGAAGTGCCAACGACCGCATCATAAAGCGTGCGGGGTACAGGAGCAGTGGGCTAGTAATGTCTGTGCAGTCTGATCATTTGGAGGAGTAAGTGATTCTCACTGATAAAGCTGACACTGTGACCCTTCACACGCCTTAAGGACAAACTCTTACTGTCCACGTACAGAGTTCACGCAACCGCAGAATTTCACCTGAACGGGTTTTCTGTGTTTGTTGTTTTGTTGAATTGTTTTTAAAGCGGCCAACCCCACAAGCTGGGGAATCCATTTTCCCTCTTAACCAGAAAAGGAACTTGTATCATTTCAAAATGACAGTAACAAAACAGTAACCCATTTTAACAACCGAAACTTGCTGTTTCTTACGTTCCAATGAATTCAAATTTGAAGGGCAATTGCGGTTTGAAATCGACTTTTTTTGACGCGTAAAATATTGCTACATTGGGCTCAAAGAATGTCACTAAAATTGAGTGGTAGTGTCTGAACTGACATAATGACTTTCACGTGCTGTATACTGAGATCCTTCCGCTTGAAGAAATGTAATGCATTAGTATCTTCGTGGAATGTTGATCGAAACGATGGCTGACACGGCTTTTCTAGTAACTGGACTCTCACCACTTTTGGCTTTTCCGTAATTAGTTTTGCTGGTGTAGGTGGACATAATGTCTGGTTGAGAGGGGATGGATGAGAAGTGATGGTTACATCACAGCTTTTATATATATCTAAACAGTTGAATTGGAATTTATCCTGTATCAATTCCTGATTGCAGCAGAGTTCCACGCTTTGATCACAATTTGTCAATAGCAATGTTTCTTAACTTCAGTCTTAATAGCTGATTTCTAGGTTATGCCTTTAAATAGTAGATGCCAATTTCCCTCCCTGCTCCAATCAGTGAAACTGAAATCTTTCTACTTGCCCCCATATGTACCTATTAGATTCTTAAGTTTTGTTTATATTTTCCCTCCACCTGCTAAAATCCAAAGTTTTCAAACCTAGTTTCTATGATTGCTAATCGTGGTATGGCATGCATGGGCCAAACATCACTGGTTAATCCATATTGCACTGTCTAAGGCCAGTGCCTGCTTTGTAAGATACTTGGACTCTTGCATTTCTTTGAACCTTTGCTGTTTCTAACTTAAGTTTAAAAAGAGGAGAAAAATTATTTGTAGGACCTGGGTGGTGCTTCCTGGTCAGCATTTATTGCCTGTCTCTAGTTGTCCTTGAGAAGGTGGTGGTGGTGAGCTGACTTCTTGAACTGTTACAGTCTGAATATTGTAGGTAGACCCACAATGCTGTTATGGAGGGTGTTCCAGGATTATGGATCAGTGACTGAAAGAATGGTGATATTTTTCCAAGTCAGGATGTTGAATGGCTTAGAGAAGAATTTGCAAGTGGTGGTGTTCCTATGTATCTTCTGCCCATGTCCTTCTAGGAGGAAGTAGTCATGGGTTTGCAAGGTGCTGGTGTACTGGAATCTCTTGTGAATTTCTGCAGAGAATCTTGTTGATAATACGCACTACTGTTACTGGTGTCAGTGGTGAAGGGAGTAGATGTTTGTGTGTGTGGTGCCAAGCAAGTGGGCTGCTTTGTCTTGGATGATGTCAAGCTTCTTGAGTGTCATTGCCATTTAGGCATATGGGGAGTATTTCATCACAGTCCCGACTTGTGCCTTGTAGGTTATGGAAAGGCTTTGGGACATCAGGAGTTGCCACTACAGAAATTCTAGCCTCTGACTGGATCTTGTAGCCACTGTGTTTATAGTGCGAGTCTAATTGAGTTTCTGATCAGTGATCATTCCGTGGATGATCCAGTAATGCTTAAATCATTGAATGTCAAGGGATGGTGACTAGATTGTCTCTAAGAGACAGTCATTAGCATTTATGCGGTGCAAATGCTACTTGCCACTCGTCAGTCCACGCCTGGATATGGTCCAAATCTCGTTGCATTTGAACTTGGACTGACTCAATATCTGACGAGTCGTGAATGTTGCTGAACATTGATTTCACAATGGTCATTCCAACTTCTGACCTTACGATTAAGGAAGGTCATTGAAGTGGCTGAAGATGGTTGGACCTTGACACTACTTCGAGGAGCTCCTGCAGAGATGACCTGAAGCTGAGAAAGCTGACCTCCTCCAACCACGACCATGTTCCTGTGCACCAGATTTGTCTCCATCCAGCAGAGAGCTTGTCCCCTGAAACCCATTGATCCTATTTTTGTTTTAGGGCTCCTTGATGCCATGCTCTTGTCAAATGCAGCCTTGATGTCAAGGGCTGTCACACTCACCTCACCTCTAGAATTCAGCTCCTTACCCATTTTTGAGCTATGGCTGTAATTAGATCAGAAGCTGAATAGCCCTATTGGAGCACAAACTGGGCGCTACCATGTAGGTGCTGTGCATTGTTCTGTGTGCCACACCAGCTGTAACTTTTTACCATTCATGAAGAATTTAGTGCTATCCTTGATAGGTTCCACCAGGATTCTGAAGGAAACAATTTGTCATTCTTCAGTTCCTTTACTTTCTTCATGTTTTCTTGCTGTTGTTTTGGTGGAGCTGTGTCCCTAAATCAATGAGTTTCCTTGTGATATTCAATCATGTTGACTTCTTCCTTGATAGTAAATACCGATGGAAAATAACTGTTCAAATCTTGATGCCACTTCCTTATTTTGATTGACAATATCACAGTTCTCAGTTTATTGTCCTTAAACACTTTTCTTCCGGATGTGAAGTGTCATTTCATCTATTGGAAACTTTGTTTCGTGATTTTTCTTTACATTTGTTTTTAAGTTTTTTTTTGAGTTGAATGTTGCTGGTTACATGTTTAGTTTTCCATAGTCGTGTTTTTTGGAAAGTAGGGTCCTTCTCCCTTGGACATAAATTGATTACATCGCATTTCTATTTAATGTCTGCTGTTGTTCTTGTCTTTATACCCATGGAGAGATTTATTCACTTTACTCATTACGTTGTTATTCACCTTATTTAACTCTCGAATATTAGCTGTTTTGCATTTCTGTATTTCAGACACTCAGTTGAACTGAATCACTTTTTAAAAACTTCATTAATGGGGTGTGGAATTGCTGACCATGTTAGCATCTATTGTCCATTCCCAGCTGCCCTTGAAGTGGTGTGGTGAACTCCTACCATGGGATTGATTAGCTCAGTTGGTTGGACAGCTGGTTTGTGGTGCAGAATGTTCCCAGTACTGTGGGTTCAATTCCCCCAACGACTGAGGTTACCATGAAAGACCCTCTACTCAACTTCTTTCCTTGCCTGAGTGACCCTCTGGTTAAACCACTACTGGTTGTCAGTCTGTGAGACCAGGCCTGTAGTCTGGCGCAACTGTGGAGCTCCTGCCTTAAAGCTTGTGTTCCATCCAGTGTACCCACAGTGCTGTAGAAAGGAAGCTACAGAATTTTGTTCCAGTGACAGTGTGGGAATGGTGACATTGTTCCAATTCAGGATGGTATGAGAGACCAGGAAGGGAGCTTGCAAGTAGTGGTGTTCCCAAACATTTTCTGCCCTGTTCTTCAAAATGGTGGCTGTTACAAATTTGGAAGGTGCTCTCTAAGGAAACTTGTTGAGTTGCACCTTGGAGTCATTGTTTGATTTGATCGATGGGATGTAACTCATGACCTGCTTTGTGTTGAATGTTGTATTGTTAGGAAGGGGCGGTCAAACCCCTCTGATGATTGATTGATTAAAATTGAAATACAAGCCCCCAATCTGTTACAGCAGGACCAGAGGTCTCCCTCTAATGACTAAACCCGAAACACCCAGAGAAGCTGTCCTCACCTTGCCCAACTTGTTAACCTCCCCTTTCCCTATCAGTTTAAGTGAAAGAAAATCCTTGGTATTCACTTTACAAGTAACAGTTTGTTTATTTAACACTAAAATGAACAACTTAACAGGATAACTAACAAACTGAGCGATTCTCTCTTACCCCACCCGCTGTTCCTAATTATTCCCTAACTCAACAAAATTCTACTGGTACGCTATTCCAATAAACCCACGTCTCACTTTTATAACCAAAGTAGTAAGAAAAAATAAATTAAAACTTGGTTTCTCAAAGTTCACACAAAATGTCTGAGAATGCTGTGCCTTTTCCGGTGTGTCTCCAGTCATAAATGCCTTTCCTCTGCTGTTCTCACATCATAAACTCCTTTCTTTTGCTGATCCTGTTGTCAGAGATGTTTTCTTTTGTGAAGTCTCTTAGCTAGAAATGCCATGGTGGTACCTTTTATGGGTAGACGGTGATTTCTTGTGAGAGCCCAATACTTATTTCACAGATGACGGTTTGCTCTTACTTCAGATGGCAGTTGGCTCTCGCCCCGATTTTCAAAAACCCCCTTATATACCCCCAATTTCACATCAATTTTTGTTTTTCAGGTTATTAAACTCATCAGTTTTAAATTCACTTGGCTTACAACCTTTGTGTACTTAGTTTAAATTAATTGACTGAGTCCAGCTTGTTGCCAAAACATCAAAGCAAAGCTACTGTTTTGCCTGCCAACTGTAAGGCCTTCTGATATGCTTGTTTTAATTTGGGACTGTCTGTGCAATGCTTGAAATTTCTAAGCACGGACAATGAACAATCTTTTAAAGGTACAGCATTCTGCTTTTCCATGCCATCGTTTTTACAAACACATTTTAACTTTGCTGGCTGTAGGCATCAATGGCTAGGCCAGCATTTATTGCCCATTTTCTGGAGAAGGTGCTAGGGAGCTGCCTTTTTAAACTGCTGTCCACTTGGTGTAGGTGCATTCATAGTGTTGTTAGGGTGGGAGTTCCTGGCCTTTGCTCAAGCAACAATGAAGAAGCGGTGATATCTTTCCAAAATCCAGTTGGTGTGTGGGTTGGAGGGGATTTGCAGATAGTAATAGGGTCCTCATGTATGTACCAGATGGTAGAAGTCGCAGATTTGGAGAGTGCTATTTCAGAGGCTTTATTGAGCTGAAGTGCCTTGTGTAAATGGTACGCACTGCTGCCATTGTATTGGTAGTGGAGGGGATGAACTTGAAAGATGTTGGATGGGATGCCAGTCAAGTGGCTTATTTTGCCCTGGATTATGCTGAGCTTCTTAAAAGTTGTTGAAGCTGCATTATCCATATAATTTTAGAAAATTCCGTGGCATTCCTGAGTTATGTCTTGTTGATAAACTTTTAGGAGAGAGGAGATGCATTACCAACTGCAGAATGTTCAACCTTTGACTGGTTCTTGTAGCTACATTTATATGATGAGCCTATTTCAGTTTCTGGCTACTGATATTAAAATACCAGTATTAAAACCTTAATATTAAAAATGAGCGTCTCCACTGGTAAGGCCATTGAATGCCAAAGGGAAATAATTAGATTTGGTTTAAATCGACCTTTCCGGACATGTCATAAGAGGACTCGACCAGATCACTATTTAAAGAATGTTGAGGAAGAATCTAGAACCTGTGGTCTAGCTTAGAAGCAAGAGGTTGCCTATCTAAAACAGACGTGGAAGCTTTTTTTTCTCAGTCTTGAGGGTTTGGAATTCCCTTCCTAAAAAGCCATTGGATGCAGAATCTTTAAATATTTTCAAAGCAGAACTAGATAACTTAGATTCGTGTCTTCCATCAGGGATGGATGTTGGAAAATCTGTCTCCAAAAAATGAAATCAATCAAGTTGAGAAAGGCAAGTGAAGAGTTGGTGATGGACCCACTGCTGGTGAAAGAAGAATGGAAATTGGAAGCACAGCGTTTGGATTTTTCCAATTCTGAAATGATACCAGGGGCTGAACCCATTACGTTATTGACATATCAGAGTTATGGGTGACAGATCCAAGTAGAACCGGAAGAAAGAATGCTCCATGTACCCCTCAGAGAGGCATAACTGAGAACAAGGATTTGACTTGGAGAAAGTTAGATGAATTAAAGGAGAAATTGTTCATAATGAGAACGGGCTCATCTAGGCGAAAGAGGGTGGCAAAGCCAGCGAATTGTTCATGTCTCTTTTCACAGTAGAAATAAAGAGCCTTCCAACTATTCTGGTATTTCTACGTCCATGGTATAGAGAAGGCATTCGAGGCCAGGAAATTGTGGAACTCCCATAAAGCTCAGAAGAATCGTGAAAGTGAGAAGAGATTGCTCAAAGGTGAAGAGATGGTCGAGGTAGGAAGAAATAAATTCATTGGGGCAGAAACAGACTTGAAATGAAGTGTCTGCCCGGGTGCTACGTCTTTGTCGATTTTGGGAAGAATGTAGAATGCAGACAGCGTGAAGTTGTACCACTGTACGAAGTCCAAAAAGATGGAGGGGTGATTTCCAGGGGGAGATGTCAGTGACAGTCCTGAAAATAACACGTTGAAATTCTGTGGTAATGATTTATGGACCAGACCAAACTTTCCAAGTATATTAAGGAGGTAGCCTAGATCCTAAATTTTATCTTTCTTAATGGCAAGTGTAAGATTCTGTGCTCCAGATATAATTTGATTGGTTACTCTACTCAGCTTTAAGCAAAGCAGACTTTATTTTTACACCCATTAAAAACACAAATGAAAGAAAGAATAACTGGTTAATCAGTAAAATAGATCGTCTCACATGCAATTCTGGTGGTAGGGAGAGAGACAGCTTTCAGCAGTTGTTGGCTGTGGAAGCTAAACTGAACCCTTGCTTCTCTGGGAATCTTGACTCAACCCATTTATGTTGCTTCTGTTGTTCCAACATTTTAAAAAAAAATGAAGTTTTTTATATCCAAGTTTTTGCTTAATTGGGTTGCACCTATGGCTCAAAGCCTCTCCCAAAAAAAGGGCAAAAACACACCCTCTTAAAGCCATAGTCTTGTCCTAGCCGATGAAAGTGAGATAGGGCTACAGCTATTTTACCAACCATGTGTTGTTTGTTTCATGTTGCTTTGCTGTCAGCAGAGCAGGTCAATTTTCTCCTTGTCATTATCAATTGGACACATTTTAAATCTGTATTTCTCTTTTACCACCATTAGCACTTGCTTTTTGTTTAGCTCTGATGCCCTCCCTGTCTGTTCGACTCACATCTCTGGCCTGTGAACAGCATAAATATCACTCTCTTTTCAACTGCATCTCTCTTCTCATGTGCTGCCAGACCACTTGTGCTTTTATAGCATTTTCTTTTTCAGATTTTCACTTATTTCGGAGATTGTAAAGTGAAGCTTTTATGCTTTTATAAAGTGACGTGTGATTAATTCTCTTGATAAGGAATATGTTCAAACCTATTTCGAATCTTTCAGGATTATTTGGACCCTGTGTTTGTTTCCTTCTCAATGGCAGTGCTTCGACCAATACGCTTCAATTTGCCAACCATCTAGTGCCTTTTTTATCCTCTCAAGTGAATTATGATTTTTTAAAAATTGTACTCTTCCATTTGTAATTATGATTGCAAGATCTAAAGCTTTAGTAGCATGTTTGTTTTTAAGCGGTGTTCCAAATTGTGCACTGTTTTAGATCTTTTATAAGTCAACACAGAAACTAAGAGCGAAGATTGTGATAAATTCCACAAAGCTTTTCATAAAGTTTTTTTAAAAAGATGAATGATTTCCTTGGGTTTCCTGATTGTTAGAATAATTAATCCAAATAATTATGGCATATAATAGCAATTTATACATGCTGACAGGCAGCCATTGATTATATTTACACTTGAATTTTCTTGAATGTTTTGTGGGTGATTCAGAACAAATATTTCTGATTTGCTACTTCTTACCTCGCATGAATCAAACTGATAGTTATGGTCTTAATCTTTCAGGAAAGAAATGCCACTTTCTGGTTGAAGTACCTTTTTTTATTTTAATGTTTTTGCCTTACAATTGGCTGAAGTTTGGCATGTAATGACAACAAGAAGACTGTTTATCGCAAGGGTTACATATTGATTGTTGTTTCTTTGCCTCAGACTCTGCTGTCTGAAAAAGTTGGGCAGATGATGGAATGGGCAAACAGACGAGCTGTAATTCGGATGAATGGTGAAAAGTTTCGGCGATTTGTCAAAGCTCCTCCAAGGAACTACTCCGTTATTGTGATGTTCACTGCCTTACAGCCACAGCGCCAGTGCACTGTTTGCAAGTATATAAATTAGCTTTATTTTAGTTGTGCTTAAGGTTCATTACAGTGTACTGCATCAAATGTGATTTATGTTTCGTGTTGAATTGTAAATGTTCCTAAAAAAAATCTTATTTCATCTCTGGATAGGCAAGTAGATGAAGAATACCAAATCCTGGCTAACTCCTGGCGTTATTCAAGCTCCTTCATAAATAAACTTTTCTTTGCTATGGTGGACTTTGATGAAGGATCGGATGTGTTTCACCAGGTGAGGTGGCTAACTTACAATTCAGATATTTGGAAAATCTTGCACTATTATTAATAGAATCGATGAATGCAAGGGTCAGTGGTATCTACTAAACTATTGTTTAGTCTAGTTAAAGCTTAGGCATCAATTTTCTGTGTCTTTCTTGATCATCTTCAAGATATCCTTTGCTTTATCGAACTCTCTCTCTTTAATAGAGATTCTTCTCTTCATGTTGATCATCTAGAAAACATTGCCTGATATATAGGATAAGGCTTTGTGGGGTTATTTCACTCGATGTTAATCTGTTTTGAAAAACTAAGGTATTGCTGTCAATATGTCTTACTAATCCAGTGAATATCCTAGTGTATTGTTGGAACTCCATTGCTTTTCCTTCTTCCTTAATCCTTTGGGGTGAAACCCATGAAGGCTGTTGATTTGGGGGGTTTCCACTGTCTTTTTTTTTGGACAGATTTGACTTACCATCAGTTTTGCTTTGCTTCAGGACAATGTGAAATGTGTCAATGAGTTGAACCTCTGTGGTATAATGGTTGTGATGAAAGGTGTATGATTTAGGAATATCATATTCCTAGAGTTTGGAATTAAAACTCTGGCATATGACTGGTTACTTTCATGAAGGGTTTCAGAAAATGAGGTCAGTTTTTCTGGATCCATAACCAAATTCAGTATGTGTCGTGATCAGTAACTTCAAATGTTAATGGAATCATATTGGTACGATCCTGAAATATAAACATTTGAGGGCCTTTAGCTTTCTTTTTATTTAGGATAATGAATGATTTTGGGAAACCCAGAAAGTAGAAATTTTTAAGCAGTTTTGGAGGCGATCTGACTGGAATCAGAAGCACAATACCATTTTTAGAATGGAGTAGATAACAAAAATAGTGGGAAACTGAGTATCTGTTAGTTCAAAACATAAACTTTTTAAAATACCAAGAAAGGAGTTTTGGGCACGTTCATGTGAGAGGTTTGAAGGCAAGATCTGGGAAAAATCAGTTGAGTCAAACTTAAGGAATTGAGGGATAACGTCTTTGGATTTGATGCTGCTGGAGGTTAGGTGCAGACTTTGCGTATTTTAAGATCTTTCAGACTGTTCTATATTTGGTTTGGTTTATTATTGAGTTCCTTTTAAGTAATATATCATGAGGCTGCAGATTTTCCTTAACAATAATGTGCTCCACAAATACCCCTATCCACCATGATGTAACAGCCCAGCACTTCAATGCAAAAGATCAGGCTGGAGTGTTCACAACAACCTTAAGCCTGAAGCACTGAGTGAATGATCCATCTTGGCCTCCACCAGTGGTCCCCAGCATTGTGGATGATAGGCATCAGCCAATTCAATCCACATAATATCAAGAGACAGTTGGAAACACTTCATAGTGCAGAGCCTGTGGGCCCTGACAACATTCCAACAATAGTACTGAAGGCTTGTGCTCCAGAACTTGCCACTTCCCTAGCCAGTACCGTTACAACACCAGCATCTGCTCAACAATGGGGAAAATTCCTGAACATAGACATCTGGACAAATTGAGCCCGGCCTGTTAGACCCAATCAGTCTACTTTTGATCATCAGTAAAATGATGGACGGTGCCGTCAACATTGCTTTCAAACAACAGCAATGCCCTGCTCAGTGACACACAGTTTGCCTTCTGCCAGGATCACTTGGCTCCTGACCTCATCGCAGCCTTGGTTCAAACTTGGACAAAAGGGCTGAATTCCAGAAGTGAGGTGAGAGTTGCATCCCTTGATAGATCTTACATTTGACCAAGTACATCATCAATAAGCCCCAGCAAAACTGGAATCATTGGGTATTCGGGGCAAACTCTCCACTGACCAGTCAAACCTGGTACATAGCAAAATCATTATGATTGTTCATCAGTCATCTCGGCTCCAGGACATCTCTACAGGAGTTCCTCAGTGTAGTGTCCCAAGCTCAGTCATCTTTAGCTGCTTCACAATGACCTTCTTTCTGTCATAAAGTCAGATGTGGGGATGTCTGCTGCTGATTGGCACTGAATATTGTGCATTCGCGATCCCAGATACTGAAGAAATCCATCCTCCTATCCAAGAAAATCTGGACAATATGCAGGCATGAGCTGACAAGTGGCAAGTAATGCAAATGCCAGACAATGACCATCACCAATTAGAGACTATATAACCACTACCCCTTGATATTCAAAGGTGTTACCTTTACTGAATCCTCCATTGTCAATATTCTTGGGATTAACATTGACCATAAGATCAACTGGACTTGTAACATAAATGCAGAGGCTACTTGAGCGGGTAAAAGGCTAGGAGGAGCACTGTGGTGAGTGACTCATCTTCTGACTCCTCAAAGCCTTTCTACCATCTGCAAGGCAGTATGATGAAATATTCCTAGTTGTCAGGATGGGTGCAGTTTCAACAATACTCAAGAAGCTTGATGCCCTCCAGGAAAAAGCAGCCTGCTTGATTGACACCACATCCACTTCTTCCACCGATGCTCAGTAGCAGCAGTGTGTGCTATCTACAAGAGGTATTGCAGAAATTCATGAAAGATCCTCAGACAGCACCTTCCAAACCCATGACCACTTATATTAAGAAGGTCAAAGGCAGCAGAAACATGAGAATGCCAACACTGGCAAGTTCCCCTCCAAATTCCCCCTCTAAGGGCAGAGAGTCACCTACTGCCTATGGACTTCAGTGATTCAAGAAGGTAATTCTCATCACTTTCTCAAGGGTAACTCTGGATGACAAGAAACGCTGGCCAGCCAGTGATGCCCAGGTCCCATGAGTGAATGAAAATAAAATGCTAAAAGAGCCAATTTTAAAAGTATTACTTTTACTTGACCCTTTTCTGCATGTAAGAAAAGTTGTATTTCCATTTAAGTCTTCTATTGTTTTTTGCTTGCTAGCATCTAATTGCTTTTTGTAAAGACTTGTTTTGACATTAATTTCTTCCACTGTGATGTCTTTAGCTTCAGCACCGAGTCCATCTTTCACTGAAAGATCATTGCATTAAAATTTTAAGAAATGAACTATCAAACTGAGTTTCATTGTGGGGCCTGATTTGTTCACTAATAACTTTGTCTGGGATCATAACATGGTGAGCTGTCAACACATTTTCTCTCCAGCTAAGTCAGACAGCAGGGGTGTAGATAGGCTGGTCTCATTCCTGATTTAGAATCAAATGACTTGCTGAACTGTATGATTTGAGATTGCTGTCATGAGTCATCAATAGCAGAATAGACCATTTGGGCTGAATGGCCTGTGTCTGTGCTATACGTTCTATATGATTAACATTATGGCCACTTGGATTTTAAAAATCTAGGGGACTGCTGGCACCTATATAAGTCAATGTTAAATCAATTATAATAGGAGAGAAAAGGGGGAAAGTAGAGAAATGTAATAACTTTTAACATTTTTGTTTCTTTGTCCAGCTCAACATGAATTCTGCTCCAACATTCATGCATTTTCCTGCTAAAGGGAAACCTAAGCGAGCAGACACTTATGAGCTTCAAGTTCGGGGATTTGCAGCTGAGCAGATTGCACGATGGATTGCTGATAGGACAGAAATAAATGTAAGTTGCTGTGTGTGAATTTGATGTGTTAAATTCACTATCAGTAGTATACAGGGAATTGTGTAAACTGGAAATTGACTTGAGTCCCTACAAATAATAGTGATTTGCCCAAGCTCAGGCACTTGACTCATTTCTATACTTTGTTGAGCTTCCCCCTCCAGTTGATTTAACAGCCTTTCATTTTTAATTTCAATGAGCACAACAGTTTACAACATAAAAAGTGCATGAGCTGGTTTCCTGTTGATTTTCTTGTGTACTTTAAAGTAGTACAAGTCCTCTTCCCAAAGGAGCCTCCACTGATAAGCCATTGTCCCTCAGGTTCTAACTTTTCAATAATCACAACAGACATTTTCACTGTTCATGCCATTGGCCCTGGTATTGATGTTCGGTATAGAACTCCTGCTTGGCCCTGAAATGTTTAACAAAAGTGCATGTACACTCTTGAGGTCTCTTAACCCTGCTACCTCATATTTATAAATAGGTACTGGTTGTTGTACTGGGGTGTGCATACTTGTCTTCTTTAACTCTGCAAATAAACGCTTATGAAAGTGTAGAAAAATTGTCTTCTGTTCTGTTCATCGACTTTTTTTGCGAAATATTACAGGAACAGAAGATGGCTGCTTAAAAGTTGGAAACTGAAATCCTTACGAATGTTGTACAAGAGAAATGATGGGCAACAGCTGTCAGCATATGGCTATTTTCTGTTTTTAGAATCTGAAATGTGAACAGAAGTGGCATTAGGTGTACATGGAGACAATGGTTTTGTGCCAGTTGAAGTCAGTGTGCCTTAAAGTTGTAAATTCAAAAGTGAAATATTTTGAGAGGCGTATTCTGATCTCTTGGATAGTAATGCAGGACTTTGTGTGAGTTTTTCCGTGAAATTTATGAGAAGTAAAATCTGGTAGATACTTGAGGTATGGTCAGGTATTGATACATTTCTGAAACAGTCAGTCTTTCTACAGAATGTACTTTGACAGTTCATATAATGAATGAACTTAAGTTTAATTGAAATTCTTGCTGCTTCAGCAGAATATGTACATGACACCTGTTTCTTGTGCCTCTTTTATAAATCTATGAACTCAAAAGTTTAAAATCATTGGCAAGGCTGGCATTTATTGCCCTTGGGAAAGTGGTAAATCAGCTACAAATCATTATGGTATAAATCCACCCATAGGATTCTGTCCCATGGTTTACTTCCAAGTCAGGATACTGTGTGTTTTGATGATTAGTGTTCTAGTGCATATGCTCCCCTTGTTCTTCCAAATAGTCAAGTTAGGTTGCAAGTAGCTTTTGAAGGAACCTTTGGTGAGTTGTTGCAAACCAATTTACTCATGGTACACAATCCTCCCTCAATGCCAGTGGTAAAGAGACTGAATGTTTAAAATAGTGGATGGGATACTGGTCAAGTTGCATTATCCTGGAAGATATTAAGCTGCTTGTGTTATTGGAGTTGCATTCACCGAGGTTAGTGAACATATATCCAGGGTAACCTGCTTTGGGAATTCAGGAGGTGAGCCAGTCACTGTAGAATTCCTAAACACACTCTTAGTCTTGTAGGCACAGTATTTGGACGGCTAATCAATGGTAACCTCAAGCATGTTGGTTGAAGATTCAGCAGTGATGATACTGTGGAATACCACGTGGAACTCATTTGGTTGTGTCTTGTTGAAAATAATCGTTGTTTGGCACTTGTCATGTGTATCTACAATCTATCTACCGCCATCAGAATATGGTCCTGATCTTGCTGCGTGTGGATGCTGGTATTTGAAGTTTTTGTCCAACAAACACATCGAGCAGTACAATTATCATCAAGATTCACACTGAGACCTGTGTTGCACGAAAGCTCATTGATAAAGCAGCTGAGGATAGTCTACGGGCATTACTGTGAGGAATTCTTGCAGTACTGCCTTGGGGATAGGATGATTGCCATTTTCCTTTGTGCTTTGCATGATTCCAAGCAGCAAAAAGCTTTATTTTGCTCCTTGATGCCAAACTGTGTGTCTTGCAGCCAAGGGTGCATTCTAGCTTGTGTTGGCTTCTCAGAAAGCGTGAACATTTTCGTTCAGACGTCTGCTTTTGAAGTCTGGAGGACTGATTTCAGAATGTTACTGACACTGGTGTCACTAAACTGGAAGGACTAAAGACAGATGACTGAAGATATATTGTTAGCAAGGCCTGTCATTAGTAGAGCTATTTGGAACAGGTAAAATTGGCAAATGAATTCCAAGGATTAGTTAACAGGTACTTGAGGTGTTACTTGAAGTATCATTATCCTGTGAACAACAAAGGGGAATGGCGGGGTGCTTAAAACACCAAATGCTGAAAAGGATTAAATAATAACTCAACAGCTTATACTGGTAACAAATGTTAGCCTTAAAATGTTAATTTTAGACTGCCTTAACTGTGATACTGGGTATTGCTCATACTTTGGTATAAAGAACGGATAAATTAAAATGGTACTTAATGAATTAAACAGCACGAGTTTAAGCAATATAAAAGGGCTGCTTTAATCTTGGTGCTGATGACCTATGTAAGTCATTATTGCAAATTATAAGTCCAGTAAAATAACTGGAGTATGTATTGGGTGACAATTGAGTATGCTTCTATGAAAAGGGAACCAATTACTTGAGGGCAAATAAGGCAATTTTGGAAAGCCAGTGGATCTGGACTTTACCCCCTCAAGACATTATTATATCCCCCAATAAAAGTTGGGCAAGATATTATGGTCCCCACCAACTGGTCTGCAGGTAGTGTGGAGGGTAGCTTTAGTGACTCCTAATTGGCTGTTGCTGTTTCTGTCTGTCCATTTTCAGGCTGGTTGGTAAAGACCTGGGACAAGGGATGTCAGCAGAAATTATCACTTTTTTTGTTTGTGGGAAGGGCATTCCATCAGTGATCGCATTTCAACATCCCCACCCACACTCCTAGTCAAGATCTACCCGTTCTGGGTGTTCCTACTCCCTTTAAAGGCCTCTTGGTGAACACCCCCATATTTCATGTCCCCGTATTGGTGTTTTGGGATGAAGGATCTGTGATAAATCCCAAGGGAGGGGAGGAAAGTCCATGTCAAAGCAGTTTATCACTCCTTTCAGCATTAAGTGGCTGTGCAATAACCTGCATTGGTGGGAACTCATCCCCTGCTGTCTTCGGGTGGTAGGATGGGAAACTCTACCATTATTAAAAATGCCATTGGTATTATACAGTATCAGGTGATAAGAATGAGAAGTGGGGGAGGAAGTATCTAAAGTTGCATAAATAGTTACTTTTCAGCAAATGATAAGTTGATGATAAAAATCCTGCTGAAAGTTGGATGTTAGGATGATGGAGAGTATTTAATACTTGTAGAGATCAGAATCAGAAGTGAAATCTGATTTTTTTTTTATCAGAAAACAAGGTATTGGAGAAAGCCTGCACATTCTGTTTATAAGCTTCCCATTGGTTTGTGATTTTAACAAAGTAATTGCTTTGGATCTCTCAATTTGGGACCGAGATAGAAATTTGAATTCTCTATTTTGGAAATCTGGTAGTTTGATCTTTCTGCCATAGCACTTATTGTTTTTCTTCTAAGAAGTTTTATATAGGGCTTAGGGATCAAAGGGTACCAGGAGTTGGGGGGCGGGGGGTGGGGGTGTGGTGGAGGAGCAGAACAGGTTACTGAGTTAGATGAACATCCATGATCATAATGAATGGGGCAGCCTCGAAAGGCCAAATTGCCTACTCTTCCTGTTTATTATGTTTCTTACAGAAGATGGTATTTTGTGTGTGCATGCGTGTGTTTGTGTTTGTTTGTGATGGAGGTCCTGAGGAATGGTATGGTGGATTACAGGCTGGGAATGAGATGGGTCATCACACACGATGAACCTATTAAGTCTATAGCTTAATTGCCCACTATGGGAACTCTCATGCAGTAAATTATGAATGTGACAAATGAGGATGTTAGGAAATGCTAGTGATAAGTGTTTGAATGTTGGTTGTGTGATCAGCATGATGGCCAAGAAGGCCAGCAGGGTGAAAAGTAAGAAAGTAAGCATTGATGGCGGTCCAAAGCTGACTCCTGTGTCAGACAGCATCTACTCCGACAGGTAGAGCCTCCCAGTAGTGTGAAAGGAGTACTCCATAGTAGTTTCAATAGATTTGAAGTCAACAGACAGGCAATTGCTTAAGTGGATTATGCAATGAAATAAGGACCACCACATAATCTTATATCTGAACTAGAAAGCAGAAGTCCTGATGAGCATGGAGTTCTGGTAGCTGTCAATAAATAGAGAATAAATTAATGAGGAGAAACAAAATAAATTAAAGTTCCGAGTTGGTGTTCATTGTGAGGTGCCAGACAAAGGGCAGCCAGCTTTGTCATTTCCATGGCCCAGTACTGCAAAGGGGATTCCAGAGTTAGCGGGACAGATAGATAGATTCTCTGGGACCGAGAGAGATTTGCGGTTGGTGTGTTGCCTCCCAGGAGCTAGGGTCTCAGATTGTGTTTTCAGGATACTTAAGCGGGAAGGGGGAGCAGCCCCAAGTTGTGGTCCACATAGGCACCAATTACATACAGAACAGGGATGGGGACATAAGGCAGAAATTCAAGGAGCTAGGGTGGAAGCTTAGAGCTAGAACAAGGAGTTGATATCTCTGATTTGTTACCCATGCCATGTGCTAGCAACGTGAGGAATAGGGAGAGAGAGCAGTTAAATGTGTGGCTACAGAGATGGTGCAGGAGGGAGGGATTCAGATTCCTAGTGATACCTGTGGGTGGCACTGCAGCCTCACAGCACCAGGGACCCGGATTTGATTCCAGCCTCGGGCGACTGTCTGTGCGGAGCTTACACGTTCTCCCCGTGTCTGCGTGGGTTACTTCCCACAGTCCGAAGATGTGCGGGCTAGGTGGATTGGCCATGCTAAATTGCCTGTAGTGTTCAGGGGTGTGTGGGTTGTAGGGGGGATGGGTCTGGGTGGGATGGTCCAAAGGGTGGTGTGGACTTGTTGGACCGAAGGGCCTGTTTCCACACTGTCGGGAATCTAATTTAATAATTGGGGCTCATTCTGGGGTAGGTGGGACCTCTACAAACACGATGGTCTACACCTGAACCAGAGGACTAACAGTATCCTGGGGGGGAAATTTGCTAATGCTCTTCGGGAGCATTTTAAACCAATTCAGCAGGGGGATGGGAATCTGAATTGTAGTTCCAGAGTACAGGAGGTTGAGAGTAGTGAGGCCATGAATAAGGTTTCAAGTTCACAAGAGTGTACCGATGGGCAGGAAGGAGGTTTGAAGTGTGTCTACTTCAACTCCAGGAGCATCTGGAATTCGGTGGGTGAACTTGCAGCATGAGTTGGTACCTGGGACTGCGATGCTGTGGCCATTTCGGAGACATGGATAGAACGGGGCCAGGAATGGTTGTTGCAGGTTCTGGGGTTTAGATCTTTCAGTAAGATGAGGGAAGGTGGTAAAAGCGGGGGAGGTGTGGCCTTGTTTGTCAAGGACAGCATTACGGTGGAGAAAGGACGTTTGATGAGGACTTGTCGGCTGAGGTTAGAAACAGGAAAGGAGAGGTCACCCTGTTGGGAGTTTTCTATAAGCCTCTGAAAAGTTCCAGAGATGCAGAGGAAAGAATTTCCAAGATGATTCTGGATAGGAGCGAAAGTAACAGGGTAGTTATGGGGGACTTTTCCAATCAATATTTGGAAAGTTAACGCTATAGTTAGAATACTTTAGATGGCTCAGTTTTTGTCCAATGTGTGCAGGAGTTTCCTGACACAGTTTGTAGATAGGCCAACAAGAGGTGAGGCAACATTGGATTCGGTACTAGGTAATGATCCAGGCCAGGCGTTAGATTTGGAGGTAGATGAGCACTTTGGTGATAGTGACCACAGTTCGGTTACGTTTACTTTAGCGATGGAAAGGGATAGGTATGTACTGCAGGGCAAGAGTTATAGCTGGGGGAAAGGTAATTATGAGGCGATTAGGCAAGAGGATGGGGAAGGAAACGGCAGGGGCTGGGCACAACTGAAATGTGGAGCTTGTTCAAGTAACAACTAATGCATGTCCTTGATAAGTCTGTACCTGTCAGGCAGGGAGGAAGTGGTCGAGCGAGGGAACCGTGGTTTACTAAAGAAGTTGAATCTCTTGTCAAGAGGAAGAAAGAGGCTTATGTAAAGATGAGGCATGAAGGCTCAGTTAGGGCGTTTTGAGAGTTACGAATTAGCTAGGAGGAGACATGAGAAGTCTTCGGCAGGTAGGATCAAGGAAAACCTTTAAATTTTCTGTAGATATGTCAGGAACAAAAGAATGACTAGAGTAATATTACGGCCAGTCAAGGATAGTAGTAGGAAGTTGTGTGTGGAAACCAAAGAGATAGGAGAGGCGTTAAACGAATATTTGTTTGCCTTTTGCCTGTGTGAAGACTGATAATGTTGTCGAGGAGAATACTGAGATACAAGCAGTGAGATTGGTTGGGATTGAGATAAGGAGGAGATGTTAGCAATTCTGGAAAGTGTGAAAATAGACAAGTCCCCTGCGCCGGATGGGATTTATTCTAGGATTCGCTGGGAATCTAGGGAGGAGATTGCAGAGCCTTTGGCTTTGACCTTTATGTTGTCATTGTCTACAGAAATAGTGCCAGAATACTGGAGGATAGAAAATCTTGTCCCCTTGTTCAAGATGGGGAGTGGAGACAACACTGGTAATTATAGACCAGCGAGCCTTACTTCAGTTGTGGGTAAAGTGTTGCAAAGGATTATAAGAGATTGAATTTATAATAATTTAGAAAGGAATAATTTGATTAGGGATAATCAACACGGTTTTGTGAAGGGTAGGTCATGCCTCAAAACCTTATTGAATTCTTTGAGAAGGTGACCAAATAGGTCGATGAGGGTAAAGTGGTTGATGTGGTGTATATGGATTTCAGTAAAGTGTTTGATAAGGTTCCCCAGAAAATAGAGGCATGGGATTGAGGCTGATTTTAGCGGTTTGGATCAGAAATTGGCTAGCTGTAAGAAGACAGCGTGGTGGTTATGGGAAATGTTCATCCTTCAGTTCAGTTACTAGTGGCGTACTGCAAGGATCTGTTTTGGGGCCATTGCTGTTTGTCATTTTTGTGAATGACCTGGATGAGGGCGTAGAAGGATGGGTTAGTAAATTTGCGGACGATACTAAAGTTGGTGGAATTGTGGATAGTGTGGAAGGGTGTTGCAGGTTACAGAGGGACGTAGATAAGCTACAGAGCTGGGCTGAGAGGTGGCAAATGGAGCTTAATGCGGAAAAGTGTGAGCTAATGGTAAGATTCTTGGTAGTGTGGATGAACAGAGATCTGTGTCCATGTGCATAGATCCCTGAAAGTTGCCACCCAGGTTGACAGGGTTGTTAAGAAGGCGTACGGTGTGTTAGGTTTTATTGGTAGAGGGATTGAGTTTCTGAGCCATGTTGCAGCTGTACAAAACTCTGGTGCGGCCGCACTTGGAGTATTGCGAACGGTTCTGGTCGCCGCATTGTAGGAAGGATGTGGAAGCATTGGAAAGGATGCAGAGGAGATTTACCAGGCTGTTGCCTGGTATGGAGGGGAAGGTCTTGTGAGGAAAGGCTGAGGGAGTTGAGGCTGTTTTTGTTAGAGAAGAAGGCTAAGAGGCGACTTAATAGAGACATACAAGATGAGATGATCAGAGGATTAGATAGTGTGGAGGTAGTTTCTTTACTCAGAGTAGTGAGGATGTGGAGTCCCTGCCTGCAACAGTAGTAGACTTTCCAACTTTAAGGGCATTTTAAATAGTCATTGGATTAAATCAGGAGGGTCAGTCAAGAGTGAGAGAGAAGAGCAGCCTGTGCAGACACTTTAGTGAAAAAGAAGGGGAGAGAAAAGGTGGGGGAAAAAGGCAACCAAATTTCTCTGATAACAAAGTGTGGAGCTGGATGAACACAGCAGGCCAAGCAGCATCTTGGGAGCACCAAAGCTGATGTTTTGGGCCTAGACCCTTCATCAGAAAAGCCTGAAACGTCAGTTTTTGTGCTCCTAAGATGCTGCTTGGCCTGCTGTGTTCATCCAGCTCCATGCTTTATCTCAGATTCTCCAGTATCTGCAGTTCCTGTTATCTCTGAACCAAAATTCACTTTTTTTAGCGCAAGACTTGGTACATTTGTATGTGACATTCGTACTTGAATGATATCTCAGCATTTTGAAGCCAGTGAATAGTTTTTCAAAAGCAGTGACTTATGTGGGAAAATGGTGTAGCAAAATGGAGAAGAATAAAGTTCCATACATCTGTTTTGCTGACGGTTGAGGGAGAAATTGGCCAGGATACCAGTAGGACTTGCCTGCTATCGAAGCAGATGTTTTATCCACATCAGTATAGCAGACTTAATTTGACATTACATGGCAGATGGATAAAATGTCAATGGCTGTGGGGACAGGTAATTAACCTTTTTGTTTTTATTCAGTACAAAATGAAAGTGTGATACTAAGGAATATTATCTGTGTATAACTAAAATATCAACAGTTGTCAAAACAAAACTTTGACTTTGGTTTTATTTATATTAAAATCCAGATTAGAGTGATTAGGCCTCCAAACTACGCAGGTCCCTTGATGCTGGGATTTTTACTTGCTATAATTGGTGGACTTGTGTATCTTAGACGGAATAATCTTGACTTCCTATATAACAAAAATGGCTGGGCATTTGTTGCTTTGGTAAGTGAAAATGAAATTAATTTATTCCAGATTTCTTTTGTGTATTTCTTTTGTTGGGATTGTTACAGTTGTGCCGAAAATTGTTTATCAAAATAATTAACCGTCAATCTATAATACTTTTGAAGTAGTGAGAATTGGAGTGTTCTGGGATTTTTTTACAATTGTTCTGCATGATGGGATTGATGTCATCTTCTAGAGAAAATCCCTTAAGGATTACACTTGGACAATAAGCCTGCAGTTTAAAATAAAATTTGGCACCAATTAAAAATGTCATTTAATGACCAAAAATGTCCGCTGTTGGAAATGTCATGGGTGCAGTTGATATTGGGTTGGTGATGTCAGATGTTAAAGGAACATGATAGGACCTGTGGTGAGAGAACCATTTACAATATCATTATCAGTTGGAAAGGGAACAGTGACTATGTCAACTTGGAGAGGGCATGAGAGGAGATTTTAAAAAAACTAGCAAGTAAATTAGATCTGGTCTAGGGGAAATGGAAATGCTAGAAATTTGCCCTGGTGAACAAGTAGGTAGGAAGACTAAGGCAGTTTGGACGATGGCTGCAATCTCCTTGCTAAAGGAGGCTATGAATTCCTATGTTGAAGCTAACTGGACAAGAAAGGAGACAGAAATTTTGTGTTTTTAGGTAAAAATTTTTAGGAAAAATACATTTTGAAGCATGCAGGAATAAATCTAACTAACGCATATTGTAATTTGTTTCAAAACATGGTCTGTTAATTTTCTGTTACATTTCTCAGTGTTTTGTACTTGCTATGACGTCTGGCCAGATGTGGAACCATATCCGGGGTCCCCCATATGCACACAAGAACCCTCATACTGGTCAAGTAGTGAGTAATTCAATCACCTTTGATTTTCTCTATATTGTGTCCTTGCTTTAGAGAATTTTGCAGTGCTGAATAAATTTAATTGTATGTATGGACTTAAAAATGATTTAATTTTTGTTACTGTTGGGGTTGTAGGATATGATCTTCTAGTGAGCAAGTTTTTTTTAAATACCATATTCCTCAATAGGATCTGCATGGGTGCTCTTGTCTTCCACACATCCTCGCATTTCAGTGTGAGAAGAGTATGGTGCCATGATGTTCAGAGTTGTGCCCTGGATTTAAAAGAAAAAGAAATGACTTTTTGATTGCTTTAAAACAAACTTTTACCTTTTCATAGATGTTATTCACCACCAGATGGTAATTGGAGATAACTCCCACTACCATTGCCTTTTCAGAGTTTAGCAATAAACATTATAAAAAAAGCTGTCCAATGGAATTTTATAGAGCTATCAAGATTTGTTAAGAAGGATTCTTCGATAAGTGACTTACAGTAGATTTTAAATATTGATTTCCATGCATGGTCTTACTGCTGCCTTTGTGTGTCTGTGTATATAAAATCTTCTATACAGAACATAGAACTAATCCTTAACCAACCTCAACACCTTAAGAGAGTCAGAGTCTTACAGTATGGTTCTGCCAGTCCACGCCAACCATGGTCCTACTTGCCAGCATTTGACCCATATCCCTCCTAATCCTTGTATTCATGTACTTATCCAAATGTTGTAGCTGTAGAACACTATGGATGTGGTGGTGGTGGTTTAGACTGGGGAGGAATATAGTTTCATTTTAAGGGAAAGTGGAGGAGTCCAGTTTTCCACCATCCTGCCATGTATATAAAATGATAGTAGGCAGAATAGCCAAAGAATAGGCTGTGCCCCTCTTCAGTAGGAATTTCAAGAAGCAGCATTGAACACCTAATATATAGACTGGGATAACAATATTGAGGGCTATTTAGAATTAAAGATCAGTTTTTTTAAAGTTATCTTTTGTAAAGTAATGTTACTAAAGTTTGTGACCTAGTTTTAGCATTCCTTTTTAGTTCCTGGAGTGCCATTTTAGAAATTTGGTGATTGATGGAAATTCAGTAATAATAGTTATGCACTTTGACACATTTTTAGATTAAAATAAATGTTAAAGCATTACTACAGCAAGTGTTTTGAGATTTGATCAAATTTCCATTCTGATTGCTATTGATCTGCATATGCTCATTCTTATCATTGATTTACAAAAACAAAATCGGTTGAGTGCTGACCAAATGCTGCTCTTGAGAGGGTTTGTGTCCCCGTTCTGGAGCAGTATCAACAGAAAAGAGGTGAGTAACATACCCAAGTCAAAATTAAAATCTTTGAAGCTATTTTTTGGCCAATTCAACTGAGCATTTTATACAAGAATGGATGCATTTACTTCCCACAATAATGTACATTTTTCAATTTTACATTGTCAGGTTGCAGGAAGAATCATGAATTATTTTCATTTGAGGGTCTCTGAGTATGCTACGATTTGAGAACATGCTAACTTTTAAGCTAATGTAAGACAGACTGGCTTTGGGAACAAACTAAAGTGTGCACTTCTGTCATGGATTGTCAGCTGACTTGGTTAATAACATTGTAATTTCTGAATCACCAGTTTCTAGTTTCAAACCCTTAAGGATTTGTGCCGCGAAAGGCTGACATTCTAGTGCAGTACCAAGGATGTGCTGCACCTTTTGGATGCATCCTGTCAATGTAATAAGATGTTAAACTGAGGTCTAGTCCATCTGTTCAAATAGATGCGATGTCTGCAGGCTATCATTTTGATGAGCATGAGCGTTAGCTTTGGGGCCTAGCCAATGTTTATTCCTCAATTCACATAACCAAAACACATGATCTGGTTATCATCACAGTTCTTATTGTGGGAGTTTCTTACTTTAAAATTAGCTGTAATGTTTGCTGCAGTATGGCAGTGTAGACCTCAGAAAAATTACTCCAGTGGCTATAAAGCTGTAGGTAAAAGCAAGTCATTTTTAAATGGAGCCACCAGCTTGCTATCCAAATGAGATACAATATCAACTTAATCAAATGTTAACCTTCCTTAATGTAGTTTAATTGAAGAGATGTATTTTGAGTTGTCTTTCATCCTTGATGCTTAATTTTTTTTTAAATATGTAAGCTCAAATACCAGTGAATTGCTCAGAATTATAATTGAGATATCCTCTTTGGCTATGAAAGAAACTCCCTAGATTGATGCTCTAGCTGGTCCTACTTTTTCAGCCTGAAAATACTATTGCTGTATTTAAACAATATCTCGATGTATTCTGTTCCCTTGTGACATACATTTTATAAAAATGTTCGAATAATTTTACCATAAATCTTCCTAGTGTTCAAAACAGCAGTCATTCTATTGAGAGAGTTAGTAGGAACTGCTGATGTTGGAGAATCTGAGACAACAGTGTGAAGCTGCATGAACACAGCAGGCCAAGCAGCATCAGAGAGGTGAGAAGCTGGATGCTGCTTGGCCTGCTGTGGTTATTCTAGTGAACCCACTTTGCAGTGGAAGTGAGATTGAAGATTACCTGCTCACTAGAAGATCTTATTTGGGAATGAGAGGTTCTAATTTTATGGAACGCTGGTTCTAGTACGGCAACAGGAAGAAGCTGCGTTTCTGAACTGGGTTTCATCTGAGTTAGTCTTCATGGTAACGAATGTGGATAATATTCCAGAGATGTATGGAAAAACTTAAGAAAACAATCAAGAGGTGTAAACAGCTAGAACCAATGTTGGAAGTTTGAAAAAGAAATCGCCAAGAACTGATGAATTCTTACCAAGGGCAGTAAAACTGGTGAAAAGATTGCACCAATTGTGATCTTGTAAAACACTTCCACAAATTTTCACTTTTGATTGGAAAATTGTCAGTCGCCTCTTAGCTAAGATGTAAGAGAGAACCATGGAAGTTATCTATCCACTAATCTAATGTTAGCAATGAGGGGGGGGGGGGGGGGGGTGGAAATAAAGATATTAGCATCAGCTATCAGAGACAGTAATAAAGCATTTTGGCAAGTATGAATGATCAGTGAGACATCCAGCCAGAATTTGTAATGACAAAATAACTCAGAATATAAAGGTTGGACGACATTTGTGGAGAGGAAGAGAGTTAACATGATTGATCTTTCTGTCGAACTGAAGAGTAATAGAAATGTAAGTATTTTAAAGCTTATGAATTGGAGTTGTGGGGAAAGGTCTGCAATGACCAAACACACACTTTTTTTTTCCCCCCGCCCTTTCCCTGCCAGCATTCCCTCTGCAGATTCTAGTCTATGCCTTTGTCACTCTAACATTCTTTTTCTCTCCCTATTTCTCCCATTGTACAATCAAAGAAATACAAGTGCCCTGTCAACATCACCACCACTTCCACACACACACACACACACACACACACACACACACACACACACACACACACACACACACACACACACACACACAAACAAAACCCGGCTTTCAGGTCACTATCCGAGGCTCTAAACACCCTTTATTTAAGGGTCACTGTGATTTACCTGCGCTGATTTCAATTTAGTACGTTGTATTTGCTACTCCTGACTAAATGCACAATAGGTGGTTGCTTTGCATATCATGTCTGTCATGCTGAGGTTCCAATTCCTTGTTATTTAAATTCTTTAGCTTGTTCCCATGTTGACCTTTCTATCCATGATTTGCAGCAGGTGTTCTAGTTAAACTCCAATGCAAGCTGGAGGACAAGACTTTATCTTTTGAATCTGTACACTACAGCCTACTAGAGTCAAGTTTTGGTTCATTAGTTTTGATCATAACCGGCATCCTCTACATTGGGGAAACCAAGCGGAGGACCGGGTGTGGCTTTCTCTACATTGGGGAAACCAAGCGGAGGACCCGGTGTGGCTTCCTCTACATTGGGGAAACCAAGTGGAGGCTTGGGGACCGCTTTGCAGAACACCTCCGCTCAGTTCGCAACAAACAACTGCACCTTCCAGTCGCAAACCATTTCCACTCCCCCTCCATTCTTTAGATGACATGTCCATCATGGGCCTCCTGCAGTGCCACAATGATGCCATCCGTAGGTTGCAGGAACAGCAACTCATATTCCGCCTGGGAACCCTGCAGCCCAATGGTATCAATGTGGACTTCACCAGCTTCAAAATCTCCCCTTCCCCTACTGGATCCCTAAACCAGCCCAGTTCGTCCCCTCCCCACACTGCACCACACAACCAGCCCAGCTCTTCCCCTCCACCCACTGCATCCCAAAACCAGTCCAGCCTGTCTCTGCCTCCCTAACCTGTTCTTCCTCTCACCCATCCCTTCCTCCCACCCCAAGCCGCACCCCCATCTACCTACTAACCTCATCCCACCTCCTTGACCTGTCCGTCTTCTCTGGACTGACCTATCCCTTCCCTACCTCCCCACCTATACTCTCTCCACCTATCTTCTTTTCTCTCCATCTTCGGTCCGCCTCCCCCCCTCTCCCTATTTATTCCAGAACCCTCACCCCATCCCCCTCTCTGAAGGGTCTAGGCCCGAAACGTCAGCTTTTGTGCTCCTGAGATGCTGCTTGGCTTGCTGTGTTCATCCAGCCTCACATTTTATTATCCTACATCCAGCACTTCCCTGTTTGTTTCAATAGGCTGATGGTCATTCCTTTCTTTATCTCTTCCTGACACACAGAACATAGAAAAGTACCGCACAGTACAGGCCCTTCGGCCCACGATGTCATGCCATGGAATAATCCTAATCCAAAAACAAAATAACCTAACCTACATTCCCCTCAATTCACTGCTGTCCATGTGCATGTCCAGCAGTCGCTTAAATGTCACTAACGACTCCGCTTCCACGACTACCACTGGTAAACTATTCCATGCGCTCGCAACTCTCTGGGTGAAGAACCTCCCTCTGACGTCTCCTCTATACCTTCCTCTTTACACCTTAAAACAATGACCCCTCGTGGCAGTCAATTCTGCCCTGGGGAAAAGTCTCTGGCTATCGACTCTATCCATGCCTCTCATTACCTTGTACACCTCGATCAGGTCACCTCTCTTCCTCCTTCTCTCCAGAGAGAAAAGTCCGAGCTCAGTCAACCTCTCCTCGTAAGATAAGCCCTCCAGTCCAGGCAGTATCCTGGTAAACCTCCTTTGCACCCTCTCCAAAGCCTCCACATCTTTCCTATAATAGGGCGACCAGAACCGGACACAATATTCCAAGTGTGGTCTCACCAGGGTTTTGTAGAGCTGCAGCATAACCTCGCGGCTCTTAAACTTGATCCCCCTGTTAATGAAAGCCAAAACACCATATGCTTTCTTAACAACCTTATCCACCTGGGTGGCAACTTTGAGGGAGCTATGCACTTGAACGCCAAGATCCCGCTGTTCCTCCACACTGCCGAGAATCCTGCCTTTAATCCTATATTCAGCATTTAAGTTCAACCTTCCAAAATGCATCACTTCACATTTATCCAGGTTGAACTCCGTCTGCCATTTCACATTCAGATGGGTTTTATGTAGTGATTAATTCCTTATCTGGACACAACCTCTTTGTTTGTTAAGTATAACTATTGCCAATTTTTGCTTGTTGAATCATGAAATATTTTAAAATTCATCTCCACTAGCCTCCACACTGTCACAGATATATTCTCCTCGAGGTCTCAGCTAATTGACTTCAAACTTCGACATTTCTGTTTCTCTTCAGTTGTGATGGGAGTGGTATGTTGACTGTTTCTCTGCCCAGAACATAGAGCATCGATCAATATACCACAAGGACAGGCCCTTCAGCCCACCATGTCTGTGTCAACCATGAAGCTGTTCTAAATTATCTGCTTCTTTCACTGCCCGTGCAGTGCATTCTGGACACCACTTACCCTCAATGTAAAACAACTTGCCTTGCACACCTCCTTTCGACCTTTTCCACATCACCACAGTAAACTTGTGACCCCTAGTATTTGACACTTTCACAGCAGGAATGAAACTCTTGCTATCTACTCTATCCAGCCGAAAACCAGAGGGCACACGTTTGTGACGGGAAAGATTTTTAAAAGGACCTTTAGAGTAGCTTTTTCATGTAGAGGGTGGTGCATATATGGAGCAAACTGTCAGAGGAACGGTGCAGTTACAACATTTTTAAAAAGCATCTGGAGGGATATATGCATAGGAAGGATTTGGAGGGATATGGGCTAAGTGCTAGCAAATGGGACCAGGTCAGATTGGGATGTCTGGTTAGCATGGATGAATTGGCGAAGGGCCTGGTTTTGTGCTTTGACTCAATGAGTATTGATAGTATGGTTTTAGGAGGTGTATTTTGTTCTTCTGTTTTCTTAATGAAGGAAGGTTGAGATAGATACACTGGGTGGTCTGCTCAAAGCCAATAAAGTAAACAGCATGTGACACTTTGGGATTTATTTTTTAAAAGTTGGAATGTTAGAAACAGCCTGAATGGGTGGGGTCAAGCTCCCACAGATCCCAGATTTTTAACTTTAATTTTCAACAGTTGCTGGGGCCTTGAACCTGGATATGAAAGTTTGTTCCTGTTATGGCTAAAAGTTGAGGTTCTCTTCCTGCTGCTAGAATTGCATGTGAGACAATCTATTTTACTGAATTTGCCTTTGCTAAGGGTGTGTTTATGCGATAGTTCTATATTGGAACAGTTAATTAATAGTTAATATATCATTTCGTTAAGCATTTCGATAATTACAGTTAAGCTAATTCTTTTAATTTGTCTCTTTTTAACTGTTGTGTAAAAATAGTGTGTGTTGCTTAAAGTCAAGTAGTTTGACCAATCAAATTGTGTCTGGAATGCAACATCTTGCACTTGACTTCTAAAATTAAAATAAGTTAGCCTGGACCCCATCATCTTAATATATTTTGAGGGATTTAGCCTGGTCCATAATACGATATGGTATGGTAGACAGAAACTCCGATGAAGGAATCCTTTGTAATCTTCATGTAGGAACTAGTTAAGTCAAAGGTGATGTTAAAGTGCACTTTTTTGCGCACAAACTTGTGTAAAATAGAGTTCTCCCCTTTGCATGTGCACCCCTCATTCCTTTTTGCATGAACACCCAAAATAAAAAAAAAAAAAAATTCAATTTAGGTCAATTAAAATTTTCAGAACTGATTCTGACAAAACAAAATCTAAAAGAAATACATGTGGGTCCAACAGCACCTGTGGGAAGGAGAAAAACTGTTAATGTTTTTGGTTGATACCCTTTCATCAAATCTGTTCTAATGATCACCATCCAACATTCAGCTCTGTTTCTGTCCACTCTTAATAAAATTCCAATAACATGCTATGATCTTGACACCGTCCAGTACCATACGTCAGTTTTTGTGCTCCTGAGATGCTGCTTGGCCTGCTGTGTTCATCCAGCCTCACATTTTATTATCTACCATACAGACTGTTTGGCACCCCGTCCATGACCTTGAACATTCTCCTCTTCATCACTAAAGCACAATGACAGTGTTGTGTACCATCTACTAGTTGCACTACAAAAACTCATCAGGCTTGCTCAAATAGCATGTTCTGAATTGTGACTTCTACCTGGAAGGATGGGAGCAGTGGATGCCTGGGAACATTATGCCTACAAGATCCCCTCCAAATTGCACACTGTTCTGACTTGGAACTTGATCATGGTTTCTTCACTTGCTGGGTTAAAACCCTGAAAGTTTTTTTCTGCCAGCACTTTGATGTATTTGCCCTAATGGACTGCACCGGTTCAAGAAGGGTATTCATCAACTTCACAAGAGAAATTGGGGAGATGCAGCTGCTCGCCCAGCCAGCAACGTGCTCATCCTGTAAAAGAGTAACGTAAAAAGTGCTTCTTTATAAAAGATTAGTTCACACTCAATTGGAGTGTTGCATTTTAGTTTTGGCTCCTGGAGGCATTAGAGGGAATGCAGAAAAGATTTTCACAAATGGTTCCATGGTTGAGAAACTTCACTAACATGGATGGTTTAAAGAAGCTGGGATTGAGAGGGGAAGGTTGGAGGAGTTTTGGTGGAGATGTTCAAAATCGTGAAACAGACAAAGGAATGAGAGAAACTGATCCTGCTAGCAAGCAAATTGAGAAATAAGAAAACTTGACTTGAGTTGTCCAACAAATTAACTAGATAAGATACATTTGGAGAGGATATTTCCTCTTATGCGAGAGTGTAGAACTAGGGGTCACTACTTAAAAATCAGTGGCTGCACATTTAAACAGCAGAAAGTTTATAAGGCCTTCTTTGAGGTCTGTGTGTCCTTGGAACTCTACTTCTACTACATTTTTAGGAAGAGAATTCTTGAATATTTTTCAGGCTAAGGTAGATTTTTGTTTAGCGGAGTGGTGAAAGATGATTAGAGATAGATGGGAATTAAGATTTGAGCTTGTATTCAATTTGGCCTTGATTATCTTGGATGGTAGAACAGAATCAAAGGGTTGAGTGGCTTTTTTATTCTCTCGTGGGATGTGGGCACTGGCTGACCAGCATTTATTGCCCATACCTACTCGCCCTTGAGAAGGTGGAGTAAAGCTGCCATCTTGAACTGCTGCAAGCTATGTGCTATAGTTAGACCCACATGGAATTCTACGATTTTGACCGAGTGACATGAGGGAATGGTGTTATATTTCCAAGTCAGGATGGTGAGTGTCTTTGAGGAAATTTCCAGGTGGTGGTGGTTCTTTCGAGGTCCATGTATCTACTGCTCTTTGTTTTTTTTTTATTTTATTTATGTACATGAATCAATGACATGAAAATATTATGCAGTGAGTTGTTAGGATTTGGAGTGTACAGCCTGTGTGGGATAGAGTCAAAATCGATTATAGTTTTTGAAAGTAATTTGGATAAGCACCTGAAGAAATTTACAGGGCTACAGGAAATAGTTGGGGAGTATGATTTTCACATTTATTGTTGTTGACATGGCATGTCTGTGTCAGAGCAAATTGCTATCATTGAAACACTGAATTATTGAGCCTTTAATCATTGTTACTTTTCTCATTTTCAGAGTTACATTCATGGAAACAGTCAAGCACAATTTGTAGCTGAAACACACATTGTGATTTTGCTGAGTATCCTTTGGCCTTTGTTGTAACACAATAGTTTAAATATTCAAAAACTGAAGAACTGAAAAAAAAAACTTCAATGTAATGACCATAATTATCTACAGTTTGATATCATTTTTGGTGAGGCATATTTTATGTACACTTCTGCTTCCAGTTTACAAGCCTGTTATGAAAACACAGGATCAAAAGCTCACATTTTATCAGTTGTCTGCATGGTTGCCACTCAAACTTTGAGTTTGATTTGATCATTGGCTAGCATGGACTCAGTTGCTGATGATTTGAATATGACCTCTTCTTGGATTTATCACCAGATGGAGAGTTGAGGCACAGCACCATAAGGAGAGGGATTGGGTTCAATTAATCATGCCCTACAGGTTGATCAAAAATATTTACACTGTTCGTATAGAAACTTGCAACTTTCAATTTTACTTAGCTGTAAGAAACAGTATGAAATTCTGAAGTTAAAGAAGTAATTAGAATGGGACGCGTGCAAAAAAAAATCAGTGAGAATAAAGTAAAATTAAAGTTGCTTCCCACAGAATTGAGTAAAACTAATCGGATTTCAAAATCCTACTAATTCAGTATAGAAGGAAACCATTCAGCAGACTAAGTTTGTGTTGCCTGTTTGTAGACCTGATGTGGAGGTGCTGGTGTGGACAAAGTTGGAAGTCCTTTAACACTGTTACAGTCCAAAAGGTTTATTTGAAATCAAAAGCTTTTGAAGTGTTGCGTCTTCATCAGGCTTGGCAAAGGAGCAGTGCTGAAAAAGTTCCTGATTTCAAATAAACTTGTTGGATTGGAAGGTGGCGTCCTGTGAATTCTGTGCTTGTAGATTTACCTAGTAAATGTACACTTGCTTTATCTGTTGTTTTCATCCTTTTTGAGTATTTACCCAATTCCCTGTTCTCTTGGGTGTTTTGCCAAGCTCTCTGAATGTATGGTATGCGGTTGCTAAATGTTCTACAATGGAATGTAGTTTAATTGCTTGATTCAAACCACTCAATATGCTCTTATCAAAACTCCTCATACTTTCTCTGTGAAGAATAAGCTCAACTTCCCTAGTCTGTCGACTGAAGCCCTTCATTCCCGGTAGCATTCTGGGAATTATCTCATGTATCCTCCGTAAGACCTTGATTAATATATAGTGCCCAGAACTGAACACAACTTCACCTGAAGTGTTTTAGAAAGGCTTGGCATAAATTCCGTGTTTTACCCTTTAAATAGAACCAAGCAGCTCACGTGTTTTTTTTAAACAATTTTCTTAACTTGTACTGACAGTTTCTTAAAATGTAAGTACATGTCACAATTGTTCGTCCTGTAACATTACCTGGAAGGGATATTGGTTCAAATTCCATTATAGCAGATGGTGAAATTTGAATTCTAGAGTTATTGAATTATAGAGTTACTGCACCTCAGAAAAAGGCCCTTTGGCCCATTTAGTCTGCTTCTGTTAAAAACAAACAGCTGCCTATTCTAATCCTGTTTTCTAGCACCTGGCCCATAGCGGAGTACGCCTTGACATTGCAAGCGTACGTCTAAATACTACTAAAATGTAATGAGTATTTGTGCCTCTACCGACCTTTTGTAGGCAGAGGTTCCCACCTACTTCTGGGTAACTTTTTTGTTTTATTTTCCCCTCTAAACTTCCTGCATCTTACTCTAAATTACATCCCCTGGTAATTGATTCCTGCGTCAAGGGGAAAAGTTCCTTCCTGTCTACTCTTGTCTATACCCCTCATAATTTTATACATCTCAATCATGTCCCTCTTCAGTTTCCTCTGCCCCAAAAAAAACAATCCTAGCCTAGCTGATGTGTCCTCATAACTAATACTCTCCAGCCCAGGCAACATCTTAGTAAATCTCCATTGCAACACCTCTTATTGCTATCACATCCATGTTATAATGTGAACTCCAGAACTAGCTGTGGCTTAACCAACACACTTACCGTTCCAACATAACCATCTGTCCTTGAACGCAGTGCCTCAGCTAATAAAGGCAAGTATCTATCTGTCCTGCTTTAAGTGACCAGTGGATGTGCACACCATGGTCCCCCTGATCCTCTGTGCTTCACGACATCCTACTATTCAATCAGAGAGGGGTGGTGGGGGGGATGTTTTTCATAGACTAGTGACCAGTGGCGTGCCACGAGGATCAACTGGGTCTGCTGCTTTTTGTCATGCGAATATAGGAGGTACGATTAGAGAGTTTGCAGATCACACCAGAATTGTTGATGTAATGGACAGTGAAGCTTATTATCTACAATGTACAATGGGACTTCAATCAGATGAGTTAATGGACTAAGGAATGGCAGATGGAGTTTAATTTGGATAAAGGAGGTGTTGCATTTTGGTAAAGTAAACCAGGGAAGAACTTTTTCAGTAAATGATAGGGATTGGACTGGAAGGTTTGAGCTATAGGGAGAGATTGAATGAATATACTGGGGATTTTTTTCCTCTGAAGCATTGAAGGCTGAGGGGGGGTTACCTTTTTAGAGGTTTATAAAATCATTGGGTGGCCTAGAAAGAGTAAATAGCCAAAGTCTTTTACCAAGAGTGGGGGGAGTACAAAACTAGAGGAGGACATGGGTTTAAGGTATTCAAAATGATATATCCATTAGAAAAGGGGATGGCTATGGGACTCCTGCACTGCTTGCCACCTTCAACTCTGCCTGGTAGTCACCCATACCCTTTTTGTCTGTCATTCTGAACCTGTAGTGTCACTACCTCGCTGTACATGACGTATGACATACCCTACATCACAGATGCTCCACTATGAATTCAGCTGTTGCTCTAGCTCCAAAATACAATTAGTCAGTAGTTGCAGCTGGACATACTTCCTGCACATGTCAGCAGGGGGACAATTCAAGCTTTCATGATTTGCTACATAGCACAGGCGCATATTGCAGCTGTGAGCTCTGCTGCTATAACTGCTGCTTAAACCCCTTAGATACTTGCTTTACTTAAAGTTTGTAAGCATACAACTAACTTGCTTCCCTTGTCCCAGTTTTCCTTCCTTGTATTACTTCATTATATTGGCCCTTACTCTCTCTTATTCCTGTTGTTTCTCAGTTGATCCCTCCTTCCGAGTAAAATCCTGAGCCCACCGATGCAAGCTTTCTCGTGTTACTCTTTGATTTGTATGCGCAAGCAACAATCCCCTGAAGCTGCAGCTGTTAAGCTGTGCTGTCTGCCCCTGCATATCCACACACAGAATACTGGGGCTTGATTTATCTTGTTGCTGACTCCCTTCTCTTTGAATTGAAGATGAAGTGTTGTGCCCCTGATTCTGGACCATGTTTTAACCTGCTTCTTCTTTCTGCTCAATTAAAGCTGAAGCGTTGGAGCCCCCCTATCTTGTTACTGACTCCCTTCTCTCTGTCCAGTTGAATTTAATAAAAACCTGGAACAAAGTTGACCGGAGTCACTGTGTAATCACTGTCAGTTGTAAAATCCGTTTAGTTCACTCATGGCCTCTAGGGAAGGAAATCTGCCACCCTTACCTGGTCTGGCTGAATGTAACTCCAGCCCCACAGCAATGTTCTTAACTCCTAAATGCCTTCTGGGTAATTAGGGATGGGTAACAAACAACTTAATGATGCTGTCATCCCAGAAACTAGTTTTTTAAAAAGTACACCCACATCTCTCTCTGTTCCTGCCCCCTCTTTACAATCGTATCATTTAGTTTGTATTACTGCTACCCATTCTCCCTACCTAAATATATGCTGCACACTTCATGTTAAATCTATTCTGTAGTTCTGTCTGTCTTATAACTTCCAAATTATAAGTCTCTGACCAGGACACTGTTCCTAATGTCAACCACCAAAGCATTGTCTATTTTAATTAAATCTGTGTTGTGAACCTTTACATTTGTCATTCGTCACCTTTTTTATTCTGCTTTGTTATTCAGAGAAATCTAATTTTCAGTTTCTTCCCTTCTCCCTCTTTCAGGCATGTGCCTATTCTGCAGTTAACTATGAACCAATCTCCTGTTGTGGAATTGCAATTTAGCTTATCATTGCTTTAATTTCAGTCCACCTGGTCTAAATTGTATTGTAATATCCTGACTGAAGATGGCCACTTATCCAGTTAAATTTTTTATGCTTGTTTATTCTTGTCCTGTTCCAAATCTTTCATAAACTTGATATTATAATGACTCTACCATGTTCCTACTAAATAAACAAGTTCCACTTGCTCCTCACCTCATCCTTGGAATGCGTTTCCAAGCGTATAACAAGGGTAGCCTTGTTGGATCTAATTCTGGGAATATTTCTTACAACTTCTTGTCGTCCTTCCTAAACCCTATCCATCCACTGCAAAAGAAAATCACCACCTATTCTCTTAATCTTTGTTAGGATAAGTAGTTTCCTATCATTTTTACTGAGCTCTACTTGCACCTTATTATAACATGTTTCCAATTTCCTGGCTTTGAATTATTTGACCTTGATGTATGCACCTCATGTTGTAACTGTTGTTCCTAAATGTTTGCAAAATCCTTCTCCAGTTCTTTTACAGTTTGATCAATTCTGTTACTTCATTTTCTTTCCCTGTATTTCCAGAACACCTTGCAATCCGGAATCCTATATTCCTGGTCATTTTGTTTGATTCAGATTATTTATTGTTATTGTCCTATATGGCATCTTGTGCCTCATCACCAACCTTTTTCTTTCATTATTTGCCATTTTGTATGTGCACACCACCCCCAGGTTTCCCTCAGATTTTCCTCAACTGATCTCTCCTATTTCTAAACTATTTTACTCTCGTGCTACTTTATCTCTTCCTGTTATGTATCTTCTCTTTTTGTCCGAGCGCCCGAAACGTTGACTTGCCTACCCCCCAAATGCTGTCTGACATGCCATGCTTTTCCAACCTCTCTCCTATAGACTCTGGCTTCCAGCATCTGCAGTCCTTACTGTCTCCAAGTCACTGGATACAAAGAGGGTGGTGGTAAAGGATGCTTTTTGGACTGGAGGTCTGTGACCAGTGGTGTGCCCCATAGATTGTTGCTGGATCCTTTGCTGTTTGTCATTGATCATAAATGATTTGGATGTGAATATGGGAGGTATGGTTAGTGAGTTTGCTGATGATGCCAAAATAGGTGGTGTATTGGACAGTGAAGATGATCATCTCAGAGGACCTTGATGAGATGGGCCAATGGGCTGAGGAATGGCAGGTGGAGTTTAATTTTAGACAAATGTGAGGTGTTGCATTTTGGTAAGGCAAACAAGGGCAGGACTTGTACACTTAATGCTGGGCCCTGATTTGAGTTATAGGGAAAGGTTGAAGAGGTTGAGGCTTTTTTCTCTAGAGCTTTGGGGGATGGGGGTGACCTTACAGACGTTTTGAGATCATGAGGGGCATGAATCGGCTAAATGGTCAAGGTCTATTAGGACTGAATTGAGAAGGAACTTCTTCGCTCAGAGGGTTGTTAGTCTATGGAATTCATTGCCCAGTGAAGTAGTTGATGCTACTTAGCTTTAAAAACGTTTACTGAAGGTAGATTTTTTTTTTTTGAACGATAAAGGAATTAAGGCATACGGTGAGAACGCGGGTATGTGGATCTGAGTCTAAGAAAAAGATCAGCCATGATCTTACTGAATGGCGGAGCGGGCTCGAAGAACTGAATGGCCTACTCTTCCTAGTTCTTATGTCTTTTCCTGGGGTGGGGGAATCCAAAACTAGAGGGCATAGGTTCAAGGTGAGAGGGGAAAGATTTTACAAGGGCCTGAGCGGTAACTTTTCAGAGGGTGGTGCATGTATGGAATGAGCTGTCAGAGGAAGCAGTGGAGCAGGTGCAACAATAACATTTAAAAGGCAACTGGATGAGTGTTAGAACAGGAAGGGTCTGGAGGGATGTGGGCCAAATGCTGGCAAATGGGACTGGGTCGGTTTGAGATGTCTAGTTGGTGCTGACAAGTTGAACTGAAGTTTGTTTCTGTACTGTATGATTGTAATTCATTTGAATTTGATATGATTTGTCTTAACTACCAATGCAGATGCTGCAATAACATTAGGTATGGTGCTTCTTCATGAAGCAGCAACATCTAATATGGAAATAGGCAAAAGAAGAAGTAAGTACTAAGTACATCTGTGTCGACTAGTTACCTTAATTAGATTAATTTTGAAGTATTGGTATGATTTTGTTTTTATGATCATTCCATTTATCTTGCCAGAATTTCATTATTTTAAAATGCTAATGTTAGATTTTGAATGAACTTCACAAAAAACTCCCCACATTTGCAACCGTCCAAACATTTCAGCCATTTTTCCCTCTTTTCTTGAAGGCTTTGAATCTTACTGGGCTATGAAGAAGTTAATAACTTCTGCAAAAGCAAAGTGTAATTATTTAACTGGTTATTTATTCCTCTCTTTTTGACAAATTTTGATTTTGTGTTGCAGCAACTGGACCGTTTCATTTACTTAATCATATCTTTAAGTCAAATGATCATCATATATCACCAACACTCCCAAAATAAAATCCAACCTCTACTTCTGCTTCTCGCTGTCTCCTCACATGGAACATGGTGGCATCTTCAGTGTGTGCACTGATGCATCCTTTGGACAGCCCTGCATAATGTAGTGGCTGTGTTGCATTATGGATAAATTGTTCCATTTGTGTTAATCACACTATCATCCTTCCTCCTGTAATCCATGGTAACAAAATGCAGCAAATTTGTCAAACAAATAGACTTGTTACATTCTTATGTTGAATGGAAGTGCGTAAAGCTGAGCATTTCTGTAAGTTAATAGCCTTCTCACGATTTTCGATGGAAGAAAGATTATTTTGTATTTGTAGAGATTAAGTGTGAGGGTAAAGTGGCATATTGATTTAAATGTAGTGCAACATTGTATGTTTACTGTTAAGGAATAGATGTCAGCATTTACTGCTTACCCTTTAAAATCAGATTATTCCAGTAAATTAACTAAAGTATCACTTTTTTTCTCTTCTATTATCCTGATTGCATCATGGATACCTAGTTTGAAGATGTTACACAATCAATTTATCTGATCACCGATATGCCTAGATTATTAACTTTTTGCTGATGTTAGTTTTAATCCCCTTTTACATCTTGTTTCATCACTTTTCACTCCATCCCTGATAAGCTGCTAGCATTTACAATCCTGAATATTTTTTGGTATTAATTTTATAGTTTCAGCTGGTAGTTGTTACAGTCCAAGATCCTGCAGTTCAGCACAATGTGTGCACACGTTAGCATGGTATCGTTTTGAGAAAAACTGATTTGGATTATTTCTGCTGAAACCTTTTGAACTAATGGATAAAGAATAAATACTCGATATAATTTTAGGAAAAAATAATGTTAAAATGGATTTTGTAGAAAGTAAGTAAGGACTTTTAAAATCAAACATATACCTGATTGTGGTAGACTTATATGCTGCAATGGCTTGGTGATTCACCTTTTGTTTTCTTTTTGCTCTTCAGTTTTGTGTGTGGCAGGACTAGGACTAGTTGGGTTTTTCTTCAGCCTAATGTTGTCCATTTTCAGAGCAAAATACCATGGATATCCATATCGGTGAGTTATTGATAGCACATGCAGTTATGTAATGACTGAATACTTTATCAAACTTCAACTATGTATTGGATGTGTATTCGGGCATTTTCTGTATCAAACAGCAATTGTGACTCTTATTTCTGTTCGCAAAGTTACCTCTTTTTCAGTGTCCATTTCATCAATTTCAGTAGCTTGGTGTAATTATCACAGCTGTGATTAGCAATGGAGTTATTGCTTAGCAAACATTCAAATATTGGAGGTTATGATAGGCGAGCTTTTTTTTGAGGTCTGTCTTAAGTAGATTTTGTTCCTCCTCCTGCTTTTGATTACTGTCTTACTTTCAAATTTTTAATTTGTTAGCCTGTTGTCAACAGGGTAAGCCAGAAGATGTAATCTTTCCGATACCTCCCAAGCTGCTGCAATGCTATTTATGATCAAGTCTGTTTGCAAACTGATAAAAATGAGAAACTTTGTATTTAGATTTATCCCTGCTTCTCATCTCTAAAGTGTGCTAGTTATCTCTGGAATTAAGGTACCTTGAATTTGTCTTGCTACAATCTGATTTTAACCTAACTGCTAAGCGGGGCATTATTCTTCATTGGGAAGATGGTTTATTTGTCAGTGTGATTTTGAAGGTTAAGTCTTTGGGAATCCTTTCCATTCTTGAAAATAAATACCTTTTAAAAGATCAGGTGGTCTTATCTGAATGAGAATTGGGAGGCTTGCACTGCCGCATCAGTTTTTGCTCGCTCACCTCCAACAGCACTCCATTACATAAATCCTTTGTCAGTTTGAACCTCAGGTTTTGGGAGGTTTAGATGAGTGGAGATGTGTATAGATATTCTCCAGTTAAGTGTGGTTTATAGCAGTGTAGATTTCCTTTGAAATTTTTAAAAGATGGCATCTGTTCTTCTCATACATGTAGCTGAACAAAAATGCAGCTGGTTCTGTGGAGGAGCCTCATAACATCCTTTTAAATGGCAACTTATTTATGCGTATGTTCTTCTGATTAAATGGCAAAACTACTCCAAGGTATTTATCCACGGTTTGAAGTATTACCTCGCATTGCATAAGAAATACACTTTTCTTGGGGTAACTGAGTTTATCCCTTAGTATATCCAACTCGGAGACACTTGGGTTGAGAGCGTTCCTTGCTGCTGGAGCAATTTGTGAGAGCAAATGACGAGGCAGAGACTGGAGCTGTGGAATTCTACAAGTCTACATTATAACTTGGGAAGTCAATAAAATTTGGGTGTGTTTTGTAATACCCCTGCAAAGCAAAGAAACACTGATTATAGTCTTGCATACAAGTGGAACTAAAGAGCTGCTTTGAATATTTTGTTTGCTTTTAACTTTCTAAAATGTGTTGTGAAGTTATCATATAGTTAACTTGTCTAGAATGTTTGCTAATTGGGTCTATTTTAAGTTCTGCCCATTTTATCTTTACCTTTTAGCTTTCTTATTAGTTGATCCTGGAGAGAGAGAGAGAGAGAGACCAACTAGAAGGACAGCACCATGGCTTGAAAAAACACATGAAGTTAAGAAGAGTTTGGTTGTGTTTCAGATTACTTTCCAAAGTTGTTGCAATCAAGGTCTCTCAAAGGAAGACTTGAACCAAAGAGAGCCTCCAGTGCCTTAGCAGATTTTTAAGTTTACTATCGGACAAGAAAAATATTTTAAAAATTGAAACGGTTTCAAGGTATCCTGGGAAAAATAGAAAATAATTATAATTGTTTGCAATTTTCAAAAAAGTATGCCATTTCTGTTGACTGATTAAAGTGCCTTAACCTGAATTGTACATCAAAACTGAAGGGCTGATTTGCATACTTTTAAATTTCTACTAGTTGGTATGTGATATTGAAGTATCATTTTCAATAGCTTGACCTGAAATGCCACATTCTGTTCTGTACATTGAGTCATTTTCTTCAACAGATACTGTGAAACTGGCTGTTTGCATTTTGCATTTACAATAAAGAGATGACTTGATGTCTGTGGTATCAATAACTGGGAGCAAACATTAGTCTGCAGTAAATTCTTTTGAAGTGCAATGATGCTTGTTTGACCATCTAGAAAACTTTTAATATGTGATAACTGATTCAAACTGTTAACGAAGAAAGTTTGGTGCAAAATATGAATGCAGCTAATAATTAAATAACGGGGAGTGCATGGTGCCTTGGGAACTAGTTTCAAAACCAGAAAGATGTAAGTTGGTTGAAATGCATTGTAAAATGCTAGCTCAATGCCTTATTTTTATATTAAATCTAAATTAGATGAAAACTGACTTAAATATTGCCTCTAATTGCACAGTTAGATTTGATATGTTTTGAAAATGTTCTGAATGTAATTTTGTGCTCCTTTTAAAGAAAACAAATATTACTCCATTTAAATAACATTGATTTCCAATATTTTCATTTCATTTCAGATACAGCCTAGTAAAACTGCAGAGGTAAAGCTGATCCAGCTATAGATCAATGAACCATTAGTCAGAACCCCTGGATGAGGAAACTTTGCCAGAGTAATCAATTTTGATCACAATTCATTGAGTGCAGATACAAGTGGGTGTGTGAAGAGTCTGACTAAGCTATGTGGGCCTTCTGTGGAATAACCTCCAAATAGATGTTTGGAACTGTAGCCTAGCAAAATGTTGATGCCATTAGGAGAGAATTAAAAATGAATAAACAAGTGAGGAAAATTGGGTAACAAACTTTTGAACAGGGAGTAAAGAAGGACATCCAGTCTATTTAAGATGTATGTTCAATGTGTAGTTGTAGTTCCTTTTCCCTTTCATAACTAATCTTATCACTTCCCTCAAAGTTCTATCTTGGGTTCTTTTGAAAACAATTTATGTTGTGTTTGAAAAACCAGTGTGTTGATAACACATTTTTGCAAATATTTTTGTTTATAATCATTCAATTTGTCAATACAAATATATAACCGGACTTTGACTTCAAGTGAGTTCTTAATTATGGATGTGAGATTGCTCGCTGAGCTGGAAGGTTAGTTTTCAGACGTTTCGTCACCATTCTAGGTAACATCATCAGTGAGCCTCCGGTGAAGCGCTGGTGTTATGTCCCGCTTTCTATTTATCTGTTTAGGTTTCCTTGGGTTGGTGATGTCATTTCCTGTTCTTTTTCTCAGAGGATGGTAGATGGGCTCCAAATCAATGTGTTTGTTGATGGAGTTCTGGTTAGAAGGATGGCATTCCAGGAATCCTGTTTTGTGTCTGTTTGGCTTGTCCTAGGATGGATGTGTTGTCCCAAAGTGGTGTCCTTCCTCATCTGTACGTAAGGATACTAGTGATAGTGGGTCATGTTGTTTTGTGGCTACTTGATGTTCATGTATCCTGGTGGCTAGCTTTCTTCCTGTTTGTCCAATGTAGTGTTTGTCACAGTTCTTGCAAGGTATTTTGTAGATGACGTTCGTTTTGCTTGTAGTCTGTATAGGGTCTTTAAGTTCATTAGCTGCTGTTTTAGTGTGTTGGTTGGTTTGTGGGCTACCCTGCTGCCAAGAGGTCTGAGTAGTCTGGCAGTCATTTCGGAAATGCCTTTGATGTAGGGGAGAGCGGTTATGGTTTCTGGGCCTGTTTTGTCTGTTTGTTTGGGTTTGTCGCTGAGAAATCAGCGGACTGTGTTCATTGGGTACCTGTTCTTTTTGAATACGCTGTATAGGTGATTTTTCTTCTGCTCTTTTGTAGTTCCTCTGTGCTGCAGTGTGTGGTGGCTTGTTGGAGTAATGTTCTAATGCAGCTTCGTTTGTGGGTGTTGGGATGGTTGCTCCTGTAGTTCAGTATTTGGTCTATATGTGTTGGTTTCCTTCAAACCAGCGTCTACAGGAAAACAATGTTCCAAGGAATAAAGTCCTATCTTTGGCCCCAGTCTCCCTATAACTGAGGCCTACTAGTCGAGGCAACATTCTCGCAAATGTTCTTTTGCACACTTCCAAGTTTAACTATGTCTTCCCTATAACAGTGACCAAAACTGTACACAATATGTTACAGTTGTACAAGTCATGGGTGAATATAATGTCCCAACTGCTATACTCAGTGCCTTGAGGCTGAAGGCTAGCATTCTAAATACCTTCTTCACCACCTACATAGCCGTGACTGTTTTCAGTGACCTGTGTACTGTACACTTTGCTCTACCACTCATCCTAGTGTCACCTGCAAATTTAGACATACAACATCCTTCCTCCTGAACTGAACACAATATTCTAAGTGAGGTCTAACCAGGATTTTATAGTGCTACAGCATAACCTCCTGGCTCTTATACTCAATTCCCCTGTCAGAATAATCTGAGTCAAGCTGACATATAGAATTTATTCAATCACTACACTACACTACAATGCTGCTGCAGGAGAGGACCAATAGCAGTGCTAATTGTGGAAATATGGACAAGTGCAATGATGCCAAATATTAACTGTTACAATGTCATTTGTGATACTTGAAAAGTATTGCTCTTATTTGTATTATACGTGAGGCGTGAAGAAAGGAGATGAGGATCTACCCCCTACATAGAACATTGCCACCATTTCTTTACAACAATTTAATTGTTTTTTTCTGCATCGCCTGCACAGCACCATTAATTAAATCATAACCACGAAGAAAAATGATGAATATTCCAACCACAACGTCTGTCCTTCGTAAATCCAATTAAATTTTCGATTTTTTTCAAAAATCCCCGAATAATATTTTCTAGTTGGCTACCTCTCTGAACATGTCAATAGCCATAGTAACAGTTACCAGAGCAACGTCACCATCATCCAATCAATGCGATGAAGCTGCGTAAGCAGCCAGTAGCATCAACGTTTACTGCCCCGAGCGATCTTTCCATGACGTCTTGTGCAGAGCTCGCAATCCTATTGGAGGAGCGGGCGCAGCACATGACCTTTCCGACTGTCAACCTTGGTCACTATAGGAACAACTTCCTTTTCTCGATAGAAATGGCGATAACGCGAAGTGGGAGGACGGGCCGATTCGGGATGTAGTCGGGCCGGCGAGTGAATGACAGGTGTGATCCCCTTTTTGTGGTGGGGTGGGGCGGCAAAGGAGAAAAGGATATGGGACGGGAGGAAGGTGGTGGTTGATTCGAGGGTTTCTCTTGAATTTGATTGCGTTTTTCTATTCCCCCGTTTTTCCTCATGTGTAGTGGTAGGCCCGGGGCTCCGGAGCAACCAATGGACGCCGAGGATACTGGATGCGTCGGGCCCAATAGGAAAGTGGGGAAGGAAGGGGGTGGGTGAAGGGTTGTGCGTCGGTGAAGCGAACTGAGAGAGAGAGTGCGCGCCATGGCGCTGTATTGTCTGTTCGGGGTGTAGGTAGACAAACAGCTAGGGGAGGGGACGAGAGAGAGAGAGACGCAGGCCGGAGGCCTTGAGGAGTGACGCGGCGGGAGGGGGGAAGAAACGAGGGACAGCCACCGCCGCCGATGAGAGGAGCAAAGCCGCACCTTCCACAGGAGCCGCGGGAGAGATGACAGCAGAGCCGCGCAGGTAGACTGCCGGGCAGGAAGGAGGGAAAACCCAGCGATGCCGGCCCTGGTGCAGAGCCTGACAAAGTGTAGCTGCACGCCTCTGACTCTCCTTTTTCTCCTCCCACCTTTCATCACCGCCCCGGCCGCTGAACCAGATTCCCGCCCCACTCCAATCAGAACTCTTTCCCCCCCCCCCCCCCCATTAGATTCCCGAGGCGCTCTGCCTTGTGTTTTTTGCCCACCGATCGCATTCACTGAGGCTCCAGAGAAGGCCCTTTCTTAAGAAAAATGGCGGCCTTGTTGCCTCCGGTGCACGTAGGAAACCCCCGCCTCCTCCGCTAGCTCTCTCTCTTGCCAAGCTGCTGCATGGAGAGGTCACATGTAGGAAACCGATTATGCTCTCAAAAGGAAATCCCCAATTGCACGTTAGGTTTCCGTTCAAGGGCCGCGCGCTGATCCTTGAAGTTTCGCATCATAACCACACGCACGCACACATAATGTACGTTCGTATATAGCGGGTGTGGTGTTCATCAGACGCTGTTGCTTCCTCACTCAATGAGGAACAAAGTGAGTGTGGCGAGGTAGTGATGCGATGGCCAAACGTCACTTTGTGGACAGTTTTGTTTGGATTCTCCATTTTGAATCGAGTATTGGCTTTTGCCAAGTGGGTTGTTAGACCCATGTAACATTGCTGTTAGATTAACAAACGAAACTTAATTGCACTTAGCCTTTTATTGTATTCAACTGTAAATACAAAGGAGCAACCTTCAACTTAGGCAGAAGGTATTTAAATTAGTAACTTTTCAACTGCATGTATTTTCAGATGCAGTATTAAAGATCCTCAATTATCATTTTTATCTTCGCCTAAAAAGAATTTAATTTCAGTTAGATTCCATGAAAGTTCACTTATTAACATGTTGTACTTGTGATTTTTTTTGAGTTTATGTACTGATAGAAGAACTTCAGACCTTGAGGAATTGTTTACAAGCTGTATTTAAAGGGTCAATTTAACGTTTATTTTTATCTGAGTCATTCAGAAATGTCATTGATGTGTAGTACTTGTATGTTCTTGCATTTTTTGGATTTTTTAGTTTGTATGATCTAGTTCATCGTCTAATATAGTTATCTACGAGAGTGAAAGTAATGCACTTGCTTTAGCTGATGTGATGGGTGCGCTGTATTGAAGGAGAATAAGGTGGATGATGCATGTTTGGATTGTGAGAATTAGAAAATGGAAGCTTTAGACCATTCCCTAGTTGTAAAAGGTTTACCATGTGACTTGCTGAAAAAATAAAAGAATATGGGATTATTAAAAAGCAGGGTGACTTTAATGAACTGAAATAATAAGACTAAAAGCCTTTAGATGAGACATAAGACAATGCTTAATGGCCTAAAAACAAATTTAACCCCTTTCAAAATCTTGTGCTGCAGACGGTCTAGAAAGAGCCTTTGGTCTGAGGCATTGTGTGTTTTGGAATACGTGAAGTAGTTGTGAACACTTGGAATAAGCTGGTAAGGGGTAAAATAGCTATCTTTCGCTCCCTGAGTGACAATATAATCTTTTAAAGGCTAGCTGAAGAAATATCTTTTTAAATATTAGCTGATAATCAGAGCTCTAGAATCAATATACCTGATCTCATACAATTTAAAAGTTGAACTGTTAACTCATTTGAAAGAAGAAGGGTCTGGCCCGATACATCAGCTTTCCTGCTCCTATGATGCAGCTTGCCTGCTGTGTTCATCCAGGTCTACACCTTGTTATCTCGAAAGAACTGTTTCCTGTTGGCCTGCCATCTGAACTAATGGAGTCTATGACTGGCAGAAACATGAGCCTGTCAACCAGAAACTGAAGGAACTGAGAAAGTAATCTCTTACCCTTAGTTTGGACCCCAGACCAGCAAGGTTTATGCCTATATTTCCATTCATAAGTGTTCTGCAGAACTGTTGTTGTCGTGTGTGTGTGTGTGTGTGTGTGTGTGTGTGTGTGTGTGTGTGTGTGTGTGTGTGTGTGTGTGTGTATTGGGTGGGGGTGCATGGGTATTGGTATTAAAGAGGTATGGCTTAGTCCTGCATGATAACCTGGTTGACAAGTGGTTTGGCCAGGTGTTTAAAGCATTGGCCTGTGGTTTTAATGAATGAGTTTATTTCTACTTTACTGGTGAAAGCTGCTTATTAGACATAGCAATGATAATTTGAATGTTTTGGATAGTTACACTTTAGCTTGATCTCTAGTGCTTGCCTCTCCTCTGTAGTGTAACTCACTGGAACAGTGTGCTGAAGATTCGAGCCCACTATTCCCAGCATAACCACAAATGTAAAGATTTATTGAAACTACTGAAATACCAAATTTGCCTTTGACTAATTGTTACCTGGAGGAAAAGTATACTTGGTTTGTAACAATAAAAACAGCTCGCTGTAACACTCACTTAAAAAGAACAGTCAAAAACTAGGATTTGTAATTTATGTACCTTTAAACTTTCACCCTTTTAAAATCCCTGTCAACTTCTCTTGTGTACGTATGCACACAGGTAAACCCCCGCACATAGATATGTTATGAATAGAAGGGGAGGAAAAAGTCATAAGTGGTACACAGTTCTGTATCACCAGTCCAAATCATGACAAAATAGATTGGTTTCACAATTCTTTGATATGCAGATAACATCAGACATCAGTGATAGAGCACTGGAGTGATGTAGGCACTTCAGCCCAAACTGATCCACGCTAACCATATTGCCCACTTAGCTAGTTCCGATTGCCCACATTTGGTCCATATCCCCGTAAACCATTCCCATCCATGAATTATCCAAATGTTTTTTAAATGTGGCTTTTTTTACCTGCCTCAACTACTTTCTCTGGTAGCTCATTCCGTATACGCACCACTCTCTGTGTGAAGAAGCTGGGAGCATCGGAGTTAGTAAGAAGTTGCCCTCAGGTCCGTCTTAAATCTTTTCCCTCTCATCTTAAGCCCATGCCCTCTAGTTTTCAATTCCCCATCCCTGGGGAGAAGACTATTTTCATTCATCCTATCACTGCCCCTCATGATATTATACACCTCAATAAGGTTATCCCCTCATTTCCCCCATGTTCCAAGGAATGAAGTCCTATCCTGGCCAAACTCCGCTTATAACTCAGGCCAATTAGACCAGGCAACATTCTTGTAAAGAGATAGTAAGAACTGCCAGTGCCGGAGTCAGAGATAACAGTGTGGAGCTGGAGGAATACTGCAGGCCAGGCAATATTTGAGTAGGAACGTTTTGTCCCTGCCCGTAATGTCAACTTTCCTACCCCTGTGATGCTGCCTGGCCTGCTGTGTTCCTCCACCCTCAAGCTGTGTGATCTCAACATCCCTGTACGTTTTTTTTTGCACACTTTCCAGTTTAACTATATCTTTCCTATAACAGGGTGACCAAAACTGTACACAGTACTTCGATGTGGAGCCTCACCAACAAATTATACAACTGTAACATAATGGCACAACTCCTGTACTCGATGCATTGACCGATGAAGGCAAGCACGCAAAAGGCCTTCTTCACCACCCTGTCCACTTGTGGCGCTGCTTTCAACGAGCTATGTACTTATGCTGCTCGGTGTCTCTGTTCCCCAGCTGTCCTCAGGACCTTGTCATTTACTGTACAAACCCTACCTTGGTTTGATTTTCCAAGGCGCAACTCCTCTCGCTTACCTGTATTGAATGGAATTCACCAGTCCTCAGTGCACTTCCCCATCTGATCAAAATCCCTCTGTAATTTCTGATAACTTGCATTGCTGCCAAGGATACCTCCTAATTATCTGCAGACTTACTAATCATGCCTTTTACTTTCAAGTCCAGATCATTTATGTAAGCTACGAACAACAAAGTTCCCAGTACCAGCCCTTGTGGCACTGTACTAGTCATATGCCTCCAGTCCAAGAAATGACCTTCAGCCGTCACCCTCTGCTTCCTATCATCAGGCCATATTTGAATCCAGTTAGCTAGCTCTTCCTGGATCCCAAGCGACCTAACTTTTATGACTAGCCTACTGTGTTGGACCTTGACAAAGGCCTTACTAAAGTCTATATAGACAACATCCACCATGCTACCCTCATCTATCTTCTTGGTTACCTCTTTGAAAACCTCCAAAAGATTTGACAGACATGACTTCCTGCGCACAAATCCATACTAACTGTCCCTCATCAGACCAAATGTTGACTGATCCTGTCCTTCAGTATTCTCTCCAATAATTTGCCTACCACTGATGTTAGGCTCAGTGGCCTGCAGATTCCTGGCTTGCTTTTGCTTAAAAAGAGCATTAGCCACCCTCCAGTCTTCTGGAACTTAACCAATGGCTAAAGATGAAGCAAAGATCTCTGCAGGGGCCTCTTCAATTTTTCTGTAGCCTCCCACAACAACTGAGGGTGGACTTGGTGAGGCCCAGGGGATTTATCCCCCTTCATGTGCTTTAAGGCTGCAAGCACCTCCTCTCTGCCAATGTGTATGCAGACGAAAATAGCCCCACTTGTTTCTTTATTTCCTTAGCATCCATGATTCTCTCTCCAGTAAACACTGAGGAGAAATATTCATGAAAAAATCTCCCCATCTTCCATGGCTGTACACGTAGACAGCTATGCTCACCTTTAAGGGGACCTATTCTCTCCCTAGTCACCCTTTTAATTTTAATATAGCTTTAAATCTCTTGGGAAACTTTTTAACCTTATAAACGGTCTCACACTTTACATGGTGGATCTGGGATCTTTCTAGTTGTCTTTGGGTTTAGAATGACTCTTTTTCAATGTTTTTATTTAGATTAGATACCCTACAGTGTGGAAATAGGCCTTTCGGCCCAACAAGTCCACACCGCCCCTTGAAGAATCTCACCCAGACCCGTTCCCCTATAACCCACTCACCCCTGAACACTAGGGGCAATTTAGCATGGCCAATCTGCCTAGCTGCACATCTTTGGACTGTGGGAGGAAACCGGAGCACCCAGAGGAAACCCACGCAGACACAGGGAGAATGTGCAGACTCCACACAGACAGTCGCCCAAGGCTGGAATTGAACCCGGGTCCCTGGTGCTGTGAGGCCGTAGTGCTAACCACTGAGCCACCATGCTGCCCCAAGTTTATCTACTCTTTCTACAGAAAATTGTACAGAAAATGTTATGTTGAAAAGTGACATGAGAAGATTGATGTAGCTGGATTTTGGAAGTTTCCTTGCACTTTTGTTTCACTCAACACAGTATCTGATAAATTGCATCCTGAGTGGTCAGAGGCTGATTGCTGTGCTGAGCTTTCCTGAACCCATCTCGGATGTTGCTATTTGTCTGAATGCAATGTCTCTGTTGTTTCGTATGCATCAGTTAGCTTCACTTTTTTTTCTAAATTACAAACAACTCTTTTCACGCTCTCCCATCTCAAAAGCAGTTTTTTTTTGTTTTCTGTCCATTGTCCAAAAAATAAAGATGTAGTCTCTTGGACTTGCTAAAGGAATTAGAACATAGAACATAGAAAAGTATAGCACAGTACAGGCCTTTCGACCCACGATGTTGTGCCGTGGACTAATCCTAATCCAAAAATAAAATAACCTAACCTACATTCCCCTCAATTCACTGCTGTCCGTGTGCGTGTCCAGCAGTCGCTTAAATGTCACTAATGACTCTGCTTCCACGACTACCACTGACAAAGCATTCCATGTGCTCACAACTCTCTGGGTGAAGAACCTCCCTCTGACATCTCCTCTCTACCTTCCTCCTAACACCTTAAAACTATGACCCCCTCGTGGCAGTCAATCCTGCCCTGGGGAAATTAATTCCTGCCCCGTGTAGAAAAATGCTTCCTTCCATGACCAGTCCTTTAATTAAATCCCAGTTCTGTGGTTTTCAAGTTGTAGGGCCTTGGTCAAGTAAGCATGATCAAGGAGCAGCCAAGATATCTTAAAAACACTGAGGAAAGGGGATGTCTCGGTGGGCGGATGGCCTGTAGGGATTAGAAAGGCTTTCTTCTTTTAGATAAGTTTTTAAATACTTCGGCTGGTTGACAGAAAATGAGGCCAATGACAATATACGTTGATTAAGGCAGAGGAATATCTAATTTTGGTTGGAATGAATACTGTAATCAAGCATTAAGGGTTTGATCTCTTTGAAAGTAAACATAGTGACATGGATGAAATATATCACAGGCTGTAAAAAGAAAGTGAATTGCAAAGGGAGATAGCAAGAACTGTGGATGCTGGAGTTAGAGACAACACAGTGAGGAGCTGAAGGAACACAGCAAGCCAGGCAGCGTCAGAGGAACTGGAAAGTTGATGTTTTGGGACGGGACCTTCCTTTAGAACAGCCTTTCTGAAGAAAAGTCCCGACCCAAAACATCAAGTTTCCTGCTGCTCTGAGCTGCCTGGCCCTGCTGTGTTCCTCCAGCTCCACACTGAATTGCGAAGGCTCTGTTTGCCATCTTTCTGGAGAACTTTATGTAGAAGTATTTGAATAGGAAAAGAGAAACTATAGCTAGACTTGATCCTTTAATAGAACATCTGAGAAATGGATAATCAGAAATGAGTAAAGATCTGTGGCATTGAACAGTGTTATGCAAAGTGTGATTTTTTTAAAATCTATATTTAATTATCATTTTACAGCTTGGATTTGAGCTGTGGCATGTGAGTTTTGGTGTGTATCTGAAGAGGTTTAACAATAACTTATATTTTTATAGCCATGATGAATTATTTCAGAAAGTGAGTGTAGTTCACGGAAGTTAATGGGAATCTGTCTACATTAGCCATTGCCAGCGAGCAAAGTTAATAGGTATGCATTAGGCTTCCAGTTTAGGTGGCCAGATTGACGTTTTTTTTTGTTTTGCTTTTGTTTGGGAGAAACCCCCATAAGTTGGAAAAACTTTTAGTTTGTCTTTGCAGAAGTCTTGGCTAGAGCTAGATGTGTAGTACAGTTGCACCTCAAGAAGGGAGATTTCTTAAAAGTCAAGAAATGGGTTACCTCAATGTAAGGATTTTAACATTCCAGACTAGCAGCATTTGGGATTGTTTGGAGCTGAGCAGGTCTACACTCAGTTGCACGAGACCTTAAGAAAAAGGTGATTGAAACTTACAGCTATAGGTCAGACACTTCGTGAAAGGAAGGGAATTCTCTCTGGTGTTTGACAATGTAAAGAAGTGCTGATAGGATAAAATGGGATTGCAGTTTACCATTTGTTTCAAAATCTTTAAGGTTGTCTCAAAATGTGGTTTATTCTATTTTATCTTAATTTATTTTGGATAATGAACTTGTTAGTTTTGTCAAAACCAAATTGAAACACAAGCACACAATGTAACCAATGAGATACTACCTCATTCAAATAGAAAAGAAACAAAATATGATATTTCAAACCAGATTCCTGAATGGGATTTGAGTTGTTCAGTACTAACATCCGCTGAGATCATAACATTTTGTATTTCTTTCATGATAGTAGATCGGGAAATCTTCCCAAGGATAACTGACAATTGAGCTGAGAGGATAAACTTTAAAATAATTACCGTCACTTTGGAAAGGTGCACGGAAAACTGTTAGACTAAAGGTTGATGAGCCCTCAGGTCAGGAAGGCCTGCAGCCTAGGATTTTAAGAAGTAGTGGTACAGATCGTAGATGCATTTGTTATATCTTCTGAAATTCCTTAGATTCTGGAAGAGCCAGGCCAGTTTGATATATATCCTTCATAAGCAAGGTTCTAGAACTCATTAAGAGGTTATAGCAGGATGCTTAGAAAATGTGGTCACATAGAACCAATATTTGTTTCCCTTGTCGATTTAAGCTTTTTTCATGCAGTATCATTCATAGTAGCTAAAAGAGAATTGGTAGATGTGGTGTACTTTGATTGTAAAGGAATGGAGTGGCTGAAGAGGCTGAGCCTATTTTCCTTGGAGGCTGAGAGGAGACATTTTAAAGAGGCTTGTAAAATCATGGGGGGGCGCATGGATAGGGTGAATAGCCAAAGTGTTTTTCCCAGAGTAGGGGAGTCCAAAGCCAGAGGGCATAGGTTTAAAGCGAGACGGTAAAGATGGAAGCTGGTACCGTGACAGCATTTAAAAGGCACGTGGATGGGTATATGAACAGGAAGAGTGTAGAGGGATATGACCCAAATGCTGGCAAATGGGACTAGATTAATTTAGGATATCTGGGCAGATGAATGAGTAGGACCATAGGGTCTATTTCTGTGCTGTACTGTTCTGACTCTAAATTACTGCATGAAAGGTTAATGTACAAGATAAGAGCCCATGGTTTTGGCAGTTAACACATATTAGTGTGGATAAAGAATCTGTAAAGTAACTGGAAGAAAGGCATAAAGAGGAGTTTCTTGGATGGTTAGCTGTGATTATTGGAGTGCTGAGTCTTCACTTTTTTAAAAACTTTTATGGACGATGTGGGTGAGAGGATGAAATGTATGGTAGCTAGATTTTGAAGGTGAAAGCAAGATAAGTAAGAAAGTAAATTGGCAGGCGGTAAAGAGTCTTCAGAGTGATGTGGATGGTATTATGATATTAATAACTAGACAAACGAGTTTCCAGACTCAAATCTGGCTTGATCATTCATATTTTGTGGTGATTTTTTTCTAATTTAGTGAGGTAGCCTTCTTTGAAACATGAGCATCTGTTCTACAGAACCATTTTTAAGAAAACAGTAGCCTGTTGCGCAGTAGAAAAGGTAAAATTGAATAAGCCAAACTATTTGCATATATCAAATTTAAAAGATTTGTAAATACAGTAAAAGTACATTCCCCTCGGTCCTGATGGCTTCCCTTTACAATACACAAACTCCAGAGTTTGTATCTCTCACATTTATAGGCTTAATGTTAATGTTTCTTTCAGTTTTAGGTCTTGACCGTGAAGTAGCCTGTTTATTGATTTAGGCACACATTCGTTGCAAGTCTTGGGGACTTTTGAGGATTAATCTCCCTGTTTAAAAGTCTGTTTAGTCTTTAGCATTTAAGATTTACTGTTTTACTTAAAATTGAGATCTGAAATCATGTTTCAGGGTAAGACAAGGAAGCATTCTACTGAGAGTAGCTTGTGGTATAGTTAGAGAACTTGTCACAAGTAATATAAATACCTTGTTAGAATACAGAAACAAAAATAGAAATTGCTGGAAAAGCTCAGCCGGTCTTGCAGCGTCTCTGGACAGAAAGCAGAGTTAACCTAAAAAGGTTCTGAGGAAGGTTCATTTGACCCAACTCATTAACTCTGCTTTCTGTCCAGAGATGCTGCCAGACCTGCTGAGCTTTTCCCTCAATTTCTATTCTTCTTTCTGATTTACAGTGCCCGCAGTTCTCTTGGTTTCCTTTAGAGTACAGCCTGCCATGAGTATGGCTACCACATAGTGGAAGGCTTAGGAGTTTGGTGTCATGGGGGAAGGTGGTTTACCTGTTTGCTTTTCTATTCCTAACACACATTTTTGGAGTGCATCACTTCATCTGCTTGGACCCAGCACGTAGGCAGTTTGACAAATAAGTGATTGGCCAGCAAGTGCTTGCAGATAGCTCTTAGTGATATCAGCATTTAATAGATACAGTAAAGCTGTGGTAAATAATAACTATTACATATTAGAATATAACATTCTTACTACATTGTAGAATTTTTTTGACTTTGGACAACACAAGTCTAACAGGACAGGGCTTAATTCTTGATTTGATCTGAGAATGTGAAGTTGACCAAGTGGATGAAGTAACAGCGGGTGACCGTTTTAGGAGATAATGATGCTAAATATAGTCGCATTATGATGATCAGGCAGAAGTGGACTGGCTACAGCTAATTGCTACCCACTTTCCTTCAATCAGTGGGAGATGTTCAGATGTGAGATTCTGCAGGTGTCATGTGGACATGTCCCTACAAAATAAGGCTGGTACTGTTCTGGTTATTCAGAAGGACACAGGGTTAAAAAGCAGCAAATTAAAGCATATGACAGTCTCAAAAAGTACTGTTATGAAGCCTGGAGGAATATAGAAAGGGAATTAGGGAAGAAAAGAGGATGTGAAGAAAACTATTGGTGATAAATTTTAGGAAATCCAAATGTTTCACTAGTACATTAAGAGCAGAGATGACTGAGGAGAAAGTTAGGTCTATCAGGTGTACAGGTTAACTTGTGTTGGTGCATAAAATGGGGACATGATTCATTGAATGCTTTGCATTTGTTTACAAAGAAAGGAGATGGCGCACACACATTCTAATTGAGAAATTAGATAATGTAAGCACAATGAGAAGGAAAATACTGAAGGAGCAGACTGTATCTGAGGTGTATAAATCACCAAGCCAGATGTGTTGTATCCTAGGCTATTAAAAGGAAGCCAGGGAGGAAATAGCACGTGCTCTGAGGATCATTTTCTAATTCTTACTCTATAGGTGAGATATGAGAGGATTGGACTTCTTTGGACATTATACCATTATTCATGAATATTGCAAGAGTTAGCCCAAATAATTGGAATCATACAGCACAGAAGGAACCCACTGTGTCTGCATTGACAAAAAATACACTATGGCAAATTTGCATATTCCTATGATCTAGCGCTTGGCTTGTGTCCTTGAATGGTATGACCTTTCAAGTGTTCATTCATGCCATTGTTAGGTTTCTTGCCTCAAATACTTTCCCAAGCAGTGCTTTCCAGATATTCAACATCCTCTGGATGAAAATACCTTTCCCCTCTAAATTTCCTGCCTTTCAGGTTAAAATTATTATTAACCCTTCAGCTAAGGGAAATAACTACTTTCTTTTCACCCTGAGCATCCCCCTCATTATCTTATACACCTAGCTTCCTTTAACAGCCTAGGATACAATCCATTTGGTTACCTCTCAGCTAGGAGGCTGGGGTTCAAGTCCCATTCTCCACCTCCACCACCCCCCCCCCCCCCCCCCCCCCATTCCAAGGCTGTGTTAAGAGGTTGATTAAAAATACCTGCAATATATTTGACAGTGATTTATCCAACTTTAGACGTGGTCAGTCCCCCTCAGTATTTCCCTACTCATTACGCTTATATTTAATATTAGTCTCTTTAATTAGGTGGCCAGTATTACTGGAATAAATGTTGAGAAGTAGGATTGACTGTAAATTGGAGGGTCAGCATAGTTTTGTTCAGGGATAGTGTGTCTCACTAACTCGATGGAACTTGTTGAAGAAATAACAAGGTGGATTGAAGGTTTTGCAGTGGATTTTAAGACTGATTTTAGTAAGGGATTTGACCAGGTCCCGAATGATAAATATGTCAGAAAAATGAAATGATAGCGGAATTGGCAAAATGCAATAAAGGAAAATAGTCGCTGGCTGTTTTTGAGAATGGAAAGTGGTTTTCATTGGTGTTCAACAGGGCTCACTATTGGGTCTTTTGCAATTTGTGGTACATGTAAATAATTTCAGGCTTAAGTGTGGGCGGCATGATTGGGAAACTTGCAGACAACACAAAAGTTGGCTAGGTACTTGACAGTAAAAAAAAATGATCCCAAGGTAATATCATTGGTTGAGTGGATAGAAAGTGGCAGGTATACTTCTAAATATTGCACACAAAGCTTATATATGTGAGGTCACAAAGCAATAGAATATACAACGAACAGGAGAGTATTGTGAGGGGTAGCTGAAGTCCGTGTCCATTGGTCCCTAAAAGGACATAGAGGTAAGATAATAAAGAAGGCGTATGGATGAGGTATTGAATACAAAGAAGACCATAAGACATAGGAGTGGCAGTAAGGCCATTCAGCCCATCAGATCCACGCTGCCATTTAAATCATGGCTGGGCATTTCAACTCCACTTCCCTGCACTCTCCCCGTAGCCCTTGATTCCTTGTGAGATCAGGAATTTGTCGATCTCTGCCTTGAAGGCATCTAACGTCCCGGCCTCCACTGCACTCCATGGCAATGAGTTCCATAAGCCCACCACTCTCTGGCTGAAGAAATGTCATCTCATTTCAGTTTTAAATTTACCCCCTCTAATTTTAAGGCTGTGCCCACGGGTCCTAGTCTCACCGCCTAACGGAAACAACTTCCCAGCGTCCACCCCTTCTAAGCCATATATTATCTTGTAAGTTTCTATTAGATCTCCCGTCAACCTTCTAAACTCTAATGAATACAATCTCAGGATCCTTAGCCGTTCATCATTACATTAAACCTACCATTCCAGGGATCATCCGTGTGAATCTCTGCTGGACACGCTCCAGGGCTAGTATGTCCTTGCTGAGGTGTGGGGCCCAAAATTGGACACAGTATTCTAAATGGGGCCTAACTAGAGCTTTATAAAGTCTCAGAAGCACATCGCTGCTTTTATATTTCAACCCTCTTGAGATAAACGACAACATTACATTCGCCTTCTTAATCACTGACTCTACCTGCAAGTTAACTTTTAGAGAATCCTGGACCAACACTCCCAGATCGCTGTAGGGATGTAATGCTGGAAATATCTAAGACCCTGGTTAGGGTATGGCTGGGATTTTATGTGCAGTTCTGGCCACAGGATCACGGGATAGATATCATCCTTGCAGAGAAGGTACAGAGGAAATCTACAAAAATATTGCCATTGCTTGTAAATTGCAGAATCGCAGCAGGTTTGGAACAGCTACGATTTTCCAGCCTCCTTCAGAACAGAAGAGGCAGAGGAGCGATTGTAACTAATCTCTACAAAATAATGAGGGACTTGGATGCGTGGATAAGGAAGATCTGTGTTCCCGAGTGGTGAGGTCATTTATTGGGGACCACAGATTTAAGGTGATTTGTAGAAGGCTTAATGGGAACGTGTAAAACTTTTCCACACCCAGAGGTAGTGGGTGTCTGACATTCACTGCCTGATTTGGTGGTTGAGCTGAAACTGCAGCTCATTTTAAAAAAAAAAGAACCTGGATGGATATCTGAAGCTTTGTAACCTGCAAGGCGATGGGCCAGATGCTGAGTGGGATTAGAATGGGCAGCTAGTTTATTTATGGTGAAGATATGGTATCTGAAAGGCTTCTTTTTGTGTTTTTGTAGCTTCTGGCTTGTATGGTTCATGAGATACAAAAGGGAATGAGCACTATTAAGGGAGTAAGGTGTTGAAGAATGCTGTGATGTAGGAGCCTCAGCATTTGCTAGTGTCTAAGGAGTTTGAGATGTTTGCCTGTGTAAATGAAAGCAAGGTCTGTCAGATGGAAGGACAGGTTGACTAGGTTCCTTGGATTGGGAGGTTTTTCATGTTTTTTTGGGCCAGGAGAATGTGGAGAGAGGAGAAGTGAATGTATTGGTAGTTGGGGATAGTATAGTGAGGGGAATGGATACTTCTGTGCTGCTGTGAGTGTGTCAGGATGTTGCTCAGAACCAAACAGAAACTTGAAGTGGGTAGAAGCCGATCCAGTTGTCGCGATTTTATGTCTGTACCGGTGACATAGGTATGAAAAAGAAAGAGATTCTGCTTGGTATAAGGAGATAGGCATCATAATGAAGAACAGTTCCTCAGTAATAATATTACTTGAACCATGTGCCCATTGACAAAGCACAAGATTAACGAAATTAACACTTCCCAAAGTCTGGTGTAAGCGAGGTAGATTCAGGTACTTGCAGTACTGGAGGAAGTTGAATGCGATGCCATTGGATGGTCTGCACTTGAACCGTGCTGGGACTAGTGTTCTAGATAACTGTGTACCTACTGAAGTTGAGATGGGTTTAACCTAACATTGGGGATGTGATCAAACTTTGGTATATGTAGAAAAACATACATAGGTACAAGCAGGGTTGCAGAACAATATAATAATATGGGAAATGAAGGTCAGAAAATGGTCGGAAACAACATTGAAGATAAGCGCGAGGCCATTCGGTCCATCAAGTCAGGCATACCATTCAGTAAGACCATGGTGGTTCTGTCCCAGCCCTCCATTCATTGACTGCCTTTGTTCACCAAGTTCATCCTTCTCATTGTACTTTTTGACCTGAATAAATTTTAGTGCACATTACTAAATGTTTGCTTAAATGCCTGCCTCTGCTTGTTTATTGACCTTCCCCTAGTCTGTTTTCCCAGTCCACTTTAAACTTTTCCTTCATACCTCTGTAATTGACCTTATTTAAGTTGAGGACACTGACTTGAGACATAGGTTGCTCTCCCTCAAACTGAACTTGAAATTCTGCTATGACCACCGCTCCATAGAGCACCTTTGACTGTGAGATCTCTTATCCATCCTTGCTCATTACACATTCCCAGAGGAGGTTGTGCACTGTATTGCTGTAACAATCTTTGATGCAATCTGCAAACTAGTCTTAGCTGTTGCTTTTGCCCACCTGTTTTTGGCCAGTCAATATGCCAATTGAAATCTCTCAGCAGTTGTAATACACTTTCTGCATGCTGCTATTATTTAATGATTTCTGTTTTATCTTACAATGAAACAACTCCTTAGGAGTCCCTAATGTAAGAGCTGAAGATTCAGATGTGAGGAAAACTGTTTCACACCAAATGTGGTGGAAATCTGGAACTCACTACCGGTAAGGGTGAGAGGAGGAGAAACCCTCATAACATTTGAGTATTTAGATGTGCAGTTATAATGCCAGGGCATGCAAAGCTATGGTACAACTGCTGATAAATGGGATTAGAATAACTGAGTGGTTGTTTTTTGACTGGTGTCAGTGCACTGGGTCAAAGGGCCTCTTCCTGTGGTGTAGATCTCTATGACTGTAGATGACTCCCAACCACAACTTCATTTTCTTGCTTTTCCTTATTTCCACCCAAACTGATTCCTTATCATGTTCTAATGTACCTACATTACTGTATGATACTGCACATATACCTTGTTTTATTAACAAAGCTTAATTTCCTTTTTGCCTTCTCTTCTGGACCGTTGAATAGCCTAGAATATAGAATTCCAAGTCCTGCAACTATGTAGTAATTATTTATGTCCTTTTCCGTTATTTCTATTTGTGTTGCCAATTCATCTATCATTAGATGTGCTGTGTGCATTCCAGTAAGAAGCCAGAGCTTTGACTTTTTTAAGTTAGTATTACCTGTTTTGGTTCTAATTTCGGCCGCACTCTTAGATTATCTGTCCCTTCATGTGACACTTTGATTATCAATTACCTGTTCACTACACATCCTCGTTCTCTTGTTTCTTTTTGATTTTGTTTTTGAACTTCTTTTCAATTGAAGCTTAAAGTACTATCTACAACCCTTGTTATACAATTTGTCAGGTCAGTGCTTACAGCATGGTTCAAATGTCCTAATGGAAAAGTTGCTTTCCCAGTACAAGTGCCAGTGGCCTATGAATGGGAATTCTTTTCTCCCACCATCTTTGAACTATGCATGTACCTCCCTAATCTTGTTTACCCAATGCCATTTTGCATATGCTTGGTAATAACCTGAGGATTAGTACCTTTATTTTTGTTTCTGCTGATTAATTTGGATCCAAGCTGCTTACAGTTCCTCAGTAGTACCTTCTGGTGTCCAGGTAAATGTTCCCCTCCATGAGTTGTGGCTTTGGCAATTCTGAGGCCACTTAATGAACTGAGCTAAAGTTCCTCAAGCACCCAGCATTGGAAGACATCACCATGGACCACAGTAGTGTTCAGCAGTTGCAACATACTACAGCTGCAGTGCACCATCTGCCCAGCCATCTCTAGTAAATTCTTTAACTAATTAGGGTGTTAAATATTTTACGAATTTCTTAACAGTACTCTTCAACTGTCATCAAGTCACCTGATTTAAATTACTAGGCCCATCAAAACAGAGATGTAAGAAATACCCTATGTCACTCGCTTACCTCTTCTCCTGTGATGTCATGCTTTAGCTCACACAGGTAGAAGTTGCTGTTCTTTTATCTCCCTCCATTCCCACTCAGGTCTGCTTCACAGTGATACTGACCTATTGCATGTTCCTCTCAGTTTGGCCCCAAATTATTTATGCATAAGGTAGATGCATTTAGGGCAACACTTCCCACTTTCTGCCAGTCGAAAAAGCTTTGATTAAATTTTCTGCATTTTGTAACCATATTTCAGTCCATAGCACTTCATAGTCCCAGACCCTGTATCCTCTGACTGATGTCATAAATTTTTGTGATATCAAATATTTTCTGAAGTCAGTGTGCAGCATCCATTCCATTGCATCTAGCTACACTGTGTTGCTGCTTTAAATAATTCCACAAGGTTGTTTAATCATATTTCAGAAACTCCCATTGACCATTAGTTGTTTTCAGATGTTTTGTTATCTGAACTTTTTGCAAAGGTGTTAGTATCTTGTTTTACCACTGACATTAAGCCAATTGTTCTGTAGTTCCTTGGATGAAGATTCCAATTAGAACTATTTGTCACCTCGTACTGAACTGCAGAAGTTTTTTTTTACAGCTAGTGGATGCAAACAAGTTAATTTCTCATTCTGCATTTTGTTTGTGCTGCTTTGTCTTTTGTTGGACTAATTTGTTGCAAGTATGGTTTTAAGGGTAAAGTAAATCTAGTCTGATTTGATTTGATATCACTTGTACGTAAGTACAGTGAAAAGCTTTGTTCATGAGCAGATCCAAGGATGGAAAAAAAATACTTGGAGACATACAGGTTATGTTGCATAGGGTGTGTGCTAGGCAAGATCAGCATAATTTGAATTTGGAGAGTCCATTCATCAGTCTAGTAATGGCTGTGGAAAAGCTCTTCCTGAACCTGCTGGTGCATGGGTTCAAGCTTCTATATCTTCTGTCTGATGGAAGAGGTTGTATGAGAGCATTACTGGGATGCAGTGGGTCTTTGGCAGCCTTTCCATGGCAACGAGTCCTGTAAATGGAGTCCATGAATAGAATGTTGACTTCTGTGATAGTCTCGTCTGTGCAGTTTTTCTACGGTCCTGGGCAGAACAATTGCCATACCAGGCCGTCACGCACCAGGATAGTGTGCTTTCAGTGGTGCATATGTAAAAGTCAGTGAGGGTCCTTGTCAACTTGCCAAATTTCCTGAGCCACTTGAGGAAGAAGAGGTGTTGTTATGCCTTCTTGACTGTTGCATCTACGTGGAAAGTCCAGGACATGTTGCTCCCTCGAGCGGGAGCGGTCTTCATTTATTTGGGCAGTGGCTGAACCCGAGACACTACACGTGTAGTGTCTCCCACCTGCCCCCCTCCTCTAACCAAGAAAAAAGACTTGGTGGTGTGTAGATAAGGTAAGGCTTTTTCGGTTTCACATTTCTTTATATATATCATGTGATTGCCAAAAACTTTTTGGTTCCTTTTTCATTTATCAAAGTTAAGTTTGATAATGTCAGGAGATCTCACACCCGTGTTGTGCTCCTCTTGCTCAATGTGGGAGCTCAGGAACAGGGCTGATGTCCCCGACTCCTTCACATGCAGGAAATGTGTCCAGCTGCAGCTCTTGTTAGACCGCATGACGGCAGTGGAGCTGCGGATGGACTCACTTCGGAGCACACGCGATGCTGAGGGGGTCGTGGATAGCACGTTTAGCAATTTGGTCACACCACAGATTAGGATTGCTGAGGGAGATAGCGAATGGGTGACCAAAAGGCAGAGGAAGAGCAGGAAGGCAGTGCAGGAGTCCCCTGTGGTCATCTCCCTCCGTTTGGAATACTGTTGGGGGAGATGGCTCACCAGAGGAAGACAACAGTAGCCAGGTTCACGGCCCCATGGCTGGCTCTGCTGTACAGAAGGGCGGGAAAAAGAGTGGAAGGGCGATAGTCATTGGGGATTCAATTTTAAGGGGCGTAGATAGGTGGTTCTGCGGTCGAAAATGGGACTCCCGAATGGTACGTTGCCTCCCAGGTGCACGGGTCAGGGATGTCTCCGATTGGCTGCAGAACATCCTGAAGGGGGAGGGCGAACAGCCAGTTGTCGCGGTGCATATAGGCACAACGATATAGGCAGAAAACGGGATGAGGTCCTACAAGCAGAATTTAGGGAGTTAGGAGGCAAGTTAAAAAGTAGGAGCTCAAAGGTAGTAATCTCAGGATTGCAACCAGTACCACGTGCTAGTCAGTGCAGAAATGAAAGATAGCTTGGATGAATGCGTGGCTTGAGAGATGGCGTTGGAGGGAGCGGTTCAGATTTTTGGGACATTGGAACCGGTTCTGGGGAAGGTGGGACTATTACAAATTGGACGGTCTACACCTGAACCGGACTGGAACCAATGTCCTTGGAGTGCTTTTGCTAATGCTGTGGGGGAGGGTTTAAACTAATGTGGCAGGGGGATGGGAACCGAATATTGGACAGAAAAGAGGTAGAAACGAAAGCCTGTAGGGAACTAGATAATGGAGTCAGTGTGACTAAAGGGAATAGTAGTTGGGGAGCAGATGATGAACACAAAGGGACAAAGTGGTCTGAGGTGCATTTGTTTCAATGCGAGAAGTGTAGTAGACAAGGCAGATGAGCTTAGGGCTTGGATCGGTACCTGGAGGTATGATGTTATTGCTATTACTGAGACTTGGTTGAGGGAAGGGCATGACTGGCAACTAGTTGTCCCAGGATATCGATGCTTCACGCGGGATAGAGAGGGAGGTAAAAGGGGTGGAGGAGTTGCAGTAATGGTCAAAGATGATATCACAGCCGCACTGAAGGAGGGCCCCATGGAGGACTCAAGCAGTGAGGCAATATGGGTAGAACTCAGAAATAGGAAGGATGCAGTAAAAATGCTGGGGCTGTACTACAGGCCTCCCAACAGCAAGCGTAAGATAGAGGTACAAATATGTAAACAGATAATGGAAAGGTGTAGGAGAAACAGGGTGGTAGTGATGGGAGATTTTAATTTTCCCAACATTGACTGGGATTCACTCAGTGTTAGGGGTCAAGACAGAGCCGAATTTGTAAGGTGTGTCCAGGAGGGTTTTCTAGAGCAGTATTTATGTAGTCCAACTCGGGAAAGGGCCATACTGGACCTGGTGCTGGGGAATGAACCCGGCCAGGTGGTTGATATTACAGTAGGGGGCTACTTTGGAAATAGCGACCACAATTCCGTAAGTTTTACAATACTCATGGACAAGGATAGGAGTGGTCCTAAAGGAAGAGTACTAAACTGGGGGAAGGCCGACTATACCAAGATTCGGCAGGATCTGAGGAATGTAGATTGGGAGAAACTGTTTGAAGGTAAGTCCACATTTGATATGTGGGATGCTTTTAAGGACAGGTTGATTAGCGTGCAGGAGAGACATGTTCCTGTAAAAATGAGGAATAGAAAAGGCAAGATTAGGGAGCCGTGGATGACAGGTGAAATTGTGAGACTAGCCAAGTTAAAAAAGGAAGCATATATGAGGTCTGGGCAACTGAAGACAGTCGAAGCTTTGCAAGAATATCGGGAATGTAGAGCGAATCTGAAAAAAGGGATTAAGAGGGCTAAGAGAGGACATGAGATATTGCTGGCAAACATGGTTAAGGAAAATCCCAAAGCCTTTTATTCATATATAAAGAGCAAGAGGGTAACTAGAGAAAGGATTGGCCCACTTAAGGACAAAGAAGGAAAGTTATGCGCTGAGTTAGAGAAAATGGGTGACATTCTTGACGAGTACTTTGCATCAGTATTCACCAAGGAGAGGGACATGATGGATGATGAGGTTAGGGATAGATGTTTGCTTAGTCTAGGTCAAGTTGACATAAGGAAGGAGGAAGTGTTAGGTATCCTAAAAGACACTAAGGTGGACAGGTCTGGATGGGATCTATCCCAGGTTACTGAGGGAAGCGAGAGGAAATAGCCGGGGCCCTAACAGAGAGCTTTGCAGTGTCCTTAGACACGGCTGAGGTCCCAGAGGACTGGAGACTAGCTAATGTTGTCCCCTTGCTTAAAAAGGGCAGCAAGGATAATCCAGGTAACTATCGAGCCTGACGTCAGTGGTAGGGAACCTACTGGAGAAGATACTGAGGGATAAGATCTATTCCCATTTGGAAGAAAATGGGCTTATCAGTGATAGGCAACATGGTTTTGTACAGGGAAGGTCATGACTTACCAACTTAATAGAATTCTCTGAGGACATGACAAAGTTGATTGATGAGGGAAAGGCTGTAGATGTCATATAAATGGACTTCACTAAGGTGTTTGATAAGGTTCCCCATGGCAGGCTGATGGAGAAAGTGAAGTTACATGGGGTCTAGGGTGTGCTAGCTAGATGGATAAAAAACACTGGCTGGGCAACAGGAGACAGACGGTAGTAGTAGAAGGGAGTTTCTCAAATTGGAGACTTGTAACCAGTGGTGTTCCACAGGGATCTGTGCTGGGACCACTGTTGTTTGTGATATATGTAAATGATCTGGAGGAAGGTGTAGGTGGTCTGATCAAGTTTGCTGATGACATGAAGATTGGTGGAGTAGCTGATAGTGAAGGGGACTGTCAGAAGTTACAGCAGAATATAGATAGCCTGGAGAGTTGGGCAGATAAATGGCAGATGGAGTTCAGTCCGGGCAAATGTGAGGTGATGCATTTTGGAAGATCAAATTCAAGGGTGAACTATACAGTAAATGGAAAAGTCCTAGGGAAAATTGATGAACCAGAGAGATCTGGGTGTTCAGGTCCATTGTTCCCTGAAGGTGACAACACAGGTCAGTAGGGTGGTCAAGAAGGCATATGGCATGCTTTCCTACATTGGGCGGGGTATTGAGTACAAGAGTTGGCAGGTCATGTTGCAGTTGTATAGGACTTTGGTTTGGCCACATTTGGAGTACTGTGTACGGTTCTGGTTGCCACATTACCAAAAGGATGTGGATGCTTTGGAGAGGGTGCAGAGGAGGTTCACCAGGATGTTGCATGGTATGGAGGGTGCTAGCTATGAAGAGAGGTTGAATAGATTAGGATTATTTTCATTAGAAAGACGGAGATTGAGGGGGGACCTGATTGAGTTCTACAAAATCATGAGGGATATAGACCGGGTGGATAGCAAAAAGCTTTTTCCCAGATTGGGGGACTCGATTACTAGGGGTCATGAGTTCAAAGTGAGAGGAGGAAAGTTTAAGGGAGATATGCGTGGAAAGTTCTTTACACAAAGGGTGGTGGGTGCCTGGAACGCATTGCCAGCGGAGGTGGTAGACGCTGACACGTTAGCATCTTTTAAGATATATTTGGACAGGTGCATGGATGGGCAGGGAGCAAATGGACACAGACCGTTAGAAAATAGATGACAGGTTAGACAGAGGATCTTGATCAGCGCAGGCTGGGAGGGCCGAAGGGCCTGTTCTTGTGCTGTAGGTTTCTTTGTAAAGGGGCAGGTGTAGCACTTCCTGCGATTGCAGGGAAAGGTGCTGGCGGCGGATGGTTTTGTGTGGAGTGGATGAGGGAGGTGTGGAGAGAATGGCCTGTATGAAAGGCAGATAGGGGTGGGAGGGAAATATCGTTTTGGTTGTGGGGTCGGATTGTAGGTGGTGGAAGTGGCAGAGAAAGATATGTGAGATGCAGAGGTTGTTGGGGTGATATGAGGACAGTGGGGATTCTGTCTTTATTTTTGGGGTGAGGGGATGTGAGGGCAGAGGTGCAGGAAATGCGAGTGATGCGGTTGAGAGAGAAATATTTCAAGAACTGTAACCCCAGCCCTCCCCATAATCGAAAATGCCACATCTCTTGCGTTTCCTGCACTTCTGCCATCATGTCCCCTCCCCCTAACAAAATAAAGACAGAATTCCCCATTGTCTGCGCCCCAAGGCCTTGGTCTACTGTACCTGCAACTCCCAATGTGGCCTCGTCTACATCGGTGAGACCAAATATAGACTCTCATACTGTTTTGCAGAGTGTCTGCGCTCTGTACACGACAAATGACAACACCTTCCAGTTGCCAACCATTCCAGCTTTCCCTCCCACTTCCTGGGTGACATGGCCATCCTGGGCTGCCTCCATTGTCACAATGACACCACCCACAAACTGGAGGAGCAACACCTCATTCTGCCTGGGGAGCTTACAGCCCAATGGCCTGAACATGGAAATCACCAGTTTTAAAATCTCCACATCCCGGCCTCAACCTATGCCCAACTCTCCCTTTCATCCCTGCCTTCCTGACCTGACGCAACCTGTTCATCTTCTCTCCCATCTCACAGACCAATCCCCGTCACTCCCATTGTGTACTCACTTGTCACCATTCCACCTAGCTTCTCCAGCCCCACCCTCCATTCTATTTCTTTCTAACCTTCCTTGCCCCTCCCCATTCCTGAAGATGGATCCCAAAGCGAAATGGCAACTTTCCTGCTCCTCTGCTGCCTGACCTGTTGATATATTTTTCTATGTAACAAAAGTTAAAAGTTCCAGTCGTAACTTCATTTGAGTTATGAGGTCTACCTTCTGCAGTACACATTTCACCCGCAGGGTGGTGTTTCTTAAAAGAAAACAAAAATTGCTACACAGCACCACCCAGTGTGTTAAGGTTACATCTGCAAGCAGCTTAATTGCATTCTTCATCTTCACTGTTTCCAGTCCTTGGGTTTCAGGGCTAAAGAGTGAAAAGATAACTGTTATCCTTCAGAGATAATGGGAACTGCAGATGCTGGAGATTCCAAGATGATAAAATGTGAGGCTGGATGAACACAGCAGGCCAAGCAGCATCTCAGGAGCACAAAAGCTGACATTTCGGGCCTAGACCCTTCATCAGAGAGGGGGATGGGGGGAGGGAACTGGAATAAATAGGGAGAGAGGGGGAGGCGGACCGAAGATGGAGAGCAAAGAAGATAGGTGGAGAGGGTGTAGGTGGGGAGGTAGGGAGGGGATAGGTCAGTCCAGGGAAGACGGACAGGTCAAGGAGGTGGGATGAGGTTAGTAGGTAGCTGGGGGTGCGGCTTGGGGTGGGAGGAAGGGATGGGTGAGAGGAAGAACCGGTTAGGGAGGCAGAGACAGGTTGGACTGGTTTTGGGATGCAGTGGGTGGGGGGGAAGAGCTGGGCTGGTTGTGTGGTGCAGTGGGGGGAGGGGATGAACTGGGCTGGTTTAGGGATGCAGTGGGGGAAGGGGAGATTTTGAAACTGGTGAAGTCCACATTGATACCATATGGCTGCAGGGTTCCCAGGCGGAATATGAGTTGCTGTTCCTGCAACCTTCGGGTGGCATCATTGTGGCAGTGCAGGAGGCCCATGATGGACATGTCATCAAGAGAATGGGAGGGGGAGTGGAAATGGTTTGCGACTGGGAGGTGCAGTTGTTTGTTGCGAACTGAGCGGAGGTGTTCTGCAAAGCGGTCCCCAAGCCTCCGCTTGGTTTCCCCAATGTAGAGAAAGCCGCACCGGGTACAGTGGATGCAGTATACCACATTGGCAGATGTGCAGGTGAACCTCTGCTTAATGTGGAATGTCATCTTGGGGCCTGGGATGGGGGTGAGGGAGGAGGTGTGGGGACAAGTGTAGCATTTCCTGCGGTTGCAGGGGAAGGTGCCGGGTGTGGTGGGGTTGGAGGGCAGTGTGGAGCGAACAAGGGAGTCACGGAGAGAGTGGTCTCTCCGGAAAGCAGACAGGGGTGGGGATGGAAAAATGTCTTGGGTGGTGGGGTCGGATTGTAAATGGCGGAAGTGTCGGAGGATAATGCGTTGTATCCGGAGGTTGGTAGGGTGGTGTGTGAGAACGAGGGGGATCCTCTTGGGGCGGTTGTGGCGGGGGCGGGGTGTGAGGGATGTGTCGCGGGAAATGCGGGAGACGCGGTCAAGGGCGTTCTCAATCACCGTGGGGGGGAAGTTGCGGTCCTTAAAGAACTTGGACATCTGGGATGTGCGGGAGTGGAATGTCTTATCGTGGGAGCAGATGCGGCGGAGGCGGAGGAATTGGGAATAGGGGATGGAGTTTTTGCAGGAGGGTGGGTGGGAGGAGGTGTATTCTAGGTAGCTGTGGGAGTCGGTGGGCTTGAAATGGACATCAGTTACAAGCTGGTTGCCTGAGATGGAGACTGAGAGGTCCAGGAAGGTGAGGGATGTGTTGGAGATGGCCCAGGTGAACTGAAGGTTGGGGTGGAAGGTGTTGGTGAAGTGGATGAACTGTTCGAGCTCCTCTGGGGAGCAAGAGGCGGCGCCAATACAGTCATCAATGTACCGGAGGAAGAGGTGGGGTTTGGGGCCTGTGTAGGTGCGGAAGATGGACTGTTCCACGTAACCTACAAAGAGGCAGGCATAGCTGGGGCCCATGCGGGTGCCCATGGCCACCCCCTTAGTCTGTAGGAAGTGGGAGGAGTCAAAAGAGAAGTTGTTGAGTGTGAGGACGAGTTCCGCTAGGCGGATGAGAGTGTCGGTGGAGGGGGCCTGGTCGGGCCTGCGGGACAGGAAGAAGCGGAGGGCCTTGAGGCCATCTCCATGCGGAATGCAGGTGTACAGGGACTGGACGTCCATGGTGAATATGAGGTGTTGGGGGCCAGGGAATTGGAAGTCCTGGAGGAGGTGGAGGGCGTGGGTGGTGTCACGGACATAGGTGGGGAGTTCCTGGACCAAAGGGGAGAAAATGGAGTCCAGATGGGTGGAGATGAGTTCGGTGGGGCAGGAGCAGGCTGAGACGATGGGTCGACCAGGGCAGGCAGGTTTGTGGATTTTGGGAAGGAGATAGAAACGGGCTGTGCGGGGTTGGGGAACAATGAGGTTGGAGGCTGTGGGTGGGAGGTCCCCTGAGGTGATGAGGTCATGAATGGTGTTGGAGATGATGGTTTGGTGCTCGGGTGTGGGGTCATGATCGAGGAGGCGGTAGGAGGTGGTGTCGGAGAGTTGGCGTCTGGCCTCGGCGATGTAGAGGTCAGTACGCCATACTACCACTGCGCCACCCTTGTCTGCGGGTTTGATGGTGAGGTTGGGGTTGGAGCGGAGGGAGCGGAGGGCTGCCCGTTCTGCGGGGGAGAGGTTGGAGTGGGTGAGAGGGGTGGAGAGGTTGAGGCGGTTAATGTCTCGATGGCAGTTGGAGATGAAGAGGTCGAGGGAGGGTAGGAGGCCTGGGGGTGGTGTCCAGGAGGAGGACTTGTGTTGGAAGCGGGTGAAGGGGTCAGTGGAAGGAGGGTTGGGTTCCCGGTTGAAGAAGTAGGCATGCAGGCGAAGACGGCGGAAAAACTGCTCTATGTCCGACCGTGACTGGTATTCGTTGATGTGTGGTTGTAGGGGGACAAAGGTGAGCCCCTTGCTCAGGACTGACCGTTCGTCCTCAGTCAGTGGGAGGTCTGGGGGGATGGTGAAGATTCGGCAGGGCTCAGGGTGGCTGTCTCCTCTGGGGTTGCAGGCTGTGGAGGTTGTGGGCGGAGCGATGATGTCGTCGGCCGTGGGCGGGGTTCCGTCGGCCGTGGGCGGGGTTCCGTCGGCGTCGGCCGTGGGCAGGGTTCCGTCGGCGTCGGCCGTGGGCGGGGTTCCGTCGGCGTCGGCCGTGGGCGGGGTTCCGTCGGCGTCGGCCGTGGGCGGGGTTCCGTCGGCGGTGGGAGGATCGGGGTGGGCGGCAGCAGCTGAGGTGAGGGTGGTGTGTGGGCTGTAGTACCTGGACGTGGAGGTGGTGACTGCAGCAGCGGTTCCGGAAGTTCTGTGGCCGGCGGAGGCCGATGTGACGTCATCGGTGGGGTCTCCGGCCGTGTCCTCATGGTCAATGGCGGCGGGTGCATGGTGGGGGAGGGGCAGGGACAGAGTCGGGATTTGGGAGGCGCAGGAATCCTCTTGTGGGTGGCAGGGGCCAGTGAGTTGGTTGTACTTACGATTTTTGGTGTCCAGTAAAGCTGAGTGGAACTGGGTGTTCAGTCTGTGGATCCTGCGGAGGATAAAAAACAGCAGGGGTCCCTTGCAGGTCTGGGAGAGGGAGGCTCTGAGCTGGGGCAGGCTGGATTGCAGTGCCTGGAGGTGCCGGCGCATGGCTGCAAGTGTCTGTTTCAGGACTCGCAGGGAGAAACGCTTCTGAAGGGTCTGAATATTCTGGGTGTAGAGGTGGTCACGGTTGGGGCCAAATTGGGAAGGCTGAAATGTGGACTGTAGTCCCTTGGGGATGATCTGGTTCCGTAGGCAGGTGCTGAGGAAGGTGATGTGGCTGTGGTACCTGGTTTGCTTCAGGACATGGTCGAGCAGTTTCAAGGCCGAAGAGATTACAAGAGAGTTGCAATGGGAGAGAGATTCCCTGAGGTTGGTCCGGAGGGAGGAGGGTAACTTCTTCAGGTTAGGCATCCCTGGAAGAGGCTTCGCAGTGAGGTTAAAATAGTATCAGAGATAATGGGAACTGCAGATGCTGGAGATTCCAAGATGATAAAATGTGAGGCTGGATGAACACAGCAGGCCAAGCAGCATCTCAGGAGCACAAAAGCTGACGTTTCGGGCCTAGACCCTTCATCAGAGAGGGGGATGGGGGGAGGGAACTGGAATAAATAGGGAGAGAGGGGGAGGCGGACCGAAGATGGAGAGTAAAGAAGATAGGTGGAGAGAGTGTAGGTGGGGAGGTAGGGAGGGGATAGGTCAGTCCAGGGAATGACGGACAGGTCAAGGAGGTGGGATGAGGTTAGTAGGTAGCGGGGGGTGCGGCTTGGGGTGGGAGGAAGGGATGGGTGAGAGGAAGAACCGGTTAGGGAGGCAGAGACAGGTTGGACTGGTTTTGGGATGCAGTGGGTGGGGGGGAAGAGCTGGGCTGGTTGTGTGGTGCAGTGGGGGGAGGGGACGAACTGGGCTGGTTGAGGGATGCAGTAGGGGAAGGGGAGATTTTGAAACTGGTGAAGTCCACATTGATACCATATGGCTGCAGGGTTCCCAGGCGGAATATGAGTTGCTGTTCCTGCAACCTTCGGGTGGCATCATTGTGGCAGTGCAGGAGGCCCATGATGGACATGTCATCAAGAGAATGGGAGGGGGAGTGGAAATGGTTTGCGACTGGGAGGTGCAGTTGTTTTTTGCGAACTGAGCGGAGGTGTTCTGCAGAGCGGTCCCCAAGCCTCCGCTTGGTTTCCCCAATGTAGAGGAAGCCGCACCGGGTACAGTGGATGCAGTATACCACATTGGCAGATGTGCAGCTGAACCTCTGCTTGATGTGGAATGTCATCTTGGGGCCTGGGATGGGGGTGAGGGAGGAGGTGTGGGGACAAGTGTAGCATTTCCTGCGGTTGCAGGGGAAGGTGCCGGGTGTGGTGGGGTTGGAGGGCAGTGTGGAGCGAACAAGGGAGTCACGGAGAGAGTGGTCTCTCCGGAAAGCAGACAGGGGAGGGGATGGAAAAATGTCTTGGGTGGTGGGGTAGGATTGTAAATGGCGGAAGTGTCGGAGGATAATGCGTTGTATCCGGAGGTTGGTAGGGTGGTGTGAGAGAACGAGGGGGATCCTCTTGGGGCGGTTGTGGCGGGGGCGGGGTGTGAGGGATGTGTCGCGGGAAATGCGGGAGACGCGGTCAAGGGCGTTCTCGATCACCGTGGGGGGAAAGTTGCGGTCCTTAAAGAACTTGGACATCTGGGATGTGCGGGAGTGGAATGTCTTGTCGTGGGAGCAGATGCGGCGGAGGCGGAGGAATTGGGAATAGGGGATGGAATTTTTGCAGGAGGGTGGGTGGGTGGAGGTGTATTCTAGGTAGCTGTGGGAGTCGGTGGGCTTGAAATGGACATCAGTTACAAGCTGGTTGCCTGAGATGGAGACTGAGAGGTCCAGGAAGGTGAGGGATGTGCTGGAGATGGCCTAGGTGAACTGAAGGTTGGGGTGGAAGGTGTTGGTGAAGTGGATGAACTGTTCGAGCTCCTCTGGGGAGCAAGAGGCGGCGCTGATACAGTCATCAATGTACCGGAGGAAGAGATGGGGTTTGGGGCCTGTGTAGGTGCGGAAGAGGGACTGTTCCACGTAACCTACAAAGAGGCAGGCATAGCTGGGGCCCATGCGGGTGCCCATGGCCACCCCCTTAGTCTGTAGGAAGTGGGAGGAGTCAAAAGAGAAGTTGTTGAGTGTGAGGACGAGTTCAGCTAGGCGGATGAGAGTGTCGGTGGAGGGGGACTGGTCGGGCCTGCCGGACAGGAAGAAGCGGAGGGCCTTGAGGCCATCTCCATGCGGAATGCAGGTGTACAGGGACTGGACGCCCATGGTGAATATGAGGTGTTGGGGGCCAGGGAATTGGAAGTCCTGGAGGAGGTGGAGGGCGTGGGTGGTGTCACGGACGTAGGTGGGGAGTTCCTGGACCAAAGGGGAGAAAATGGAGTCCAGATAGGTGGAGATGAGTTCGGTGGGGCAGGAGCAGGCTGAGACGACGGGTCGACCAGGGCAGGCAGGTTTGTGGATTTTGGGAAGGAGATAGAAACGGGCCGTGCGGGGTTGGGGAACAGTGAGGTTGGAGGCTGTGGGTGGGAGGTCCCCTGAGGTGATGAGGTCGTGAATGGTGTAACCGACTAAGGGGGTGGCCATGGGCACCCGCATGGGCCCCAGCTATGCCTGCCTCTTTGTAGGTTACGTGGAACAGTCCCTCTTCCGCACCTACACAGGCCCCAAACCCCACCTCTTCCTCCGGTACATTGATGACTGTATCGGCGCCGCCTCTTGCTCCCCAGAGGAGCTCGAACAGTTCATCCACTTCACCAACACCTTCCACCCCAACCTTCAGTTCACCTGGGCCATCTCCAGCACATCCCTCCCCTTCCTGGACCTCTCAGTCTCCATCTCAGGCAACCAGCTTGTAACTGATGTCCATTTCAAGCCCACCGACTCCCACAGCTACCTAGAATACACCTCCTCCCACCCACCCTCCTGCAAAAATTCCATCCCCTATTCCCAATTCCTCCGCCTCCGCCGCATCTGCTCCCACGACAAGACATTCCACTCCCGCACATCCCAGATGTCCAAGTTCTTTAAGGACCGCAACTTTCCCCCCACGGTGATCGAGAACGCCCTTGACCGCGTCTCCCGCATTTCCCGCGACCCATCCCTCACACCCCGCCCCCGCCACAACCGCCCCAAGAGGATCCCCCTCGTTCTCTCACACCACCCTACCAACCTCCGGATACAACGCATTATCTTCCGACACTTCCGCCATTTACAATCCGACCCCACCACCCAAGACATTTTTCCATCCCCTCCCCTGTCTGCTTTCCGGAGAGACCACTCTCTCCGTGACTCCCTTGTTCGCTCCACACTGCCCTCCAACCCCACCACACCCGGCACCTTCCCCTGCAACCGCAGGAAATGCTACACTTGTCCCCACACCTCCTCCCTCACCCCCATCCCAGGCCCCAAGATGACATTCCACATCAAGCAGAGGTTCAGCTGCACATCTGCCAATGTGGTATACTGCATCCACTGTACCCGGTGCGGCTTCCTCTACATTGGGGAAACCAAGCGGAGGCTTGGGGACCGCTTTGCAGAACACCTCCGCTCAGTTCGCAAAAAACAACTGCACCTCCCAGTCGCAAACCATTTCCACTCCCCGTCCCATTCTCTTGATGACATGTCCATCATGGGCCTCCTGCACTGCCACAATGATGCCACCCGAAGGTTGCAGGAACAGCAACTCATATTCCGCCTGGGAACCCTGCAGCCATATGGTATCAATGTGGACTTCACCAGTTTCAAAATCTCCCCTTCCCCTACTGCATCCCTCAACCAGCCCAGTTCGTCCCCTCCCCCCACTGCACCACACAACCAGCCCAGCTCTTCCCCCCCACCCACTGCATCCCAAAACCAGTCCAACCTGTCTCTGCCTCCCTAACCGGTTCTTCCTCTCACCCATCCCTTCCTCCCACCCCAAGCCGCACCCCCATCTACCTACTAACCTCATCCCACCTCCTTGACCTGTCCGTCTTCCCTGGACTGACCTATCCCCTCCCTACCTCCCCACCTACACTCTCTCCACCTATCTTCTTTACTCTCCATCTTCGGTCCGCCTCCCCCTCTCTCCCTGTTTATTCCAGTTCCCTCCCCCCATCCCCCTCTCTGATGAAGGGTCTAGGCCCGAAACGTCAGCTTTTGTGCTCCTGAGATGCTGCTTGGCCTGCTGTGTTCATCCAGCCTCACATTTTATTATCTTGGAATCTCCAGCATCTGCAGTTCCCATTATCTCTGATACATTTCTGTGGATACCTGTTGCCGTTATCATCATTTTGGTGCCCATTTTCATGAGCCTAGGAACTGAATTTATGCTTCTGAGCAACCATGGTGAATATCAAAAGAGCACTATTATACTGAGCGCATGCATGTGCCCTCTACAGAGAATCCTGGCATTGAAGACTGCTTAATGTGCGTGAAACAGCTGTCATGCCCCTTGCAGAGACCAGAAAATGCAAGTTTTTTTCTCTCTGTTCACGTCCATTTTGCCTTTCAGTGTGTGAAATCTGTAGTTAGACCTTGGTATCGTGCAGAATAGTTCTGTGCCGTCTGTGAGCAAGTAATTGTGATGATTTACATAGAACATAGAATAATAGATTTAATGCATAGTTGTGATACTTTATTACAGAGAAAAATCAGAAAACAGTGTGTTTTTGTGTGGAAAGTTTTGATCATGGAGCTGCTGTCTCGGTCATTGACACGAATGTTTGATGATTAATTTGATTGTAATGAATAGTTGCAAGCCTGCTACTTTGTTTTACACTATAACAGAGCAAGGCAAGATGGTAGGGTGCAGGTTTTGCTTAGAGTATTGGTTGAGAGACACTGCTGAAGTAGAGGTTACTGTGAGAAATGAATTGGAGAGAATAAGAATGTAAGAGATTTGACAGCGCACAGGAAACATGGATTAACATTGGGCCAAAAATGTTGCATCTGGTGAAAGGAAAATATGTGGGGAAATGAGAGAAGACACTGATAAAATGTGAAGAGATACTAAACAATAGTGATTAATCCTTGCATTTAGTAAAGAGAAGGGAGAGGCATGGCATAAGACCAACACTATGAAACATAGTGCATGCTCCAAATTGTCTATCTGTTTTTCATTGTGTTTCATTTATCACCTTGAGTTCCCAGACCTCATTACAAAGCTGTCTTTGTCCCAGCCACCATCTGTAAATCTCTTATGATTTTGGATCCTCCACTAGCTATCTGTCAGTTCCAGGAAAGAGGAACACAAGGCAAAGTGACCAAGGCAAGTGTATACATTCAGCAGGATGAATGCATGCTGAACGCATATGTTTTAAAATACAGGTTACATTCTGTGACTTGCCCTGACAATTGCCAAACATAACATTAGGAGACCTTCACTAAGTTGTATCTGTTTTCTAAACAATACCCAAATGGTCCCTTATGTACCTTGTTAACTTTAATTCTTTGCCCTTTTCTAATCACCAAAATGCCTTCAGCAGTGGCAAAGGAGTAAATAAAATCAGTGTAATTGAATATTGTTTGATTTTCATAATTCAGATTAACAATATGCACCAGTCTGGATTTTGCATTGAGAACAATTGTAAAACCGTCATCCATCATTGTTTCAAATCTCAATGTCTATTCCGGTTAGCCAGGGACATAGTAATGGGACAGAAAAGACTTCTGGTTTAAACTGCATTTATTTCGATGCATGAGGCCTGACTGGGAAGGCAGTTTAGCTAAGAGCATGGATTGTCTTTGGGTAATGAGATATTATAGCCATAACAGAAACATGGCTGCGAGAAGGGGAGAACTGGCAGCTCAATGTTCCAGGATACTAAAACTACAGACATGAGAGAAGTACAAGCAAGCAAGGAAGGGGAGTTGCTCTTTTGATAAGGGAGGACATTACAACTGTGCTGAGAGATGATATTCTTAAGGGACGATCAAATGAGGCCATATGGTTAGAACTTAGAAACAAAATGGGGGTGGTCAGTCTGTTGGGACTGTATCATAGACTCCCCAGTTAGTCAGCAGGTACTAGAGGAGCAGATGTGTAAAGAGATTGTAAGTACCTATAGGAATACCTTAGAAAATTACTTTGCTTTAGTTAAATTACTGACGGATCTTGATCAGATGGAAAAGTGGGCTGAAGATTGGCAAATGACATTCAATACAGATAAGTGTGAGGAGTTGCACTTTGGAAAGTCAAACCAATGTAGGGTTTATACGGTAAATGGTAAGGTCCTGAGGAGTGCTGTGGAACAGAAGGACCTAGCAGTATAAGTACATAGTTCATTGAAAGCAGAGTCGCAAGTGGACAGGGTAGTGACGAAGGCATTTAGGTTGCTAGCCTTCATCGATCGAGGCATTGAATGTAGGAGTTGGGACATTATGTTACAGTTGTATTAGTCGTTCGTGAGGCTGCACTGGGAGTATTGTGAACAGTTTTGGTCACCCTGTTACGGGAAAGGCATATTTAAACTGGAAATGGCCAAAGAAGATTTACGAGAATGCTACCAGGACTAGTAGGCCTGAGTTATAGGGGCAGTTTGGCCAGAACAGGACTTCATTTCTTGGAATGTTGGGGAATGAGGGGTGACCTTATTGAGATGTATACTATGATGAAGGGCATTGATAGGATGAATGAATATAGTCTTTTTCCCCACTGATGGGGAACTGAAAACTAGAGGGCATAGGTTTAATTTGAGAGGGCAAAGATTTAAGAAGGACCTAAAGGGCAACCTCTTCACACAGTGGTACATATATGAAATGGGCTGCCAGAGAAAGTAGTTGAGGCAGGTACAATAGCACCGTTTTGAAAAAAGTTTGGATAGATTGTTGGATGGGAAGGATTTAAAGGGATATGGACCAAATGCGGGCAATTGAGACTAGCTGAGTGGGTACCATGGTCAGCATGGACCAGTTTGGGCTGAAGGACCTAATACTGTGCTGTATTACTCTGACTCTGTGTGAATGAAGAAACTTCTTAAAACAACTGAAAATTTATCTAAGTTAACTTGTGCCTTCGTGGGCTGTGCAGTAATAGTACCTTGTCAGTAGACGCAACTGAAATCTATATTAGCATCTGAAGTTGATGTATGACAAACCTTCTATTAACTGGCACCTATGGCACTAGGAGTGCTCTGGTTGATCAAGAGGTCCATACACAATCAATGTAAAACCACACACTAGGTGATTAATATAATGGAGGAGATATGCATCTCATTGTCATACTTGATTTACTTAAATAAATGCAATCTGTCCTTAAATAAAATTATAGGCAGAGAGCCCTCTCACTTGCACCTCTAACTGACAACTTAAGCATCTTGCAGATCACGATAATGCAGTAAACGTCTGATATTTTACGTGCATAATTTTTGTTGGCTTATCCAGAGTGCCGATTCATAAGATGCTGATTAAATCACAGTTTGTCGTATTTGCCCATTAAAGACTCAAGCATATGGCTGCTGTATTTATTGCATAAAGTTCTGACTTTGAAATTCAGGTAACTGAAAATGTAAGTTTGGGTCGGAGTCTCATTTCTTCATAATATTAACTGCCTTTGAGATTCAATTTCTTTTTAAACTTGAGTTCTGTTCTCTCTCGCTTTATGTACATCTGATTTGACATGGAATAAGATTTTATTCATGGTTTCTGGTATAGACTGTATCAAGCAGGATTTTTTGTCATCTGATTGAACTGCTGTGTTTGCTTTCTGTGCCTGTAAATGCCACAGATCGACTGCAGAGGGCATGCTGTGGGAAATGGCCTTAAGTGCATCAGTCGTGCTCAAAATCCCAAAAAGTGTGTGAGACTGTCAGTGAGATGAATGATAAATATTGATCCTTCACGGTTTTGGAATCTTGACCTAGCGTATGATCAAATTGCATGGGGGAAATAACTGTAGTACATTAATTAAATTTTTTTCCCCAAGTGTCAGTTCGGCTTTACTGGGAGATGACCATCAGTACATTTTCACTGTATGGACTTTGGTGGTTGTGTTCTTATACTTTTGGAACTAATGCAGCTGTGGCTCTAACAGATGTGCCAGTTGAACACTAAATTAGCTCGTATTGGGTTTTTGGCTATTGCATACGATATACTTGCGTAAAATCAGGCATTCCTGTTTGTTGCTTGGACATTCCCTTTATTTCGTAATTTTAGTAAGGACTTGTAGTATTTCACGCATTTGTGTTAAGCAAAATGCATTGTTTGGCAGAAAGCATGTTTTTGTTTTCATCAATTTCAGTGCACAGTTAAGTTGAATCAAAAAGTACTATTTGTGAAATCCAATTACTTGATACAACAAGATTTGTTGTTTTGGAATAAAATATTTTGAGCAGAAAAGGAGAGATTTTGCCTGCAACGTGCCACCAATTCTTGGGATTATTTTGTAAATTTCTGTTCAACATTCTTGGTCTCTTGACTGTTTGTTTTTTTGAGAAGTTGTTGCCATTTATTGGTGTATTTCATTTCAGTATCCTTGCTGGTTATCTGTAGCGGTTTTTGTTAGAACTGTCAAGTTCCTGTAGGAGTAAATAACTTACTAAATTTCAGGTCTTGGTGTTAATTGTGTTTTAGTATGTGTTTCAATTGTTGTCAATTGTTTTAATTTCTTTTAACAGCTTTCTGCTTCAGCACTCCCTTTCACTGTCGCCATGTTCAACTGTGGTGGTTTTTAGGAAGCATTTTTCCCTATAATTTGTAAAAGAAACTTGAAACTAACCTGAGATCTTCTCCCTTAAGTGTCTCTTCTCTCCTGTATTTTTCCATTGATGTATTATGAAGAGCTCTGAAAGACAAGTGTTGATTTGGAATTATTGCAGTAGAATGCAACTTTAAAAACATTGCAATGCAGTGATGCCATTACAGTGATGTTTAAAAGTGATGTTGATGGTAACAAGTTCATTTCTTTTTGAATGTCAGGCGATAGATTTTGGTTAATTGATTAATCCATTTTCCTTGAATTCATTTGAGCTACAAACCTGGACAGTTAAATTTCAAACATTACTGATAAAAATGAAAATTCAAAGCAGTAGAAACATTTCCACATTAGTAATTGTAACGTAAGAAAAAATCTGGTAAAGTTATTGGGTAATTCAGTTTTAAAGAAAATTGCATCCAAGTTAAAAGTATGTACAGAAAATGAGTTGTACAAACTGGGACTGAATAACTTGTAAAATCCAACTATATGGCAATTTAGAAATGCTATCAAGTATTCTTGTCTCCTCTTTCCATATTTAGACTGTAAAAATTAAAATGAATTTAAACTAAATTCAGGTATCAGTGTTTAACCATCCATTCAGCCAAAAAAAATTATCCTGCATTGCATGTGTAAGGCAGCACGCACCCGAGAGACTGTCCTACGGATAATGGGGTAATCTTGCAGCAGTCACTAAAAGTGCTGGTTTAACTGAGTAATTCATATGGATTGAATGAGTTTGCTCGCTCCATCCATCCACATGGCAGTGCATCAGAGGTAAAGTCACCTTTATATGTGGCTCTTATTGGCTGACTGAGGAAAATCAGTTCCCTTTCCAAGTTTGTGACGTACACTGAAGTGGAATTTCTTGATTTCTGTTTGTATCCCCAGGGTCATCCCAACATAACAGATACAAAGGGGTTCCAACACCCGACTTATCCAACATCTGTCCCATTTAAACGTTTTTACTTCCTACTTATTTCTGTATACTATTCCGGTGTCTTTGGTCTCTACACCTACTTCAGGGTCATGACCTTTGTGTGGGGCACTTTAACCTCCAAATTCCCGACGCCTACCTGGGTACTCAAGCCCCGGACACCGAGGGACTGTAACCTCCCAGACTTAGTTTGTCAGTCTGTACTGACCTGGGGACTCTAACCTCCTGGACTTAGTGTATCAGTGTCCAAGATCATGAGTCGTCTCTGGGTTCTGTCAGTACAGAGCCACATAGGGACAAGGGGTCGCATGGGTGGTAGGTTAGTGAGAGAGACCAAGGTGAATCATACCTTGTGGGCCTGTCCGTCTCATGCCACCGACACGCGAACGATCACTTATTCAGTCCTCCACATGCGACCTCTCTAAATGTTGAAATCCTGCTCGCTGCGCCAAATGTCAGATTCGTTTTTGGAGACCCTCGCAGACTTGATATAATAGCAAGACACTGACCTGGCTACAAAAACACAAGCCTTTATTATTTAGCAAGTACAAGCTGTGGAGGATTGCTGTACTCAACCTGGCACAGAGTGCTGAGTTCCATAAGTGATTCTCCCCAAACAGTGGACTATCCCTGCTTTTTATACTCTATGAACTAGCTAATACAAAAAAAATTACTACATTCGGAACATAAAGGGAGCAGGATACAGCATTGATCGTTTGCGAAGTGACTGATAACGGCAGGATGCATTTTCAAGTTGCAGAAGTGACAGAATACGATTTCAAGCCGCCAAAGTGTCTAGCTTGAACAGAAGGTCCCTGACCTGGCCACTTCATTATAAACAGAAGTTTTGCCCACTTGCAGAATTACAGATGTCCCACACCTTTACAAACATTTCCCACTCAATCCTATTCAGGTAAGAAGTTTAAGACAGTTTCCACATACCCCTGTGTAGGAAGATAAGGAGCATAAATATAAATGGGATGTTATCCCATTACCATCTCCTATTCAGTCATGTAGTTCAGACAGGAAGGTGTAGTTATGAGCGAGGCAGCTAGAGGCATCTACAGGCATCTAGGAAGTAGTGTTGCAGGAGTCTCAATCCTTGAGTTTATCTAACAATTTGAGATTCTTGTTCTGTGTGTAAATTTGAATAGGGTGCTCGTGTTGTAGGGAGGATGAACAAACTGTCCACAACACCATGATACAGGGAGCCAATCAGGATGTGGGAGGGAAAATAGAAATGTAAATGTAATTGGGAATAGTACAGTCAGAAGAATAGACCCTGGTGTCTGTGGCCAGGAGGGAGTTCTGCAGATTATGTGGCCAGTTTGGTACCCAGATTCTGGATATCTCATCTGGGCTACAGTGGAACTTGCAGCGGGAGTGGAAAGGTTCATTTGTTGCGGCCCATGTAGGTACTAGTGACTTAGGGAGAAGGAGGGAATGTGAACAGCTAGGGGCTAAATTAGAAAGTGCACTCAAAAGGGAGTGATCTCCTGATTACTATCTGAGCCACAAGCTAACTGGCATAGGATCAATGAGATTAAAAAGGTAAATGTGTAGGAGATATCAGTTCAGATTCGTGCACTCTTGACGTCAGTACTGCAGATGGAGGGAGCTGTTCTGATGGGATGTGCTCTACCTGAAGCATTCTGGGATCAGAGTCCTGGTGCATTGCATGACAAGGGCTGTAGTTAGGACTTTAAACTAAATTGTTGGGGATAGGGGAGCTTCATTTCATGGAAAGTATATAAAATCCAAGGTAAAGGAGTAGGTAGATGATGAGGCTGATTGTTACCAAAAATTAAAGGGACAAGACGGAATGTGTGAATGTCATTTTATACCAAGGAACCATAAAACTGTAGGGAAATGCAATAATAGAATAATATTTTAATGCTCAAAGCATTTGGAATATGGTTGATGAATGGATGCCACAAATTGAGGCAAATGAATATGATTTCGGCCACTACAGAAATGTGGTTACAAAGAGATCCAAACTGGGAACTTCATCTTCAAGGATATCTGACGTTGTGGAGAGACAGGTGGGATGGAAACAGCAAATGGGGATAAGGATGAAATGGTGGGGAAATGGTAACAATGTTAATAAGGAATGAAATGAGGACAGTTGTGAGATTTTATAAGCTTGGATGAAGAAGGGCCCATTGGGGTGGAAGTAAAAATCAGCCAAAGAATGAAGATATTTGAATGAGTAATGTACAGATCCCCAAACAGTAGCCACTTTGACGAAAGGCTATAGATCAACTATTGATGGGAGCATGTAGAAAGAGTAGAATAATTGTGGTTGACTTGAAGCTTCATTTGATTGGTTTAATCAAATTGGAAAGGGTAGCTACGACAAATTCAAAGAGTACGTTAAGGATATGTTTCTAGAAACCTGTCATGGAGTCAACCAGGGAGCAGGCTACCTTGGATCTGGTAATGGGTAATGAGGCAGGTTTGATAAATTGCTTCTGAGTAAAAGATTTCCTAGGAAATAGTGATTATAACATAGTAGAATTTAATATTCAGTTTGAGAGTGAGAAACCTGGCTCAAACAACTTTTTAACTTAAGGGAGTTATGATGAAATGAAGGTAGTTAGTTGAAGTGAACTGAACAAATAGATTAGCAGGAATGACAGTAATCAAGCATTGGTTAACTTTTAAGGAGTTAACTGATGACTCTGGGCAATAATATAGAAGGGAGCAAAAATTCTAACTAACCATGGCTAACGAAGGAAGTTAAGAGTTAAAAAGTTGAAAGAAAAAGCATGTAAGGAGGCCAAAGTCAGTGATAGCCCTGAAGACTGGGATGATTTCAGAAAAGGAGTTCTAAAAAGATAATAAGGACCTAAAAAATAAACAGAAGGCAAATTAGTGAGGAATATACAAACTGACAATGAGATCCTTTAAATACATAAAAAGCAAGAGGGTGTCAAAATGAACATAGGTTCTTTAGAAAATGAATCTGGCGAGGTGGTTTTGGGGAGGAAGGAAATGGCAGAGGAGTTAAGCAGGGATTTTGCGTCAATATTTACATGAAAAATACTTCAAACATCCCATTTATGCTAAAGAATATGGGGGAGAAATTAATTACCATCACCATTTCTAAAGAAGTACTATTAGATAAACTAATGGGACTAAAGGCAGGTAAGTCCCTTGACCCTGATGGCTTGTGTCCTAGGATCTGAAAGGAGGTATCTACAGAAATAGGGACGCATTGGTTTAATTTTCCAAAAATCCTTTGGTTCTGGACATGTACCAGCTCATTGGGAAAACTGCTCATGTGACACCCCATTCACAAAGAAAAGTATGCAAAAAGTGGCTAACTGTAAGGTGATTAGACTAATGACTATCATTGGAAAAGTATTGGAACCAATTACAAAGGAAGTAAGAACAAATCTAGAAGGTCCTAATCTAACCTAGCAGTCTGGCTTCATGAAAGAGAAATCGTATCTGGCTGATTTTTTTTGGAGTTTTTCCAAGGATGTCACAACTGAAGTGGATAGAGGGGAGCCAGTAGATGTATTGGATTCGGACTTTGAGAAGGTGTTTAACATGGTTCTTCACAAGAGATTAAGTCAGAAGAGCCCATGATATTATGTTGTCATAAATAGAGAATTGGCTCATGGTCAGGAAACAGCAAATGGGGATAAGGAGTTTCTGTTTTTCATGTTTGTGACCCGTGACCTGTAACCAGTGGCGATTCACAGGGACCAGTGCTAAGACCACAACTATTTACGATATGAATGACTTGGAAGGAAGTGAATGCCTTGTCAAATTTGCAGATGATAGAAAAATCTGTAGAAAAGCAGTTTTGAGAGGGATACAAACAGTGTACAGAGCAATATTGATAAGTATGTGCACAAAATATTGCTAAATGGAGTGCAGTGGGGGAGAATGTGAGAAAAGGGAAAATGAAAAGAAATGATACTCTTTAAATGGGGAGAAAAACTGCAGAAAGCTGCAATAGAAAGGGCTTAGTGATGCTTGTACAGAAACACAAAGTTGACATGCAGGTGCAGCAGGTAATCAGGAAGGCTAATGGAATGTTGTCCGTTATTTCAAGGGGGTTGGATTATGTGAGTAGAAACCTTACTGCAACTGGAGAAGGGTCAAAATTCGATCTCCTCTTGGCGAAACAAGATAGGACAAGTGACTATGGCATTGAGATCAGTGACCATAATTCTGTTAGTTTTAAATTAGTTACGGAAAAAATCGGCCTGGTCCACAAGTTAAAATTCTAAATTGAGGGTAGGCAAATTTCTACGGGGTTAGACAGGAAGTTCCAAAAGTTGACGGAGGAGGCTGTTCACGCATAAAACGATGTCTGTCAGGTGAGAAGCTTTCAAAAGCGAGATAACAAATTTAGGGCCAGTATGTTCCTGTTGTTGTGAAGGGCATTGCTGGCAGGATGACTAGAGATATTGAAACTCTGGTCAGGACAATGGAGGCAGGTCTAGACAGTTGAGATCAAGTGAATCCCTTGAGTATAACAGCAGTAGGAGTATACTTGAGGGAAACCAGAAGGGCATAAAGGGGACATGAGATCACTTTGGCGGATTAAGTTTAGGGGGATTCAAAGAGATTCTGCAAGGATATTAAAGGTTAAAAAAAAACTAAGGAGAGAGTAGGAACCCCTTAAAGATCAACATGGATGTCTGTGTGTGGAAGAACGAGATGGGTGAGATCCTAAACACACATTTTGCATCACTGTCATGGAGAAAGACATGGAAGCTGGGTTTTTTTTGTTCAGTAGACTATTGATTTTTGTGACATTTGTGCAGAATTTCATGGCAGACTTGGACAGTTTTCATGGCACTACTATTGAAAACCATGGGTGTACGTTATATGCTATTTTCTGACGACATGGACAGTCAAATGATCTTTCTGAAAGTCTGTGATGGCCCTTTTTGATGCTGGCTGCCGGAAATGTTTGTTTTTAAATAGGTTTTGTTTCTTGTCAGTTACTTAATTTTGGGAGTCTGTAGTTGCATTCTGAACAAATGCAAATAGATTGGACAACATAGTAACTTTTATAAAAATATGTAACACTTCCTTTTGCAGTGAAAGCAAGCTGAATACATTAGTGCAGAAGCTTCATGAATATTTGGCTCAATCAACAGAACAAGGTGAAGAAACTGTATCCTCTCCAAAGCTGTGTCTAAATCAGTTTTCAGGTAATATTTTTTCCTGATTAGTCGATAAGATGCAGTGGATCCTTTTTGCTAATCATGGCCTATGATATGTGTTTTATATATGTTTAATGCCATTTATTTTAGAATTTAGATTTTTAACTAACGGCTTGTGGATTTTGGTGTGTGTGTGTGAGGGGACTTAATGATGAACTCATCAGTATTTCTGAAGCTTTTTGTTTTGAACAAGTACGTGGGAGTTCCTGAAGCGGTAATGGGCATTTATATTGAGAGAATTTTAGGATCAGACCGCAAATAAATCGGAACGTAACTAAGGAAAGATAAATTAGCATTGGAGGTAGTCAAGGAATTTCATGGGTATGGAGGCATTTTCTTAGGAGTAATTTGGGCTCAATCTCATTGGAGTTTAGGAGAATGAAAGGAGACCTTACTGAAACAGTAAGATTTTATTCCCCCTCATGGAAGAGTCTGCAACCAGATGGCAGAAGCAAGAACTATCAAGCTGGCAAGACTGGGAATTGAAAACAACAGTTAAATCAGACCTATAAATGTGGTAAAAAGGGAAATCTGTCTGGTGTTTGAGTATTATAATATGTTAGGTTAGATGCAATAATCTATTTTTCTTGTTTTTGAATTCTGTCAAACATATTTAATGTTTTGTTTGTTTTATTTCTTTTGTGTAGTAAGCTTCTGTTTTGTTCTTTAAAACTGGATCCACAGCATTGCGTGCTTGTGTTTCAGTGAAAAACCACCTAGTTTAATAGATTTTAAATAAAACCTCTCAAGCCAGACTTCGGTCTGGAATCTGACTTGTCCAGTCATTATGTCAGATGGGGTCATAGTATAATCAGTTGAGAATGTTGATGAATTTACTGTAGTTGCAGAATAGTGTAGCAAAGATTTAAGAAAAACTTTTTGTTAAGCTCACTTAGTTGACCGGTGATTAATTTTAAACTGAATTTTTTATGCTCAGGTAATGAAACTGGTGTAATCTTTACTCATGAAATACAGTAGCTTAGAGTTTTTGATTGCACAGAACCAAAAAGATGATGCTTGTGGAACAAATTGCACTTACATCTAAGTTCTCCTTTAAGAGAAAAATAACTGAACTTGTGTTTAATGAACAGATTTTGCTTATAGATTTGCAGTGAAAGCCTCCTCGAGTTTCTCAGTGCTCTACAAAATTAAGAGGGTAGTTCCACTTGCCGACCTGCGTTAGGTTGGAGTAAAAGTTGGCGTCATAAGACTGGTTGCAATAATGGCTGATGTGTAGACATTTTATTCATTCTTGGGATGTGGTTATTTTATTACTGTCTTGAGCTGGTTGGTGGATTTCCTTGAATGCTTCTCCTTCAATTTTTAGTATAAACTTTGTTTTTTTAATAACACTGACAGATTTACAGTATTCACGCGTTGTTCTATATACATTATTTTGTACACAGGGCCAGCATTAGCTGGGCTTCTTTCCTTTTAGTTATGTCACTTTTAGTTTTTAACCTTTCTCCCCAATTCAGATCATTTAAAGGTCATCCTCTAGTAATTGCCCCTCTTGTTACCTATTTTTTACTTAAACTTGAAATAGCTGTTCAGTACTTTGCCATTTCAGTAATACCTGTGAGATTTTCTTGCTTGTTTGAATCCCCAGTTAGTTATTCTTTTTTGTTGAATGTGTGTTAATAGAGCACTTGTGGTCCTTGGTAATTTGATTTTCTGATTTCTCTTTTACTTACTAAACTGTTTTGACTTCTGTCCCAAGTTCTTTGTGCCCTTTTGAGCTCTCCTTTTGTTTCCAAGCACTACTGATAGTGGGTGGGCACTCGTGAATGAACTTTTGAAGCTTGGGGTTCACATCTTGTGATTTATGAACCTTACTTTTCAGATTAGCACAAGGCTATGCACCCTTTCCGTCTTGCTCTTCACTGTGAAATGAATTTGCTGACTGGGAAAATTGCTGACCTCAGTTGCCTGCATTTCTATACCTTACTTGAGGTAATTAAGCATGAGTTAGTATTCCCATTTATTCTGTCACCTGGATGGTTGATTCAATCGAGGTGGTTATGACCATACCAGTTCTGATTATCAGAATCAAGTTTATTTGAATGATTTGGCTATGAAATTATGTGGAAAACTTATAATTAACTAGTGTATCACATAGGATAAGGACCAATCAACAGCTTCAGATTGTTGGTGCATGGATGAGAAGAGAAACAGTGCAGTAATTCTGGTTATAGTTGGCTAGGTAGAGAGGGCCAACTGATGTTTCCCTCTAAGCTAGGGACATGCATTGCAGGTAAATCTATGTAATTGATTGTTAGAGGCTGTAGAAAAGTCAAGGAGAGTAATAATCCAAGGATACATGGAAGCACTGTCATTCACAACTTTTGTTCACTCATGGATATTGGTGGCTCTGGCTGGGCTAGCATTTACTGCTTATCCCTAGTAGCCCTTGAGAAGGTGGTAAGTTGCCCTCTTCAACCTCTGCAACCCCTTTTGATTCAGGTCCACCCACAATCCCATTAAGAGAGTCCCAGGATTTTGACCTAGTGACACTGAAAGAGCAACAATATATTTAAGTTGGGACAGTGCACAGCTTGGGAGGAAATTTGCAGATGGTGGTACTCCCATGTATGTACCTTTTGCTTTTGCCCTTTTAAATGGTATTGACTGTGGGATGGAAGGTGCTGATTAAAGAGATTTAGTGAATTTCTGCAGTGCATTTTGCATGCTGTGTACTGCAGTGGTAGAGGGAGTAAATATTTATGGATGTGATGCCAATCGAGTGGGCTGCTCCATCCTGCATGGTGTCAAGCTGCTTGAATCTGTTGGAGCTGTACTTACGCAGGCAAATGGAGAGTATTCCATCACACTATTGATTTACATACTGCAAGATTTCTAGACTCTGATCTTGAAGCTACCGTGTTTATTTGGCAATTCCACCTCAATTTCTGCTGAAGCATAACTCCCAGGATAATGTTAGTAGGGGACTTAGTGATGATCATGTCATTACATGCCTGGCATTTGTGGAGAGTCAATGTTTTTTGCCACTTGTCAACCCTAACTGGATATTGTCCAGGTTTTGCTGTATTTTGCCATGAACTACTTCATTGTTGGACGGGTCATGAATGATACTGAACATTTCTCACTGGTTGTGCATCCTTACTTCTTCTGACCTTATGATGGAGAGAAAATCTTTGCTGAAGCAGCCAAAAATGGTTTGGCCTAGTATACTCCCCCTGAGGAGCTCCCGCAGAGATGTTCTGGAGTTCACATGACTGATTTCCAACACCATAATCTTTGTACCAGGGGAGAGTATTCCCGGATTCCCATTGACTCTAGTTTTGCGTAGCTTCTTGATGCAAGACTTTCAAATGTGGCCTAACTTGGTCAGGAGAATTTGGCACTGTCGGAACTGGTTGAAGGGGCATGAGTACTGAATTGCCAGGAACGTCTGAAGTCAGCAGAGACCCTTTGAAAGGGAGATTAACTAACTGTCAATGAGGATGGAAGGGTTGAATATTTAGAAAGTATGGAGAGAGTTGCTTTGCAAGGTAAGGGATGGTTAGGTTAGAAACAATTCATAAGTCCCGTTAAGTGGGAGCTCACAGAGAGAAGTAGTATGCCTAGAAATTAAGTTGGGAAGGGATTGAGCAAGCAAATAAATTTCTACCTAAGGATTGAGAAAGAAACAAATTAAATTTGGCCAAGAATGAAATGGCTTGAGTATTTGGGTGTAGACTGAGTTTGTAATGAAACGAAGTTAACCATTAGGGCCTCTGAATCTGTTCTGCTAAATGGCCTTCACTTTGAAGGAACAGTCCAGTATGTCTAGGTCTGACCATAGCCATCCCAGTTTAGCTGACTACAATACCAGAGTGGGGAAAATCTCCTTTCAATGGACCCGCAAAGACATGTGAATTGCTAACAATTCTGTTTGGGTTGAATATTTTGTAGAAGGACACCACTTTAATTATATCTTCCTTGGGTGTCTGGTGTACAATTTGCTGCAGCATTAAACTTTTTAGGGTGACTGTGAATAAACATTCCTCTTCATGAATATCCATAAAATTCTGCTGCAGTGCTGTTTAAGTGGTGATTTGGGAACGCGTGACAGCTTCTTCAAAAATAAGCTGCACTGATTATAAACAGAAGGAAAAGGGAATGGGGGGTTCAATTTATCTTTCCTCTGTCTGTAACACCTAAACTTATCAAGACAGATTTGTCCATGGATGACTCAGCCAGTTGTGTGCCAGGCATATGCAATGTCATATGAAGGTGGTGGCTGCACCAGTAGGCAGTGATCTGAATTGTAGACACTGGGGCTGCACATCAAAGGGACTGAAGTAATGAATGAGTAAATCTACAGCTGTGCCAAATGGATTGACAACAGTTTAGCAGTTTGATTGTGATGGTAATTGAGAAGTCTTTCGAGGGACAGACTCGAAGGAATTAAATTTAAAAGCGGATATGGAATATGACCAAAATGGAAAACAGTGGGATTGGAGATTGCAGAGTGGCAAAGCTATCATTAATGAATTTGAATATATGACCATGAGTATGGGAAGGAGTGTTTCTGGGCAGAATGAGGTGGGAATTTTCAGGGTAGAATGCTGCGATGGTAGTAGGTATTATTTTGCATTGTTCATTGTGAAGCCAACTGAATAGATTTCTCTTGGGATCTCTGTTGTAAATTGCGAATATGGCAAACAAGATTTTTAAAAAATCATAGGAGGATTAAAACAATCAAAATCTGATTTTGGTTTCAGCAGGGTAGGTGGCAGAAAATGTCAAATTGAGAACCTTTTTTATAAGGATGAATGAGGGAGAGAATTGCAAGTTTGAGAAACAGGAGGAGAGAACAGTTTTTGGGAAAGAAGTGTGCATGAAAATAATGTAAACTAATTAATAAGTAAATAAGGTAAATCCTGGATCTGGGACAGTAGCCAAATTGTACCACTTGTATGGAAAAATTAAATTGTTAAAGTTGATCAACAGTCACTGAAATCAGAGGATTTATAATCTAAAAGCTGGATCTGTTTTAATTCTTAGTGGGAAGATGATTCCTTGCAAATGAAGGGTACGTTATGATTCTTCAGTTCTGTTGCTGTACAGTCATTTCTAAGCCTTTTGCTTTGCCAGCTGCTTAACTTATTCCTTGACTGCGTTGCCTTGTTCTGGGCCTGGCTGATCTTCTGTTATATCATGTTAATGTTATTTTTTTCAAAATTTGGTTCTGCCAAAGCAATGTGCAGGGCCATTGGTCTATTCCTGTTCCTTTCAGCCAAACTGCCCTTCTCCACCATTCTCTTGGATCATTGCTGATCCCCAACAGTGCCACTTTCTCTTGCGTTACCTCCATCAGTCTTCAGAAATGTATTGGTTCCTGTCTTGAACATTATTGATGATTGACTATTCATGGCCTTCTGTGCTAGGTAGTTTCAAAGATTCATCACCTTCTGAATCAGAAAGTTCTTCCTTCTGGTTGTAAATAGCCTGTCCCTGTCTAAACTCACTAGCCGGGGAAACATTCTATCCAATCTGTCTTGCTTTTATTCTCATCTTCTGTCCCACCTATCCGCTCCTCCCACCTCACTGACCAATCCCCACCACCCCTACCTGCACTCACTTATCACCATCTCACCTACCTTCCCCAGCCCCATCCCTCCTCTCTCTATTTACTTCTGAGCTCCCTTACCCCTTCCCAATTTCTGAAGTAGACAGAGGATCTTGATCGGCGCAGGCTTGGAGGGCCGAAGGCCCTGTTCCTGTGCTGTAGGTTTCTTTGTTCTTTGTCTTTGACACGAAATGTCAACTTTCCTGCTGCCTGGCCAGCTGCGTTCATCCAGTTCCTCACTGTTATCTCTGTCCTCGCCTCTTTGCCTGGCCAGGTCTTTCTGCAGCTTCACCACTTCCTCAACACTATCTATCCCTCTACCTATCTTTGTGTCACCTGCACACTTGATAACCTCTGTTCCTTTGTCCAGATTGTTGCCACATAACCTAAATAGTTACAGTCCCAACACTGCCCTGCTGGAATAGCCACTGGCTGTTAAAAAGGCCCCTTTTATCCTGACTCAGTCTTCTAATGGTCAGCCAATCCTTTATCCGTGCCACACCTTGTCCCTGATAATATGGAATCTTATCTCTGGCCTTCTGTGCGGTACTTTGTCAGAAGCCATCTAGAAATCTAAATAGATCATACCCACTGGCTCTCCTTTGTCTAATTTGATTGTTACCTCCTCATAGAATTCCAACAGACTTATGCAGTACAGTGCAGCACATGAACAGGTTCTTCTGACATGTCTGTGCCAATTCTAATCCTTATTTAGACCCCTACTTGTGGCCCATGCCTAGTTTCTAATAGTCTGTTCACCTCCCATCATGTGCATATCAAGAAAAGCTGCTTCCACCAAAAATTTTGATCAGTTTGCTGAGGCATGACCTTACCCGCACAACCTATGCTGCCTATCACTAACAAGTGCAATCGTTTCCAAATGTGAGTAAATCCTATCTCTCATTATATTCTCCAATAGCTCACTGCCCTGTAATTACTTTGATCATCTTTGTTTCCCTTCTTAAATGAAGGACCAGCCTTGGCCAATTTCAAGGCCAAAGAGGATGCAGAGATACCTGTTAAAGCCCCAGCTACTTCCTCTTTTGCCTCCCACGGTATCCTGGGACAGATCCCATCTGACCCTGGGAATTTGTCTACCTTTAATGTATTCCAAGGCACCCAACGATTCCTCCTTCATTGTATCCACCTAACTTCAATATCATTTGCATTGCTCTGTTTGGGGAATGCTGATATAAAGTACTCATTTCAGGATCTCACCCATTTCTTCTGTCAGTGCACACAACCTCTGTTTTGTGTTGGCCTGCTCTTTTCTTAGCTACCTTCTTGCTCCTAATATATGGGTAAAACACTTTTAGACTCTCCTTAACCCTGCTTGCCAAGGACGTTTCATAGTCTCTTCTAACTCCCCATTCAAACTCCTCCTTACTTTCTGTAAATTTTTCAAGGATTTGTTTTTAGTTGCCTAGACCTTGGTTGTGCTTTCTTTTTCGGATTAAGCTGATAATTTCCTCTGTCATCCGAGGTTCCCAAATTCCCTCAATCTTGGTTTCCTTTTTCACAGGAATATACCTATCCTGCATTTTAATCAACAGGTATTTAAAAGACGCTCTCATTTCCAATGTGGATATACCCTCAAGCTGCTCCAAATCAGGCTTGACCTCCCCTTTATGAAGCAGTGCTCACTCTGTCCTATTTTACCATGCTCTTAAAATACTCTGCAATCTCATCCCTACTAATGGACTTGAATTTTAGCAATGACAGACGTCAGGCTCAATGGGCTGTAATTTCCCATCTTCTGCCTCTCCCTCTCAAACACAGGTGCCACTTTAGCCATCGTCAGTCTTGTAGTGTTCCCTTTTTAGGAGATTCTTACGCACTTGATACAAATCCAATACACCACCTTCTGTGAATAGCCACAGTTTATTTAAGCAAGTACAAGCTTTTGGAGGATCACTTAACAATCCTGGCAGGGCTTGTGGAGCCACGTCAAGCGATGCTCCCCAATAAGGCAACCGTCCTCCTGTTATATAGGATTTTACATCACTGTCAGTCATGTATGCAAGATACAGTTTTTTACTTCCCCATAGTCTTATGCCTAGCAACAGTGATAGTAAGTGACTTAATCACCTAACATTAGAAGCAAAGGTCAGCCACCCAAAAACTATGTGTACAACTGGATAGTTTCTCACTTCTCAATCACCACTGTAGACAGTTCCATATCTTTTTAGCCTTAGTTCAACACTTACAGAGAGCAGACCATAATTAGATTACCACATCTTGTCTGCAAGACAGAGGTGCCCATGGTGCAGTTTAGCACCTAATTTCTTGTATGTCAGCAGAACAAATAGTAACCCTTTAACATTTCAATCTGGGACCATGCCTGACTCCAGTGTTTCCTGAAAATTCAGTAGCCGTGCCTCCATAATCTCCTCGGGTATTTCCTTCAGAACCCTGGGGGTATAGCCCATCTGGTCCAAGGGATTTGTCCACCTTTGGACCTCTCAGCTTTTCCAGTATATTTCTTCTTAGTGAAGGCCACTACAATGTCCTGTGCCCCTTGACTGTCTTGAAGTTTTGTTATGCTACTGGTATTTTCCACCATGAAGACTGATGCAAAGTATCTATTCAGTTGCTCCACCAATTATTGCTTTCCCATTACTAATTCTTTAGCCTTGTTTTCTGGCAGCCCAGTGCCCACTCTTGTCTCTTTTTCTTCCCTTTTTTATATCAAATAAAAGCTCTTGCAATTTTCTTTTACATTACTAATGTAAAGGGAAATGTTAAAGGGTTACTATTTGTTTTGCTGACATACAAGAAATTAGGTGCTAATCAGCTTACCCTGATATTTCACCACCTTCTCTTACCCTCTCACCCACTACAAGCTGCTCCATAGAAACTACCTTGTAAATATTTCATGGAATCTACTACAAGCTTGATTTTTCCAAATCTACCTGCGTATTATGTCCCTCATGGTTATTGTAATAGTGACTTTCTTACATGCCTTTTCTATCATCTGATTTTAGTTTATTTATTTTCATTGCAAACATGGTGCGTTCACTTCCCATATTAATTCAAATCATTATTATATACTGCAGATAATTGTGACCCCAACATTGCTCGTTGTGGCACTTCACTAGTTGTAAGTTGCCATCCTGAAAATGCTCCTTTCGTCTTAACTCTTTTTTTTCTATTGGTTTACCGTTCCTCCATTCCTGCAAATAGAGTACAACTTTCACTCCCCCAGTTAAGAGTTTTTGGTAAGTAGCCCAAGATGTGGTATCTTGCCTGTTGGAAATATAGATATGTTACATCCATGAATTTTTCTTTATATCCTGCCTGTTCTCTCTTCTCAATTCTCATAAAGTTGTTCAACAAGATATCCCCTACTGAAACCATGCTGACTTTGTTTGATTATTATGTATTTCTAAATGCAGTGTCAGTCTGCAGCTCTCAATGTATTGCTTAAGTCAGATTCCAGAATGAAACCTGGTATGATGGATCATACGTTGTACTTGTGCAGTTTGGTGGTCAGTCATTGGCAGCCTCTTGTGTATATGTCCATGTATATATTTAAATAAAAAAACAAAGTTTTAATTACACCTGAGGGAAAAAATAAGTTTTTAATTTGCAGTGTGTAAGAGCAATTGGAAGCAGTTTTATTACACTTTTAGGGCGTAGATTCAGTGCTTTTACGCTTAACCTACTTTTTCTTCTACACTCTTATCTTATTTTAATGCATATAAACAAATATATAGACAACCTTGTACCACGTTCAGATTTTAAATGAACCTAAATCTTTCACTTCCTAACCTATGCATTATGGATAGACAAATGAAATTCAAAGCGACACGCTTCTGTCCATGTCAGAACCCAAATTTCCAAATAATAATAATGTACCATAAGTCTCCATCACAAGGTATAGGATGATAGAGGTTTTTCCAGTATTTTACCAGATCCTAATCTTATGTCATGGTGAACATCATTAGATAGAAATGGGCATACACTTCTCTTGTATGTTTCTAAGAGGGCTCAGGAGAGTAGTAGTTGGGATAGTGGAACCGAGGGCACAAGAGGTTATCACTTGTACCAAAACTGGGTTTTATTTCTGGTTGGCTGAATGGATTACATTGTCAATTACATAAAAAGTATTATAAACGTTTAGATACCGTTTTTAACTGGGTCATACTGACAAAATAAATTGTCGGGTGTGTATATTTGAGGCCGTCGTTTTCTCTGTAGAGGCAAACTTTTTTTTATAAGTCCATGCAAGTTTTCAAATAGTTATTAGGCCAGATCTCTCACGCTTCATACAAACTATATTCCCTTCTTTTTAGTGAATGTTTTCAATCAACTTGCTCATATCTGTTGTGTTAAGTGGCAGTTGTATCATCAAATCATGCACACAAGGCATTTTAAGACAAGTGAAATACCACAGTTGCTAAGATGAATTGTACAGATTAAATCATGGAGTCAGTTACACTTATTGACTTGATAATCTCCCCAAAGCATTTAAATTTTTTAAATTAAATTTTGAGTTGGACAACTTTATCAGCTAGTATCTTTTCAAACTGCTTTGATTTTAGCAAATGTATGCATTTTAGCAAACCATCTGCCTGAATATAAAATTGCTTTTGTTGCTTTTCAGGTAAAGGGAACATAACTGTAATTTCCGCTTCATCACATATGGAGGATAAAGAGGTTTGTTCTAGTTTTGCTCTGCCAAAGAAATGCATATAAACACTTCATTGAGCAAATCTCCTAGCTTCTAGTTGAGTTTTGGATTTAAATTGCAGTTTTGTCGTTTTCAGGCTACGTAAACCTAACAAACTTTGGGTACATTTGTTTAATCTGAAACTTCATTCCATAATTCTGATTGCAAATGAATACCAGCATAAAATGTTGTTTAATTTTATTCTACAGGGTTTTTGTCTCATTTGTATAGATGTAATTGAACATTTTTTCTTTTCCTTGTTTCTGCACTTCTTAGGGAATTTGCAAAGTTGAGTTATCTGTTTGCATCAGGCTGATAATTCTAGCATAGTCTCTAATGTGCTTTTAATACACTGTAGTTACTTCACATTGTAGGTATTCTCTTTTTAGACAGATCCTGTGAATTTAATGTTTTGTTTCTTAGAACTCGGTGTCAATTTATTTTTCTTTCCTCTTGCTGTTTTGCATTGTATCAGCTTCTCCACATCCGTGGGAATAAGACTAAAGTTTTGATGCGTACGTTGTTATTGCCCATTTAGCTGACCCATTATTTTATTTCTTAAATAGGAAAAGCAAGGGTGTCATAAATAGTGACAGATGAGATGAGTTATTCTTTCTTCGTAATATTTTGTCCTGAACAAAAAGAGGGTTTCCCCGGCTTGTAGAATTATAATTCTTTGTGGCAAAGATTAAGATACATCCAGAAAAATTACACAAATGCATTCAGCTTTGGTATTTTATGAATGTTTTGCAACAGACTTTCCCACCCTACCTGTTTGAGGAAAAACATTCAGTAAGGCTGGGTTCTGACGGTTCTGTTTTTCTTAAAAAAAATTCCGACATGTTAGCAAGGAAAATTGAATAAGCTACCTTTTGCATAAGTTTTGGCAAAAAGGAGTTCTGTCTCCTAATAAGGATTAAGACATTAAAGTTGAAATGATTCTAACTTGAAACAGTGATCCCACCTTCCCATCACTGCTGCTTTCTGCTGTTGGTTGGGGGAAATGTGTATTTTGGGAGAGTCATTCCTGTTTAAAATAGATCTGTTTTTAAAAATAGGTGGCAGGTTATATCATTGCTGTACAATGTGAGTTTATTGGAATTCCTGGTGGCTTTGATATTAACAATTGTTGGAACCCTGATGCAATGAATATTTGCAACTTTTATCTGTGCCTTGTTTTCAGTTTGAAGTTAAAACTTGATGGTGTGTTTATTTCAGTGGATAGAGTCATATTGTTTGTTTAATACTAGAGGGATCAAATGAAACTCATCCATTCATTTCCTTTTCAAAGCAATAACTGTCACGGACTTCGTGGCTGGTTTGTATGCACTTGGTTTTTTGCATTAGCTGGGATTAGGTGTTTGGTAAAATGGAAGTTTTTTTTGTAGTGGAAGAGTAATATTTTCAATTCCAGGAAGAGAAATTTAGATTGGTGATTATTGAATGAACTTGAGCAATCCTGATTCATAAGTAGTTTTTGTATATCAGTATTTTTGCAATTTTTCTTCAAGACTCTGCTTGAGAAAATGTGTCAGTAATAACTGCTGGCTTAGATGGCCTTAGAAGAGAAAAACTTGAGGAATTAATATAATTGTGGAGAAAAGCTGATGCCATATTGTAATCTAGAATGTTCGAGAAACTAAACATTTACTATGAATACAGCATTGACCTCTATCATGTTTGTCTCTATCCTTTGAAATAGAAACCTATGACACTTGCCTTGACTGAATTCTAAAAAGATTCCTCAGTTTGTTCCCAGAGTTTTGGGGTCTCTGTCCCTTGAGAGCTCTAACACATTGTGCTGAACAATCCTCACCAGCTGTAATGAGCTTTTCTATTCTGTCAGGATTGAGAACTTCTCATGTTTTGTGATTCAATTATATATTACAAAAATTGAATTTTTTATTTAATGAGCAGGATAGAAGATTTCTGATGTGTTGTTAGTTTGGAAAGTTCTGTGAAATTTTCTCATTCTTGATAGGTTGTCTGGAATTAATGCCTTTTACTTTGCATTCTTCGTGTGGAGTATTGTTTTACCAGAATGGTGCTTTAGCTATCATTGATCCAAATTGACTTCAGAGAAGCAGGCTTGTTTTTAAATATGGGTATTCTAACAGATTTTAGTCTTTTCAAGACCTGTATCAGTTCTTATTAATTACTTTGCAGTTAAGCATTTGTAAACCTAAATTTAGATGTTCCTTTCTGTTTAAAGGCCTCCAGTCAAAAATCGAAGTCTTCGGGAGCATCCCGTTCAAGAAGGTTAGTACTTTGAGTATGGTGCATAAGGTGGTGTGCTGCCATTATAGTGTTGGGCACCAGGATAAATACTTCATTCCAGTGAATTCCCAAGCTCAAACCGCCAACTGCTGTACTACTGTGAAGTGATGCTTTCATCATGGAATAGTTTTATCACCAGTCTGCTGCTACGTATCTCCTAGACTTTGGTTAAGACCAGCATTTTGGCAGGTCTGTTGGAGACTGGCCCTGCTGGAGCTGTACAATGGAAAATATTTTGCATGATTTGGTATTCTTAACTACATTGCCTTTTGCTAAATGGTGAAGACAGTGCAGTTTTTTTTGACTGCCTCGGTTACTGAATGGTGATAGGTGTTTATACCAAATTATGTATCTAAGGGACATTTGACAGTATTTTGTACGAAAGCAGTTTTCTGCTAGTGCATGTGGCTAATATTGTCTCCAAAGCCACACTTGTTTCAAGCCAGTGGTGTTTATTGGACAAGGCTGCTCAAGGAAGTAAAGTCCTGGGCTTTCATTTAAAAAAATGAAACGTTAGTTTTTTGTAGTGCTGACAGTGGACATGTTATTTAGATCTGGCCAAAACTCTGCCAGCATTAGTATAGCAGTTTTCATGGATATTCATCTTAATATTCAGTTCAATGGCGAATTGGTGAAAATTCGACAGGGTTGGTAATTAAAACGTGAGTCAAAGGTCAAGCTGCTTGGTGTCTGTTAGTTCAATTCAAAATGGTGAATGCCTACTTCAATGGTCAGTGACTTTAATACTTTCTCAGATTCTTTGCTGATAAGTCATTTTACCAGATGCATTCTTAGAGTCATAAAGCATGGAAATGGACCCTTTGGTCCAACCAGTCCAAGATGACCTTGTTCCTAAACTAAACTAGTTCCACTTGCCTGCGTTTAGCCCATATCTCACTAAACATTTCCTATTCATGTACTTATTCAAATGTTTTTTGCAAACATTGTCACCATACCTGCATCAATCAATTCCTCTGACAGTTCATTCCACACGCGAACCAGTGTTTTTTAAAAAAAGGTTGCCCCTCCCATCCTTTTTAACACTTTGTCCTCCCCTTTAAAATATGCCTCTTAGTTTTGAAATAACCCACCCTAGGGAAAAGACTGTTGCTATTCACTTTATCTATGCACCTCATGGTTTTATAAATCTCTATTAGATCAACTCCTCAACCTGTTATGCTCTAGCTTGTCTTTGTAACTCAAAGCTTACATTCCCAACAACATCCTGAAAAATCTTTTGAACTCTGTTCAATTTGCTAATATCTTTTCTATAGCAGGGCAGCTAGAACTGTATTCACAGTACTCTAGAAGAGGCCTAACCACAGACCTATACAAACTCAGCACTATGTTCCGACTCCTCTATTTGTGTCTGAGCTTTGAAGGGAAGCATGCTAAATATCTTAATCACTGTCTACCTGTGATGCAAATTTCAAAGAATTATGTACCTGAACCTGTAGGTCTCTCTTATACAACATTACCCAGGCCCTACCATTAATTGTATAAGTCCTGTCCTTGTTCGTTTTATCCAAATGATTCAAATACATGTTGACGAATTGCTTGGTTGCATAGCACTTGTATGCCCTCGCTGCTGTTAGTCGTTGAACGTATCTTGACCCAGGAGGCTCTTATTGCTTGTGAACTTCCATAATTCTGGCAATTGATGGGACAGCATTTTTCTATCCCTTTTTCTGACATCTTTACATCAGTCTTTTCAATATCACTTCTGATGGCATTGATTCTTTCCCTGAATTTTAGTATCTTCTGATACCTAGTTATGACCATTTTTCAAATAAGCCTAGGGAGGGAAGACTGCCTGAGTGAACTATATTGACCAGTAAGATGTAAATCATCAGCTTTGTCTGTTGAGTTCGTTGATTGTGGACATGGTGGTGATGAGATAATTAGAACAAATCTTTGATTACAAAGAGAAAATCTTTTGAGATTTCTGCATGTATTTTAGAGGATAAGATCTAGTTTAGTGTAGATTGTTCCTCTGGCTTCCTGTCTATCAGTACTTGCTATTCAGGTTCATGTATGGATCATGTCAATTTGAGGTTCAGGAGAGCCGGTACTTGTGCTGTCAGAATTAGTTGGGTCTCTCAGGAGTGGAAAGAATAAAACTACATTTGGTATTCACAGTGGGTGAGAGGAATCAAGACTAAATTTGGTACTAGTGTACAAATTTATTTGGGCAAGCCTGCTAAAGAACAGTCTGAATGGCATTGAGTAGCACTGCAGAAAGTACTCGAAGCTAATGTTTCTGATCCAGGGATGAATTTGGCAGTTTCTTGACCTTGGCTGTTTAGCTAATGATTGTCTTATTCAGCTGAACCATCGGAAGCACTGGTAGATTTTTTTTGGTATAGAAATAACTTTGGATCTGGTGGCATGTTTCGGGGTGTTCATGCAACGGGACTAATGGTTGACAGAATAAACTTCCTAGATCAACCTCTGCTTTACCTCTTGTACTGTTTAAAAAGGGATCCGAGTAGCTGCTATCACAACCTCGGTTCAATATTTTTTGGCTGACCATCAGTCTTACCGTGCTTCCAATGAATGTCCCTGGAAAGGTAATTGCAAATTGTATGTTGTTGAGAGTTCACATTTGGGTTTTGTAGTCCATAGCTTTTTCTGTTTTTAAAACTGAGTAGGAATGGAGCATAGAGGAGAAAAAACAAAAACAAAGTTGCTGGAGAAGCTCAGCAGGTCTGGCAGCATCTGTGAAGGAGAAAACAATTAACGTTTCGGGTCCATTGACCCTTCCTCATAAGAAGTAGAGGAGATGAATCGTTAGGGAGGGGATCCAGCTTAGCTGTGATGTCTATATGGATAGTCTACCAATATCAGTGTATGGGAATTTCTCCACAATTTAATCATTTGACCTTGTTGAACTTACTTGCTTTTTCTGGCATTTTGCACTTAAAGTTGAGCCCTGACTGGTTGAGAAGTTCATCGTATTGATGATCTTATGGTTCTTTCACTTTAATTTATGTTCAGTTTGGTGTTTTCATGTTATTCCCTCTATTCTGAGGTAACTTTTTTATATAACAGGTGTCTTGTGTTTCTTGACTTTGGAATAATTTTACCTCCTAATTAATTCACTTGCTGTCTTTTGTTACTGCAGGCTGCATCAGGAACTTTCCACTTATGAACCTAGATCACAGTTTGAGCAGCTATTTTGATACTTAGGGAACAGAAAGGAAAAGAAAGCAATGCTATCTTCTCACCTCTCCCTAATTCCATTTTTTTTTGTTATTAGTTTTACACTTGATTGCAGAAATGATAGAATTCAGGATACCAGCAGAAGTTTTTGATGAAAGATTTGGAAAGACTACATATTACATCTAGAAGAAGAAAAGTCTTAAGCATGCATTATTCTTTTCTGAATACATTGGTGTAAAAAGAGAATTGCGTTGTGTTCCTAGATTCTCTGGCTTTGTTTTTATGATATGAACAAAACACTATTTCCAGATCAGCAACTTTATATTTCTATATGTTATGTTTGATTTTGGAATATATGATCATTCATATTTTGGGCTACTGTTTACTAAGATAATGAAATTCAGTTTTTGACATTCTGGGAATTTAACCGCTATAACCGTCGCATTCTGCACGCAGTTTATTTTACTGTGCCATTTGGAATATGCCAACTGAAGGTCATCTTTCATGTGCACTGGATTACTTGGTGTGTATGATGAAACGTTCAGCGATTCTGTCCATTTCCCTTCCATATGATGAATCTAATTAAACTTGTATAACCAATTTCAGTTGTCTGCATTTTGATGATTTTGACTGCTGTTTGTGGTCAATTGGTAAAGTGCAAAAAAGGTGCCAATTTTCTAATGGAGAAAAATAGGCCCAAACAGTTCACATCAAGGCCACCAACAAAGACTGAGGAGTATTCTGCTGAAGTCAAAAGAAGGATTGAGCGTAGTATTTGGCATTAAGAAGTTCACCCACTTCCTTTGCAGCACCCATTATGTTCCTGATCAAATTGCTATTGAGTAGACCCCTCACCTCCATCTTTGGCCCGTGGATGCCTTCAGTGGCAGCAGCATGCCTGCAGAGATAGGCACTGACCTAGATCATATCAGATCAAATACCTACAGGCAGCTGCCCAGCCAAGGCTGCCACTGCTGGGGAATAACATTGTTTTCGACTGGAACCTGAAACTTGTGTATTTTGCCCTGGATGACAAGGAGCTGGTGTCAGTGAATCAGGTGCAAAATGCTGCTCAGAACTAAATAAAAACCGAAAGCACTACCGATGCTGTAAATTTAAAAAAAACAGAAGTTGCTGGGAAAGCACAACAGCTTTGGCAGCACCTGTGAAGAGAAATCAGACTTCACGTTTCGGCTCCAGTGATCCTTCCTCAGAATGCTGAACCGTTCTCAGGAAGGGTCACCAAACCTGAAAGGTTAACTCTGATTTCTCTTCACAGATGCTGCCAGACCTGTTGAGCTTGCCCAGCAGCTTCTGTTTTTGGTGCTGCTTGGAACTACCCAGCGTTGAGCCAAGTGGTGGACTTATCCTGAGAGGAAGAACCAGTAATGGAACCTGCCCAGAATTACATCGTTACCTGTCCAGGAGGTGGGAATTGCCCGTATTGGATGGGTGTTTAATGTGGGGAATGAGCGCTGTTATGTCCTCCCCCACTAAGAGGAAATTTGCTAGAATGAAGGAAATAGCCAGGAGCTATTTTTGGTGGATGAATGTGGACTTTCAGATTGAGGAGAAAGTGGGATCATGTGAATCATGCACAGTGGTAAGAAAGATGCCACTGTTGTTATTCCGTTACTCATGGGCATAGCAGTGGTAGCAGATTCACACCTTTTTCACGGGACTGGTAGAGAGACAGAAGCTACAACTGATCTTGGGTTGCCCATTCCAAGTGGCCCAAGTTAACGGTTATCCAGTCATTATCAGCAGAAACAGTGATAAGACTGGCTGGATAAAATATTTGCCAGACTTTGGCAACCCAAACAAGTAGTGAGTGTCAATGGCCCACATTTTGTAGTGCAATAGTTTGAGGAGTGCCTGGAACATCACTTGTCAAACGTGTGCGATCAACGTATGGCAAAGGGCCAGGCAGAGCGATTTGTTCAAACTTTGAAGCAGACCTTAAAGGCTTCTGAAGAGGAGGGTCCACTAAGATAGTCAATCAACATGTTCCTCAGTATGTACAGGAACATGCCACATGCAATAATCCTGTGTTCGCTGGTGTAGTTGTTGCTCACCTACCAGTTGAGAACCATGTTTGACTTCCTGTGGCTGGAAGAGACCAAAGAGTTGATAGAGTGAAATGAAGAAAGACAAATGGTCAGAAAGGCGAGAATTGCAAGGTTGAGGGTATTTCAAAGAGTGGAGACTTGTAGCCTGGAATTATACATCTGGGGAGAAATGGATCCCAGGGCTGGTGATGACTCAAGATAGGATCTCTGTCTCACACGATACAGACGAGGGATGAGCTTGCCTGGAGGGGAGACATGCAGACAAGCTGGTTGCCCTACCTCGCCAACAGGCCGATGTCCCTTCGAATACTGAACTAGTTCATTTGGAATCGGGGATATTACCTGAGCCATATGTCTCTGAGCCAGAGTTGGTCATAACCTGGGAGGTGATATAGCAGCATCACAGGGGAATGAGAGTGAATCAGAGAGGGGCATATCTGCTAGGCAGCAGGAGCTTTTAGAAGTCTAGGTGATGATACTACATGAGGTTCTTGATACTCTGGGTCACTCTTCCAAGTTTTCCATGATTTTGTATATGTATGTTTATTAATGGGAGCTTTCAAAAATAGAGGGAAGGGTATTACTAATGTAGTTGGAGGTGCTGCCCTTTAGAAGAGCTGGCCAAATACCCCAGCAGAGAAGAGCTTGATGGCAGCCTAGAACCGGCTGCAGATGTGAGCGCATGGTCAGTAAAGTATTCCTGTTCACATTTATCATACATCTACCGTGTGTAATTCCTTGTTCTAAAGGATGCACCAACTTAACAGTTGACGCATGTTTTTCCCTCAGTTTATGCTGACAGCTTCTCTTGATTTAGCCTGTGCCTTTCCATTGAAGATTTGTATTTTTCTGTAAAACATAACTTCAGTGTGAGCAAATGAAATTAACTAGCCATGGTTTTATTGTCCCTTTTTAAACAGTAGATGAGCAGTCATTCTGTAATATGGTCAGAACAACTGCTGTTTCATTTCTTGCTTCTTTAAACAACTATGGATATATTTCATCTGAGCATTCTGATTATATGAAGTCTGACAGATGGACAAAACTGCGAATACTACCACATTTCAAATGTTCATCTTGTCCATTTGTTTAGAGCTTACTTCTTCCTTGGCTACGTCATCATTAGCCCCTGATGACAGTTGCTAAGTATTTAAGAATTTTATCCACCACCTCTCTCTGCATTGGAAAGTTACCTTTTTTGCACCCGAATAGACCATATCTTTGCTTTCGGTATCCACTTTTAAAATGTCTTAATGATCCTGTAATATGCTCACTTGATAATGGGTAATCAGATGACAACATTTGCCATGGAATTATGTTCAGCTAAAGGAACAATAGATTTCCTTCATTTTATTGACCCAGCTGGGTCATGGGTTGTTAGATGCAATAACCTCATGCCTGCTTTTTATTTTCTGATTTTTGGGAAAAGAAACTGAATTTAATTTGGTTAGTATTTAAACTCCATGCTAATTTGTCTGGGAGCCACATGATATAACCAATAATGTATCATTCCTTTTCACTTAAAGTGCTTTATTTTCACTCTTAGTTCACAATCAGCACAACAGTACTGATAATGAACTAGTTTTGTATGTAGGGTTTTTCGGTTTATAACAAAGTTGCATGGAGAAGAAATACTCCTCCCTAGCATTTTTGAACACTTCAGTAGCAGACAAAGGCAAATGTTTCATTGGTCCTTAGAATGGAGAGTTGTGAACTATTACTAATCCTGGAAGTTATGCTGACAGTTTACATAGCCTTCAAAATTAAATGAGTTAAGACTCTATAATCGGGGAATTTTCACGTAATCTTATTGAAATAAGCTGTGGCAACCTTCTATCTTGTAAGATGAGGCATTTAATGAACTATTATTTGCATTTAGTGCTGTATTTGGCAGTACATTTTAATTGACTTTAAGGTCTAACGTTTCAATCTACTTACCTCATACAAGGTGCCTTCATGTTTGGTATCAGCGTCGTTACCTTTCCCTGGACTGTCTCCAATGCTAATATATCTTCCAATCGAGAAGGGATCGAAACTGTTCACAATATTCCAGCTGTGGTTAGACCTATTGGCTGAATAGTTTCAGCAAAATTTGCCTACCTTTATATGCTATTCCCTTCAAAATAAAGGACAACAGCCCATTTACCTTCCCTATTAACTGCTGAATGTAGAGATAACTTTTTTGTGAAACATGCACGATGCTTCTAATTTCCTCTGTTCTGTAGCTTTCTGCAGTCTTTCTCCATTTAAATAGTATTCTGCTCTTCTAATTTTCCTGCCAAAGTACATAACCTCATTTTTCCCACATTATATTTTATGTGCAATGTTTTTGCCCAATCACTTAACCTTTCAATATCCCTGTATAGTATCTCTTTGATATTGTCAGTGCTTGCCTTCCCACCTATTTTTTATGTCATTAAGAAACTTGGTGATAGTCTATCATTCAAGTCATTAATATCTTGTAAATGATTGTGGCTATAGCACTGATCCCTGTATCAGTCCACTTATTATATGCCATCATAAAAATGTCCAATTTATCCCAACTCCCTGTCTCTTCTATTAATAACCAAACATCTACTTATGCTAATATACTACCTCCAACACCATGAACTTTCATCTGGCTATGTAACTAATGTGTGGTACCGTCTCAGATGCCATCTGAAAATTTAAGTATATTACATTCACTGCTTCCGCTTCATCTATTCTGCTTGTTGCCGTCTGTCAGATATCTAGTAAATTTGCCAGATATGATGTCTCCTTCATGATGTGATGCTGACTTTACCTGATCATTTTATACATTTTGAAATAGTCTGCTAATGCATCCTTTATCGTAGACTTTGCCAGTGGTAGTCGTGGAAGCAGAGTCATTAGTGACATTTAAGCAACTGCTGGACATGCATATGGACAGCAGTGAGTTGAGGGGAATGTAGGTTAGCTTATTTTATTTTTGGATTAGGATTAATCCGCGGCACAACATGGTGGGCCGAAGGGCCTGTACTGTGCTGTACTTTTCTATGTTCTATGTTCTATGTTCTAAGGTGGGATTACTCTAAGTCTGTTTGTTTTTTAAGTTAAGTCCAGGCATAAGTTGAATGAAAATTTTAATTTTACTATTGCTTTTAATAGTAATAAAGGCTGAACTAAACAACAGCATTGTAAGGTCCTCTGTGCAGGATTAAGTTTTTTTTTGAAGAGGTGACAGATGCAGTTGACCAGGATATCTATTTGTGTTATGTCTGTGCGCTTTGAGGAGGCACTTGACAAAATTTGTTGTAAGCAACTGATCTGAGATCGGAGCTGTTGGAATTGATGGTACATTATTGACCTTTTAGGATGTTGACTGAGGGCAAAGAGACAATATAGTATAGGCAGGTACTCTTAATAGGGTATAATACTATAATGGTGTCCCATGCAGTCTGTGTTGGATAGAAAGTTACACATCCAAATGATGGGAAGATAAGTACTGTAAATTGAGCTGACAGAATCAACTTACAAAAGGATATTAATAGGTTTAGTGGCAAATGGTTTAGTGTCAAGTAAGCTGCCACAGTCCCAGATGATCATAGAGATGTGCTGTCATTAGAGGGAGGCCTGGTAGTGGTTTAATGTGAGGGTCAGTGCACCTCAAGTGATTTTGCATCTTCCCTGAATACTGTGTACTGGCTTGATTTCCTTATTTGAATGTAATTACTGAAGCATAACTTTTTTTTTTAAATATTCCGTTCCTCTTGTAAAAAAAGGTAGTGTCCCATAAGCCACCTTGATTACACGCTGTATTTGCATATCAACCTTTGTGACTTGCCCCTTCCCCTCTTGCACCTTGAATTCTGCAATTGTTTTCTAAGTAATGTTTGCTTCTGCTTAATTCTTCCTACTGTGGTGGATGGTTTCGCATTTTTCACACGTTATACTCCATCTACTGGGTTTTTGTCTGCACGCTCCATCTATCTGTGATTTTGCATTCTTGTCATTTTCAGAACGTATCTAAGAAGCAAAATTTGCAGGTGATGCAATGACTTTGCCTGCAATCAGGTCATTGATTTTAAATTTTAATATGTTCCAGGGCCTAGCATAGACTCCTGCAGATGCATCACATCCTGCTAATCTGAAGAAGCCTAATTTTGCTTTCTGATAGCCTGCCAATCTTCCACCATGCTAGGATGTTATACTCTGTGCCATGACTTCCTACTTTGCACAATACCTTCTTAAATAAAACCTCATGAAATGCCTTCTGGAAATTTTAATTTGATATTCTCCTTAATGTAGCCATGGAGTTATACAGCATGGAACCAGACCCTTTCGTCCTCCTTGCCATGCTGACCAGATATGCTAAATTAAAGTAGTCCCATTTGCCAGCATTTGGCCCATATTCCTCTAAACCCTTCCTATTCATATACTTATCCAGATGCCTTTTAAATGTTGTAATTGTACCAGCCTCCATCACTTCCTGTGACAGCTAACTCCATACATGTGTCACTCTGTATGAAAATATTGCCATCTTAGGGTCCTGTTAAATCTTTCCCCTCACTCCTTTTTGGACTCCCCTACCCTGGGTGAGTGGGTGGGGTCGGGGGATGGTGTTGAGAGAGGGAGGAGGAGGAGAAGGAGAGTTCTTGGCTATTCCTCATACTCAGGCTCCTCGGATTTCATAAATCTCTTAAGGTCACCCCTTTTGCCTTTGATGCTCCAGGGAAAAGAGCACCAGCCTTTTCGGCCTCTCCCTATAAACCCTCCCACCCAGTCAACATGCTTGTAAATCTTTCCTGAACCCTTTCAAACTTAACAACGGCCTTCCTATAGCAGGGAACCGAAATTAAAGGAAATATTCCAAAAGTGGCCCAACCAATGTCCTGTACAGCTGCAACATGACCTCCCAACTACCATACTTGATGTACTGAGCAATAAAGGCAAGCGTGCCAAACATCACCTTCACTACTCTGCCTACCTGCGACAGCACCTTCACGGAACCATGAACCTCTAAAGATTTAAGTTAGATTTGTAGCTTGGGTTATGGGTGTTCTGGTTGGTTGGCTTGCCGAGCTGGTTTATTGTTCCTCAGATGTTTTGTTACTCTACTGGGTAACATCATCAGTGCAGGCTCTAATGAAAACACTCGTGTTTTCCTGCCTGCCATTTAAACTCTGGTGTCTGTTAAGCTGGATACCTCACTTCTGTTTTTCCCTCGCAATGGAGTGCACGTGGGTTCTAGCTCTGTCTGTGTATTGATGGCTTTCTTCGGGGAGAATCAGGCCTCCCGTGTGTGTCTCTGCTTCTCCTGTCCCAGTTGAATTGGTGGTTTTCCTTACGTGGGTGGCAAATAGCGTGTTTTGGTCATGTCTTTTTGTTCCCAGTTGATTTTCGTGTACTCTTTTGGTTAATTTCCTTCCAGTTTGTCCAATGTAATATAATAAAATGTGAGGCTGGATGAACACAGCAGGCCCAGCAGCATCTCAGGAGCACAAAAGCTGACGTTTCGGGCCTAGACCCTTCATCAGAGAGGGGGATGGGGTGAGGGTTCTGGAATAAATAGGGAGAGAGGGGGAGGCGGACCGAGATGGAGAGAAAAGAAGATAGGTGGAGAGGAGAGTATAGGTGCGGAGGTAGGGAGGGGATAGGTCAGTCCAGGGAAGATGGACAGGTCAAGGAGGTGGGATGAGGTTGGTAGGTAGGAGATGGAGGTGCGGCTTGGGGTGGGAGGAAGGGATGGGTGAGAGGAAGAACAGGTTAGGGAGGCAGAGACCGGTTGGACTGGTTTTGGGATGCACTGGGTGGAGGGAAAGAGCTGGGCTGGTTGTGTGGTGCAGTGGGGGGAGGGGACGAACTGGGCTGGTTTTGGGATGCGGTGGGGGAAGGGGAGATTTTGAAGCTGGTGAAGTCCACATTGATACCATTGGGCTGCAGGGTTCCCAAGCGGAATAGGAGTTGCTGTTCCTGCAACCTTCGGGTGGCATCATTGTTGCACTGCAGGAGGCCCATGATGGACATGTCATCTAAAGAATGGGAGGGGGAGTGGAAATGGTTTGCGACTGGGAGGTTCAGTTGTTTATTGCGAACCGAGCGGAGGTGTTCTGCAAAGCGGTCCCCAAGCCTCCGCTTGGTTTCCCCAATGTAGAGGAAGCCACACCGGGTACAGTGGATGCAGTATACCACATTGGCAGATGTGCAGGTGAACCTCTGCTTAATGTGGAAAGTCATCTTGGGGCCTGGGGTAGGGGTGAGGGAGGAGGTGTGGGGGCAAGTGTAGCATTTCCTGCGGTTGCAGGGGAAGGTGCCGGGTGTGGTGGGGTTGGAGGGCAGTGTGGAGCGAACAAGGGAGTCACGGAGAGAGTGGTCTCTCCGGAAAGCAGACAGGGGAGGGGATGGAAAAATGTCTTGGGTGGTGGGGTCGGATTGTAGATGGCAGAAGTGTTGGAGGATGATGCGTTGTATCCGGAGGTTGGTGGGGTGGTGTGTGAGAACGAGGGGGATCCTCTTTGGACGGTTGTGGCGGGGACGGGGTGTGAGGGATGTGTTGCGGGAAATGCGGGAGATGCGGTCAAGGGCGTTCTCGACCACTGTGGTGGGAAAGTTGTGGTCCTTGAAGAACTTGGACATCTGGGATGTGCGGGAGTGGAATGCCTCATCGTGGGAGCAGATGTGGCAGAGGCGGAGGAATTGGGAATAGGGGATGGAATTTTTGCAGGAGGGTGGGTGGGTGGAGGTATATTCTAGTTAGCTGTGGGAGTCGGTGGGCTTGAAATGGACATCAGTTACAAGCTGGTTGCCTGAGATGGAGACTGAGAGATCCAGGAAGGTGAGGGATGTGCTGGAGATGGCCCAGGTGAACTGAAGGTTGGGGTGGAAGGTGTTGGTGAAGTGGATGAACTGTTCGAGCTCCTCTGGGGAGCAAGAGGCGGCACTGATACAGTCATCAATGTAACGGAGGAAGAGGTGGGGTTTGGGGCCTGTGTAGGTGCGGAAGAGGTGCATGTTCCACGTAACCGACAAAGAGGCAGGCATAGCTGGGGCCCATGCGGGTGCCCAAGGCCACCCCCTTTGTCTGTAGGAAGTGGGAGGAATCGAAAGAGAAGTTGTTGAGGGTGAGGACGAGTTCGGCTAGGTGGATGAGGGTGTCGGTGGAGGGGGACTGGTCGGGCCTGCGGGACAGGAAGAAGCGGAGGGTCTTAAGGCTCCGACCCCACCACTCAAGACATTTTTGCATCCCCACCCTGTCTGCTTTCCGGAGAGACCACTCTCTCCGTGACTCCCTTGTTCGCTCCACACTGCCCTCCAACCCCACCACACCCGGCACCTTCCCCTGCAACCGCAGGAAATGCTACACTTGCCCCCACACCTCCTCCCTCACCCCTACCCCAGGCCCCAAGATGACTTTCCACATTAAGCAGAGGTTCACCTGCACATCTGCCAATGTGGTATACTGCATCCACTGTACCCGGTGTGGCTCCCTCTACATTGGGGAAACCAAGCGGAGGCTTGGGGACCGCTTTGCAGAACACCTCCGCTCGGTTCGCAATAAACAACTGAACCTCCCAGTCGCAAACCATTTCCACTCCCCCTCCCATTCTTTAGATGACATGTCCATCATGGGCCTCCTGCAGTGCCACAATGATGCCACCCGAAGGTTGCAGGAACAGCAACTCACATTCCGCTTGGGAACCCTGCAGCCCAATGGTATCAATGTGGACTTCACCAGCTTCAAAATCTCCCCTTCCTCCACCGCATCCCAAAACCAGCCCAGTTCGCCCCCTCCCCCCACTGCACCACACAACTAGCCCAGCTCTTTCCCTCCACCCACTGCATCCCAAAACCAGTCCAACCTGTCTCTGCCTCCCTAACCTGTTCTTCGTCTCACCCATCCCTTCCTCCCACCCCAAGCCGCACCTCCATCTCCTACCTACCAACCTCATCCCACCTCCTTGACCTGTCCATCTTCCCTGGACTGACCTATCCCCTCCCTAGCTCCCCAATTATACTCTCCTCTCCACCTATCTTCTTTTCTCTCCATCTTCGGACCGCCTCCACCTCTCTCCCTATTTATTCCAGAACCCTCACCCCATCCCCCTCTCTGATGAAGGGTCTAGGCCCGAACTGTCAGCTTTTGTGCTCCTGAGATGCTGCTGGGCCTGCTGTGTTCATCCAGCCTCACATTTCATTATCTTGGATTCTCCAGCATCTGCAGTTCCCATTATCACTTGCCCACTGTAATGTTTGTTGCAGTCTTTGCAGGGAATCTTGTATATGGCGTTGGTCCTGTCCATAGTCGATAGTGGGTCTTTGGTTTGGGTGAGCACTTGGCATAGGGTTGTAGTGGGTTCATGTGCAACTTTGATGCCCAGTGGCCATAGGAGTCTTGTGGTCAGTTCAGAAGCGTTTTTGATATAAGGTAGCGTGATGAGTATGTTGAGCCGTGTAATATCTTTCTGGTGTCGTTCGTGTAATAGGCATCTTCTGACCCAGTTTTTCGGGTATCTGTTGCACTTGAATACTTGGAAGAAATACTATTCTTCTTTTAGGTGTAGTTCTGTGCTACTGTAGTGTGGTGTTGCCTGTTTATGTAATGTTCACATGCAACTGTGTGTGTGTGTTAGGGTGGTTGCTGTTGAAATTCTGTACTTGGTCAGTGTGTATGGCTTTCCTGGGTGCCTTTGTTATGAATTCCCCATTGTTCCTGCGTTCAATCATGACGCCCAGGAATGGGAGCTGCTTGTTCTTTTCCTCTTTGGTGAATGTGATCCCAGTGAGGGTGTTGTTTATTAGTTTGTGTGTCTCCTCTAGTTTGATTCGTTTAATAATGCCAAAGGTGTTGTCCACATGTAACATATCCGTAGTTTTGAATGGATTAGCGGAAGGGCCATACTTTCCAAGTCCCTGCATCACAGATTCAGCTATTAGTCTAGAGATAGGTAATTCCACAAGTGTCTTGTTGTTTTCTTCCTATATTTGGCCGTTCAAGGTGAAGTGGGTGGAGAGGCATAGGTCCAGTAGCTTCTTCATGTTGTCTGTGGTGAAAATGTTACTGGAGTCTTGTTCTTGTTTTATTATTGGCTGCCACTGTTTCTCTTGCTACTGGTATGTCTATCTCTGTGAAGAGGGTGGTAACATCGAATGATACATGATCTCATTGTCGTCTGTTCTTTCGTCCTTGATAGAATTGAGGAACTCTTGGGTTGAGTGGGGTGACTTCCTGATGAGTTGCTTTAGTTTCCTTTAGCCAAAGACCTACAATCTATGTGATTGAGTGCCTGGCAGGTAGACAGTGGCTCTGAGGGGTACTTCCAGTTTGTATAGCTTCAGGAGGCTGTACAATCTCGGAGCATTAGTTCCTTCAGGTTTCATGTTAGGTAGTCTGTTTTGTTGAATTGTCCAGTCTGTTTGAACTCTTCAATGTGTTGTGAATCGTCTTGCCCAGTTGTGATGTTGGGTCTATCTGCTCTTGGCGGTATGTGCTCTCATCGGCTAGTAGTTTTGTGCCTTGGAGAGGTAGTCCCGTTTGTTTAGTATTACCATCATGTGCCCTTTTGTCTGCTGGTAGTATTGTGATGTTTTTGTCCTTTTTCAGTCCTGTTACAACCTTCCTTTCTGCTCTGTTGAAAGTGTTAAGCTCGCTTTTCCTGGTCAGTATCAGAATCACTGTCTGTCTTATGCCTTGTGATTCTTCATTGATGCCATTGGTCTTCAGTGTAACTAGGAATTCTGTCTTGTTGGCGTCTCTGTGGTTGTAGCTGAATCCGCGAATTAGGACCGCTTTCTCTGTGTCTGTCAGTTTCCTGTCTGAAAGGTTTCTTATCCAGGTATCTGCTCTGTTGTCATTTTGGTGGGTTAGTTTGGCTAGTTTTTCCTGAAGGATCTGTTGTTTCCTGGCTCTTGTGGTCTGTTGACCGATGCTGATGCTTCATTCTCGGTCCGTTGTCCAGCCCTGGTTGGTAGCTTCTAGGAACTAAGTATTTTGGCACGTAATTTCTGTCATATCCGTAGAGCCAGTTGTGTGCGTCGTTGCTCATTACCTTTTATCGTCCTTTGGCTGTTGTATACTGCTATTTTACGAGCTTATGGGTTGTTGATGGAGAGGTCACTGTGTGGTAATATCTGGTTCCTGAGGCATCCATGTACGAAGTAAAGTTGTTCCCAGTTAGCACTCTGTGTTTGGTGTGGTTTTCCCAAAACAACTCTATGCAGGACCATTGGGGGAATTCCTAACACAAATACACAAGAAAGCCTCTCACACACTGACCAAGTACTGAATATCAACAGCAACTACCCTAATAGGCACAAACAAAGTTGTGTGAGAACATTTATTTAAACTGGCAGCAACACACTGCAGCAGCACAGACCTATGCCAAAAAGAAGAGCACCTCTTCCAAGTATTCAGTGACAATGGATACCCAAAAAACTGGGTGAGAAGATGCTTACTGCACGCTCCAACACGCTCATCACGCTACCTTACATCAAAAACACATCTGAACTGACCACAAGACTCCTATGACCACAAAGTTGCACACAAACCCACAACAACCCTATGCCAAGAGTTCGCCCAAACCAAAGACCCACTACCCACTATGGACAGGACCAACGCCATATACAAGATTCCCTGCAAAGACTGCAACAAACATTAGGTTGGACACACTGGAAGGAAATTAACCAAGAGTACAAGAAAATCAACTGGCAACAAAAAGACACGACCAATACTCACTCCTGTCCATCCACGTGAATGAGGAAAACCACTAATTCGATTGGGACAGCACCAAGATCCTGGGACAGGCGAAGCAGAGACCAGCACGGGAATTCTTAGAGACCTGGTTCTCCCTGAAGAAAGCCATCAATAAACAGACAGAGCTAGACCCCATGTACACTCCATTGCGAAGGAAAACCAGAAATGAGGTAATCCAGCTCAACGGACACCGGAGATTAAATGACAGGTGGGAAAATACTCCAGTGTTTCATCAGAGGCTGCACTGATGGTGTTACCCGGCAGGGTAATGAAACATCTGCGGAACGGCGAGCCAATGAACCTGCATCCCAAGGTGCAACACTCCCCAGTACCCTACCATTTAAGTCTATACGTCCTGCCCTGATTTGTCTTTCCAAAATGCAAAACCCCGCTTTTATCTAAATCTTGGGGCGGCACGGTGGCTCAGTTATTAGCACTGCAGCCTCGCAGCACCAGGGACCCGGGTTCGATTCCCACTTCAGGCGACTGTGTAGTTTGCACATTCTCCCCGTGTCTGCGTGGGTTTCCTCCCGGGTGTTCCGGTTTCCTCCCACAGTCCAAAGATGTGCAGGTTAGGTGGATCGGCCATGCTGAATTGCCTGTGGTGTTCAGGGGTGTGTGGGTTATAGGGGCATGGGTCTGGGTGGGATGCTTAAGGGGTGGTTTGGACTTGTTGGGCCAAAGGGCCTGTTTCCATATTTTAGGGAATCTAATTCTAATTCAAAATCTTAAACTACATCTGCCACTCCTTGGCCCATTGGTCCATCTGATCAAGGTCCTGTTGTACTCTGAGATAATCTCTTTCACTGTCCACTTCACCAATATTTGGTGTCATCGGCAAACTTACTAACTATACTTCCTGTATTCGCATCCAAATTGTTTGCTATAAATGACAAAAAAAAACAGTGGACCCAGCGCTGATCCTTGTGGCCCAGCACTGATCACAGGCCTTAGAATATTTTCTTCATAATTTGAAATGTACTTGTTCTGAATATTCTGAAATATCCCTTTCAATATCTGACATTGCCTCTCTACTGATCTATCTCATAACATAATATCCAGTTCACTTCAGCTAATTTGGCTTTCATGTCAACGTAGTTGCCCAATTAGATGCCAGTTTTTGACCCACCCTTTCAAATTTGGTATAAAACATAACCATATTATAATTGCATGCTACCTAGAGGTGTCTCTTGCTGTTGAGATCCTTCATTAGTCTTGTCACGTCAGACAATAACTAATCAACCCTCTGGTTAGCTCCAGAATGTGTTGCTTTATGAAACAATTTTGGCAGCATTCTGTAAACTCCTCATTGAGGCGGCTGCTACTACCAATTTTGATGTAGGGTATAATTACCCATTATTGAAATCCCTTTATCACCAGTGCCAAATGTTTCTTCTTGCATACTTCTATATCATGGTTGCTGTTAGGATACTTTGTAGATCACTCCCACTAGTGACTTCTTTCATCTACCATTCCTCATCTCCCTCAAACATATTCTACATCCTGATCTCCTGAACCAAGGTCAGCTCTACCAATGTAACAATAAGTTGATTAGGAGTGCTACCCCTCTGATTTTACGTAGCTTTGTATTCTTCTTAATATTGAGGTAGACACAATGTTTCAGAGCCCAACCCCCCCCACCCCATTTGCCCTACTCAGCACCACTACCCCCACCTTAATTTTGAAGCCCTTTTACTTTACTTTCCGAGATTTGCAGCTTGAAGAAATACCAATCCAGTGCTGTTCAGGTTTCAGCTGACTGATTGATTAGTACAGATTCTTTTCTCCCAATATTGTCACCAAATCAGAATCCATGTCTCCCACATCAGTCTTTGAACCATGCTATGTCAATTTTCACCTGGATTAATTTGAAAGGAGACATTACTCAAATTGCAGTTGATCTTACCTGGGAATTTAGCAAGTTAAGGTGATGTGACTTTAATTGAAGTTCTAAGCTATGAAAGGGCACCTGTATGGTTGATGTAGAGAAATCTTTTTGCTTGTTGCGGTTTCTGGGACTGAGGAAAGCAATCTAAAATCAGTGCTGGACATTTTTGATGTGAAATTGGCAAACCGTCCAGGTACAGAGGGTGGTAGAACTTTTGAACACTCTTCAGTAATTATCAATTGATATGTGATGCGTAGTTAAATTTTAAACTGATACTTTTATGAAGCATCAGGAGATTGGTAGCAAAGCTGGATGTATACAGTTCACAGATCACCTAGATCTTTTGGCATCAGACTTGAAGGGCTGAATACAGAATTACTGTTCTTTATTGTTCCTTTATTGCGATAACTCTTGTGTTACGGAAGAAAATATCAGCCAGGGTTTCACTCCTAAGACCATCAGCCTATCAAGCCCACTCCTCCATTCAATAAGGTCACGGCTGATCTGATAATCCTTGACTCTAGTTTCATGCCTTTTCCCCATAACCTTCGGTTCCCTCACTGATTTTAAAAACCTGTATCTCAACCTTGAATATCCTTAGCAATCTAACCTCTACAGCCTTCTGTAATAAAGAATTCCACCAATTCAGTACTCTCAAAGAAGAAATTGCTTTTTATTTCTGCCTTAAAGTGACAACTCCTTATTCTGAGATAATGCCCCTTGACCCTAAACTCTCCCACAATGGGAGATAGTCTCTCCTCATTTACCCTGTCAAGAGCCCCTCCCCCCCAAAAAAAAAGCTTGTGTTGACGTAAGATTGCCTCTCATTCTTGTAAATTGTAATGAGTTCAGGATCAACCACTCAGCCTCTCTTAGGATTGTTTGCTGAATACTTTCATCTCCGCTGTGAAGACATTCAGCTTTCATGTGATGCATTCAGTGACACATTGTCTAAGTTTATGCAAGAATAGCCACTTAACTCTGTGAAGCCATAATCCAGCAGTTCAGCATCGTCAATGGTGTTGGAAAGAAAAATGTTGGGTGGTGATGAGAGGAATTACTGAAGAACATATTTAAGGTTACTGGTAGTTTAACTTGCTTGTAAATGCTAGAACACTTATGAAACAAAGTAATGTATTGCCAGAATGTAATGTGACCCACGATGCTGTTATGTTGCTGATTGCACTGAAAAGTTTTACAGATCTTGATTGCAATTTACTTGGGTTTTATTAGGAAGCCCTCTGTTGTGACAAAACACGTTGTTTCAGATGATGAAACTTCAAATGAGAATACTTCCGATTGTGAAAAATTGACTTCAAAAACTGAGGATACAGATGACTTGGATGTGAATAGTCTGCCTAAAGGTAGGTTAAGTAGGCTGTACTTCTACAGATTTCTTTTAAACTTCAGCAAAGCTGCTAAATATAGATCTGCATTTTTGTGATTGCCAATAAACATGGCCTGATTTTAAAAATAATTTTGTTAGATGTACCTTCATAAAATGTTAATGCAATAAATGTATAATAGCTGGCTCTGAAAGTCATAGAACACTGCTGTGTGTTATTATCTGACCTTTACAGCTCTCGGAAACCATGTAATGCAACTATCATGTTGGAATGATCAGTTACTCTGAAGACGAACTCATAACGTGTGCACAAATTTTTTATTTGATGTACCGCTTATTCTGGTCTACTGAGCATGTTTTGTGTGAATTATTATGTGCTTTGGAGCAGTTTTGCTATGTGGTGAATCAGGGCGGAATGGACGTTTGAAAACCAGCCATATTTTTCCAGAAGGGAAATGTGAAACAAGTAGTCTGTTTGTACCTGTTTTGTGGCATTACAGAGCTGGTTCAGTGTAGTGAAAATATTTAACAAAGTAATTGGCTCCTCCTTGAGATTTGGGAGCAGACAAAAGTCATTTGGCCCATCAAATCCACTCTGCTCAGAGATAATGGGAACTGCAGATGCTGGAGAATCCAAGATAACAAAGTGTGAAGCTGGATGAACACAGCAGGCCAAGCAGCATCTCAGGAGCACAAAAGCTGACGTTTCGGGCCTAGACCCTTCTTCAGAGAGGATCAGAGCTCTCTGATGAAGGGTCTCGGCCCGAAACGTCAGCTTTTGTGCTCCTGAGATGCTGCTTGGCCTGCTGTGTTCATCCAGCTTCACACTTTATTATCTTAAATCCACTCTGCTGTTCAGTGAGATCATGGTAATCTTGACCTCCACTTCCCTGTCTTTTTCCCAAAACTCTTGATTCTCTCACTGATTTTAAATTTGTTTCTCTCAACTTTGAATATACTTAATAACCCATTCTCTATAACTCTGTGGTAAAGAATTCCACAGATTTTCAATCTTCTGGAAAAAAAAGTTCTTCCTAATCTTTATCTGAAATGGGTGAACCCTTACTCACAGGTTATGCCTCTTGATCTTAAGCTCTCCTACAAAAGGAAATAACCTCTCCACATCAACCCTGTCAAGCACTTGAAGAACTTTTTCATGTTTCGGTGAGGTGTCCTCTTATTCTCTTAAACCCTAAGAATACAATCCCAAATTAATAAGTCTCTCCAAAAATTTTCTTCCATACCTGGGACCAACCTAGTCAACCTTCCTTTGGAATGCCACCTGTGCTGCTATTTAAATAAATGGACCAAAACTGATTACCATGTTCGAACTGTGGTCTGACCAGTACGTCATAGTTTTAGCAATGCGCTCCAATTTTTAGAATTCATTCTCTTTGAAATAAAAAGCCAACATTGCCTTCCCTATTATCCACTGAACTTGGAAGCTAGCTTCTAATAATTCATGCCAGGCACTGTGTAATTCCCATATGCTGCCAGTTTCTGCTGTCTTTCCTGATATAAATAATAATAACCTCTTCTATTCCTTGTGACAAAATGCATGGCCTCACACATTCCATCAGGCAAGCTTTTAACCACTTGCTCAACCTGTCTGTAAACCTTAGAGACTGTCATTCTCACTACTTCCCTTTGCACCTATTTTTGTCACCTTTCAAATTTGCTAGATAAGGAAAGTGAATGTGCTAACTCACTAAGTGAGGTCCCAGCGGCATTCCAAGAATAGCAGGTCGCCAGCCTGAAAATGCCCCCTTTCTCTTGACTGCTTTCTATTACTTAGCTAATCTAATGTCCATGTTAATATACCTCCAACACCATAGGCTGCAATGTTAAGTACCTTTATGTATGATACCTATATTGCGTGCCTTTTGGAAATCTAAATGTATTATGCCTGATTCCCCATCATCTACCCTGTTCTTTTACCCTATCGAAAAATTGTAGTTTGTCAGGCATGACTTTCTCCTTAGCAAACCCATGCTGACTGTGTTTGATTACATTATAGTTTACTGTTTCTCTGTTTTCAGTAGATTTTGCACCTCTTATAAACCTTTTAGTACATATTCTATAATTTTAAAAACCCTTTTCACCTTTTAGGCACAATAGTTGTACAGCCTGAACCAGCATGGAATGAAGACAAAGATAACTTTCGAGGCCCTGAATTTAGAAGCAGAAATCCTAAAAACAAAATGGAAACAGTGAAGAAGCGTGGAGGTAGGCATATGGCTGAGCTTTTGCAACTGACTAACTGTTTATTGCATTTTAAAATTTCTCTCCTCAGTTAGTTTCATTTACTAGTTTTACAGGTTTGATGCTGAAGGAGACATGGTTTTAGTTGATAATTATATTTCCCAATGGTGCACCTATAAAGTGTACTGCAGCTAGTAAATAGAAGAAAATTCCATAGGTTTTCATGTGAGCATAAATGTGAGAATTGTAATGTCAGCCTTTCAGGCCAGTTCAACTAATTGATCTATGTTTTACCTCCCTCCATTGTAATAACTAGCCAAAAATCTATAAACCTCAAATTTAAAGTTTATTAATCCAGCTAGCTGCTGCTCTTGTTTTTGTGAGAGAGATTTCAATATCTCAACGATCCTTCTGTGTGAAGAAATATGTTCTAACTTTTGACAGGCCTATAGAGATTTTAAGTCTTTTTGTCCTTGTTCTAGGCTCTGCTGTCAGTGAAAAAAGTCCCTGATGTGACTTTTTTCCCTTCCAGTTTCAAAAACTGTAGTCAAGCCACCTACAATATTCTTTATTCTGAGCCGTGCAAATCTTGTGTATGTGATCCCTCAATCTTCGAAGAGCAAGTCTACCCTTTCCCGAATGGGGCGTATAGAATCCAGATATGCTTTAACTTTTGCTTGATATTGTAAACTTCCCTCTTTGTTATATTCTAATTTTCTGGTTATAAGGCTAACATTTAATTAGTTGCCTTGATTTAGTTTTGTACCTGATTGTATGCTTTAATGACTTGTGCACATGGATCTATAAATGTTTTTGAACTGCCATTGTGCCTAGACTTGCACCATTTTAAATACTGTTAAGACCAAATAAGGATAGACCCAACCATGAGGATATCTCACAGCTCTGTATTGAAATTAATCTACTGCAGTCATTAAAGAAATTTAGACCTACTTCATTTTGTTTGACTTCAGGATGATGCCTACAGTGAGGACGTAAAAGAAGGCAGACTTATCACTTTCTAATTTTTAAATATTCTTTATCCATCATTGATAAAATCTTTGATGCAAAGAAAAGCAAGTTAAAATTTAATTGAGTTTCAAATATTGTTTATGATATTAATGATTTTACCTGTTAAAGTTTAATATAGTTTGCAAGCTCGCTACTTTAGTCATCTTTTTATTTGGGTTCTGACTTGGCAGGAGCATTCTTACATCTTAATCACAAGATTGCAGGTTAAATCTCCACTTTTTTGAATGCAACCTCAAATGATGTTCACTGCTGCCCTGTTGAAAATATGGTGTTTTTGATTAAACCAGTGCCTGCCTTTTTAAGTCACTGAAATACTTTGTAGCCTCATAAGAAAAATAGGAGAATTCTCCCAGTATGAGGCCTGTAATTATACGGTGGGATTATACATTGGACCTTGTAGTGTTCAGATTTGCTGCTTACTGTACACTGACTTAATTTTGAAGTGTCCTGAGGCCAGATATGCTACTTGCTCCATAATGGTAGAAGAATTATACGTCTTCTGCCTGGATCAATCTGATCAAAAACAAAAATACCTTTCGTAAGCTCCTTTGGATTCGCAGTGATGTTTAAAAGCCACACAATGATAGACAGATCAGGTTTGCAGGTTCTCCCTCACTATTTTAGTAAACTCTGAATTAAAACTAAAATAGCAGTCTCAAGTTCTTGCCCACATCCAAAATAAAAGCAGTCTACAAAATTTTAGGAGAAAAATGGCTTACTGAATTATGCCCTTCATCTAAAACAGCATTACCAGTCGAAGGGGATTATAATAAACAGCACAGTTTGGGCTGCTTGAGCATTGTGTGAAACCAAAGGACCTCACTATATTTATTTTTATTTTTTGATTAGAGATTGTCCAAGACAAAGGTGTAAAATGCTTACTGTGAGATAAGAAGTGAATTGCTTTGTTGCCCTCCTTTTTATTGAGAGTGCATTGTGTCTAGTTAGATTGCATTGAAATTTTAATAGTGTACTTGAAATCTTATTTTAGCAAAGAATAAAACAATGAGCCAAATTAAAAATAAAATTGCACTTTTTATTTTGTTAGATGAGAATCTACATGGAATAGTCAGCTGTACTGCTTGTGGACAGCAAGTAAACCATTTTCACAAAGATTCAGTCCAGCGGCATCCGGCATTGAAAGTTCTCATTTGTAGGGTATGAGCTGTTCACGTTTTACATTAAAAGTTGCACGTTGCCATTTGTAGCAATATTATTGAATATTAATAGCAACATATTACTTATATAGCTCCTTTAACATAATAAAAGGACCACTGGTATTTTGCAGGCTCATCATGAGCAAAATTTGAAATTGTATCCGATAAGGCAATATTAGGACAGATTGGTCAAGTATTAACAGTTGTATTTTCAGCAGAACGATGGGAGAAGATGGAATGTTATGGTTTGAATTCCAGAATTTGGGATCCGGTTATGTAAATGCATCGTCACCAGTATTGGACCTTGAGTGTGCAATGCTGGATGAGCACTCAGGTGGGGCAGGCACATGGCCAATAGACACATGAATACAGAGATAAGAACTTTAAAATTGAGGCACAAAAGTAGCTACTAAAAAAGTGGAAGGAAGATGCTGATATTTTGATAGCTCCCCAGCGTTAAAGGGCAAGGCTGGAGCTAAGATGCCTTTGACATCATTGTTATTTTGGAGAGTATGACATACGGGACCCATAGCACAAATGTCGTTAATTGAAATCCAGAAAACTTTGTGCTGTTTAAAGTCAGGAGCAGAAAGGGTGGTGATAGTGGTTGGTAATCAATCAACACAGCCATATAACATCACTGCAGGACTCCTTGGGTTGGTGCCCTTGGCCCAGCAGTCTTCAGCTGCTGCTTCACTGCCCTTATCTCAATTATTAGGTCAATAAGTTAGAATGTTCAATCATCGATGTTAAACACCATTTTGTAATAGCTCTGATATTGAAGCAGCCTGTGTTCAAATGCAGCAAGCCTTAAACAACTTTCAGGCTTGGACTGGTAATTGGCAGGTAACACTCATCCCACACTCCACCCAGCCAGCAGTGACCATCTCCAACAAGAAAGGAATCTAATAATGTCTTAGAGGTCCAGTGGCATCATCCATAGCTGAATCACGCACTACTGACATCCTGACTAGAAATTGAATGGGACCAGCCAAGTAAATAGTGTGGCTATAAGAGCAGTTGAGAGGCTAGGAATTCAATGGTGAGTAACTTGCCTCAAATCCTGTCTACCAGCGGCAAGGTACAAGTCAGGATTGTAGTGAAACACAGACCACTTGGCAGGATGATTACAGCTTCAATGAAAATTTGGAAGCTTAACACTACTGAAGGTAAAGCTGTCTGTTGTATTGGCACCCTGTCAGCACCACAAAGTCCATTGGCATCTTTAACATTCACTCCCTCCACATGTGCAGTGGTAGTATTAACAAGATAGTGAATAATGAATACCTCCCCTCCAGGGCTATTTCAACTGTACCCTCAAAAGACACACCATAACCATCATGAAGGCCAGTGACAGCATATACATGAGTACACTGCTACTTGGCAAATCTCAGTTCATGCCACATACTATTACGGAACTCATTTATATCAGTGAATGCACCTATGCCATGTGGACTGCAGCATTTAAGACTGTTGTCACTATCTTGAGGACCGGTAGAGATGAGTAATACATGCTGACCAAGCCAGTGACACCCATTTCCTGTCAACAAGTGTAAACAATGTTGTTATTCTGTAAACTGTGACACTTTTATGCTGCATGTGACTGTAACAAAGATGAGAGGCAGAAGAGTAAATGCAGAGGTGCAAGGTTTTCAATCCTTTCCTTTTTAAAAAAAAGCAAATTTAATTAAAAGGGTTGCCTCTAACTATCTGTCTAAAATGCTGTTTTAAAAACCTATGTTTGCAGGTAACATGTAACTCTAAGAATAATCTCGTGAACAGGAGCTACGTGAACCCGGGAGGGAGTTAGTGTTCACTGAATCCCTGGGCTAAGGAACCTTTGTTGTGCGCTGGTTGTCTTATTGGGGTTTAGAACTTCTGTTGCACCCATATAAAAACCGTTTTAGGAGACTTGCCTGACCTGGAGTGTGGTTGCTAATATTTGCGCATTTAACAGTGGGTAGTTCTACTTAAACTACTCTGAAGAACCATGACTTGGAATGGTGGCCAACACTATCATTTTAAGATAAAGAGGTGATCGTTACCTGTCTTTAATATGAAGTGTGTGTTGACAATATTGTATCTTTAGATATAAAAATATTTTAATGCAATTGTTCCTGGCCTTGTTAATTATTTGGAGTGCTTGTTGGAATATCTTTAAAAGTAAAGATCCTCTGCTTAACATGGCACCAATTTAATCCAATACATTTGGATGGTAAATATCTCAAATACAAGCATGTTATTGTGATTTATCCTTGGTCATCTATATGTGTATCACCAAGGATGCAACAGCCTGGTTTCTAAGATATCCAATGTATTTCTCCTATTTTTAGAGTTGTCATAAGTACTATATGAGTGATGATATTAGCCGAGATGCAGATGGTATGGATGAACAATGCAGGTGGGTAGTCTAATTTATATTCTAATCTGTTTTTTTTTTGTATTCTCATTTCACTGACATTTACTTACATTTCAGCTGAAGGGACAGGGTTGATTTTGAGTCAGCTAGGCTTGAAACATTAGCTTGCTTTCTCTCCATGAATGCTGCCTGACTTGTTGTGATAGCCAGCAGTTTTTTTTTGTTTTCAGTGATTTAAATAGTTTCCTGGTCTCTATTGTACCAATTAAGGCCTTAAATGTGGATATAAAACTGACATCAATTAAGTGTTGCTAAAGCTCATGACTTAATAACTGCCCAAAATTATTACCGATGTCAATTGTTTGAAATGCTCAGCTGATGTGATTTTTTTTTTAAAGGCTTTATGGAGAAGAAAGCACGAGCCTTTTATGATTATGAATTTTTTCCTTCATTTTGACAGTTGAATATTAAGCAAGGAAACCAGTTCACTTTAGGTTAATTTCACATTGAGTTGAATTTAACCATTGCAGATCTGATTGTGAATTTTGAATCATTGGAGCGGCGGATGGAGTTGCTGGCTTTGCGATATGCTCACCTGTCCAATAGGGACCTGATTTCTCCTCAGATGGTAACATTACTCGATGAAGAAAGCCTCTGTATTTGGATCTGTCCAGAATTTTTCCTCTTGTAGTCGGGTTCAATTCATTTACTCTGTGATTGGATTTCACAAAGTCATTGTTTCTAAGTTTGCAACATCCTGTGTGGTGTGGTCTCCTTGTTTCATTGTTTGTAGACTGTTAACATTAGTGTGCAGAAATCCTCTGATTTGCATGGCAAATTAGGTAAAATTGAGCTCTGATGAACATACGCAGCTCCTTGCAAGAACTTGATTGTTAGGAATTTTATCCTCAAATTCCATGATACAGATCTGAAGCCGCAGAAGTGAAATGCATCTGGTTGTTTTGGGTGATGCAAGTACTTTTATCCATGCCCCTCAGCCACCAGGATTGTGAAATTTCCATGTCTTGATGCAATTCTGGAATTTCAACCTTTCCAATATTTTCCCAATCTCCCCCCATCAGCATTAGGTTTAAAATATGTATCACAAATATTTTTAATGAGCAGAATGTGACTCATTTTCCGAAAGGTTCAGAGGAGGTTCATGAGAATCGTCCCAGAAATGGAAAACTTAACATGAGGAACGTTTGAGGACTCTGGGACTATACTCATTGGAGTTCAGAAGGACGGGGGTGGGGGGGATCTGATTGAAACTTTCAGAATACTGAATGGCCTGGACAATATGGATGTTGGGGAAAATGCATCCATTGGTGGGAGAGTCTAGGACCCGAAGACACAGCTTTAGAGTAAAGGGAAAATCTTTTAGAACGGAGATAAGGAGAACCTTCTTCAGCCAGAGAGTGGTGAATCTATGGAATTTGCTGCCCAGACGCAGTGGAGGCCAGGCCATTGAGTACATTTAAGACTGAGATAGAAAGGTTCTTGATTATCAAGGGTAATGGGGAGAAAGCAGGAGAATAGGGTTGAAGAACTTATCAGCCATGATTGAATGCCAGAGCAGACTCGATGGGCTGAATGGCCTAATTTCTGCTCCTATGTCTTATGGTCTTATAAAATCCACAGAAAGGGTACAGACTTGCTTTTGATTCTGGGAGAGATGGATGTATGTGTGCGGTTTGCCTGTTTTTGGCTGCCTGTGTGATGTCTTGACATGTGGCTTTGTAAGATGTGACAGAGAAAGTTGATACTTGTCTGTTGGATATATAGGATCAGTTAGTGGCTTGGTTACCTTGACAGAGATGACATGTAACGTTGGGACTTCCATTTGAATGCAAGGATCTCCAATCCCTTGCTTTGAGTAACATCCCTTCATTTCAAAGTATTTTCATTGCCTGTTATAAGGTAGCAGCAAGGTCTTCTGTAAATTTTTTTTCTTCCAGTTTTTGTGATTTGGTAGAGTTTCCTGGTTGATTATGAAAACCGTGGAAAATTAATCTTTTTGTTTTCTATTTAATTCTAATTTTTGTCCTGGTGGAAATAGTTATGGCAGTGACTGGCTGTGGTATCCTCAGCTCAAGTCTGATCCTGAGTTCTCTAAAACAAAGAATAATCACTTGTGAAATCAAAAGAGAGATATAAAAACAAACTCTTGTATTTGTGCTCATATGCTGCTTTTGAGCTATAATTTGGCTGAAATTGGCATAAATAACATGTAATGTCAGAATTGTGATGGCGCAGAAACAGGTAATTCAGCCATCATTGTACTAGCTCGCCAATGAATATTAGAATTTGGTACCTTTTGCCTGCTTTTCCCCCGTGTTCTTGTTTATTGTTCCTGATCAAAGAATTTGAGTGCATTTACATCTTTGCAACTCAATTGTTCTTGTTTAGGAATGAAAAATCACACTAGATCATACCTTCAGGGTGAATTTATCATTTAGTATTTACACTAAATGCAATCGTTCACGCCTTCAGGAAGGCTTTTTGAAGTTGGCCGAGTTTCCAGTGAACACTGCACCTCGTGGTGTGAAGAGCAGAAAGAAAACTGACATCATTCTCAAGTGACCAGAAGCAACTGCCTGTCTAAAGATAGTGGCGCTATAGGATGTAAAATTAAGAACCAGAATAAAATAAGTTTTTTTTTTCTCACTTCCGTTGCCATCTCTTGTTCGTTGCATAATTCCTGGTGCAACTTTCTGGTGTTTCCACCACCTGCGCGTGCACGTCCGTGTGCGCAGACACACGTGCATACACAGGCGCACACACCATCACTCCCACCCCCACCCCCCACTTCCCTGGATGTGTAATTGCTGTTTTAACATTTAAGCTGATTCGTCTTGAGTGCACCTGTTAAAATCTGTGATCTGCTTTAGTTTACATAGACAGTGACTAATAGACTACAGTAGAACTTGAATAATTTTTAAAATTAATTTAGTAAGTTAATTCACTAATTTAAGAGTTACATGAATGGTGAATTATAAGACCATAAGACATAGGAATGGAAGTAAGGCCATTTGGCCTGTCGAGTCCACCCCCCCCCCATTTAAATCATGGCTGTTGGGCATTTCAACTCCACTTCCCTGCATTCTCCTTGTAGCCCTTGACTCCTTGTGAGATCTAGAATTTATTGATCTCTGCTTTGAAGGCATCTAATGTCCGGGCCTCCACTGCACTCCATGGCAATGAATTCCACAAGCCCACCACTCTCTGGCTGAAGAAATGTCTCCTAATTTCCATTTTAAATTTACCCCCTCTAATTCTAAGGCTGTGCCCATGGGTCCTAGTCTCCCCGCCTAATGGAAACAACTTCCCAGCGTCCACCCTTTCTAAGCCATGTATTATCTTGTAAGTTTCTATTAGATCTCCCCTCAACCTTCTAAACTCTAATGAATACAATCACAGGATCCTCGGCCATTCATCACACGTTAACCCTGCCATTCCAGGGATCATCCGTGTGAATCTCTGCTGGACGTGCTCCAGGGCCAGTATGTCCTTCCTGAGGTGTGGGCCCCAAAATTGGATACAGTATTCCAAATGGGGCCTATGGAATTGACAGTTATTAAAAAATGCCTTGAAGTATATTTTATTTTCAACTATTTAACTAAGCTTACAATTAACACTTGGAAAAACTTTTTAAAGCACAACCAAATTACACACAAACATGCCAAAACTAGTGTAATTGACACCAGAATATGCATTTGTGTTCAAAATGAAAGCCCTAGCTGAAATGTTTAATACTGTGTGACAGTGCTATGCTTTTAAGAAGTTATTTTGACCTGGTTTTTGTTTGAAGAGAGGTTGTCAGGATGAGGTACCAGGTAGTCTGTAATAAAGTAAACAGCTTGGGAGGCCTTGAGTTTTATTTGGAAATGTTTGGAACAGTGGAAGCAGTCTGGATGGGTATGGCCAGCTTTCTGAGACCAGGATTTTTAGGTTTATTTTTAAGCATTTTCTGTTGAGGGCTTGAAGCAAAGCTATCATTTCCGTTCTCGGTTAAAGCTGGAGGCTGGGGTTTCTCTCTGCTGTTGGTTTACCTGAGAGACACATCTATTTTTTCTGAAGTGGGATAACAAGGTGTAGAGCTGAATGAACACAGCAGGAAAGCTGACGTTTTGGGTCTAGACCTGCCTTTAGAAATGGGAGAGGGGGTTGGGGGGGTGTGGTGGGGTAGGGGGAAAGAAGATGGATAAAGGAGAAGATAGGTGGAGAGGAGACGGACAGATCAAAGAGGCGGGGATGGAGCCAGTAAAGGTGAGCCTAGATGGGGAGTTAGGGAGGAGATAGGTCAGTCCAGGGAGGATAGATAGTTCAAGGGGGCGGGATGAGACTAGTAGGTAGGAGATGGAGGTGGGGCTTGAGGTGTGTGGAGGGGATAGGTGGGAAGAAGTACAGGTTAGGGAGGCAGGGACAAGCTGGGCTGGTTTTGGGATGCATTTGGGGGAGGGTAAATTTTGAAGTTTGCGAAGTCCACATTGATACCATTGGGCTGCAGGGTTCCCAAGCGAAATGAGGTGCTGTTCTGCAACATTCGGGTGGCAGCATTGTGGCACTGCAGGATGCCCAGGATGGACATGTCGTCCAAGGAGTAGGAGGGGGAGTTGAAATGGTTGGCGACTGGGAGGTGCAGACGTTTGTTGTGAACTGATTGTAAGTGTTCCACAAAGTGGCCCCCAAGCCTTTGCTTGGTTTCCCCAATGTAGACAAGGCCACATTGGAAACATCGGATACAGTATACCGCATAAACAGACGTTCACCTGCACATCTGCCAGATGTGGATGGTCGTCTTGGGGCCTGGGATGGGGGTGAGGGATGAAACTGTAGGGGCAGGTGTAGTGCTTCCTACAGTTGCAGGGCAAAGTGCCGGGGTGGTGGGGCTGGTGGGGAGTGGGGAGTGTGGAGTGTGGAGTGGACAAGGGAGTCATGGAGAGAGTGGCCTCTCTGGAAAGCAGATAAGAGTGGGGAGGAAAAAATGTCTTTGGTAGTGGGGTCACTTTGCAGATGGCGGAAGTGCCAGAGGATGATGCGTGAGATCTGGAGGTTGGTGGGGTAGTTTGTGAGGATGAGAGAGATTCTGTTTTGGTTGCTGTTGCAGGGAGAGAGTGTAAGGGATCAATTGCGGGAAATGCGGGAGACATGGTAGAGGGCGTTTTCAACCGTTGTGGAGGGGAAGTTGTGGTTCTTGAAAAACGAGGATGTCTGGGAGTGGAATGCCTCATCTCAGGAGCAGATGTGACGGAGGTGAAGGAATTGGGAATAGGGGATGGCATTTTTGCAGGAGGGTGGGTGTATTCAAGTTAGCTGTGGGAGTCGGTAGACTCGAAATGGATATCGGTTCCCAGGTGGTTGCCAGAGATGGGGGAAAAAAGAGGTTCAGGAAAGAGAGAGAGGTACTGGAGATTGTCCAGGTGAATTTAAGGTTGGGGTGGAAGGTGTTAGTGAAGTGGATGAACTGTTCAAGCTCCTCGTGGAAGCACAAGGCGATGCCGATACAGTCATTGATGTAACGGAGGAAGAGGTGGGGGATAGGGCCAGTGTAGCTTCGAAAGAGAGATTGTTCCATGTATCCTACAAGGAGACAGGCATAGCTTGGGCCTATGTTGGTACCCGTGGCCACCCCCTTTGTAGGAAGTGGGAGGAATTGAAGGAGAAGTTGTTACGGGTGAGAATGAGTTCAGTTAAGCGGATGATGGTGTCATTGGAGGGGGACTAGTCGGGCCTGCAGGACAGGAAGAAGCTAAGGACCTTTAGGCCGTCTGCATGGGGAATGCAAATGTACAGGGACTGGACATCCATGGTAAAGATGAGGTTTTGGGGACCAGGGAATCGGAAGTTTTGGAGGAGGTGAAGGGTGGTGTCATAGATGTAGATGGTGAGTTCCTAGACCAAGGGGGAGAAGATGGAGTCAAAATAATTGGAGGTAAGTTTTTGGTAGGGCAGGAGCAGGCGGAGACGATGGGTCGACCAGGGCAGTCAAGTTTGTACCATGGAGTGTATTAATGGGATGTTATTATATTGGAACAGTTAATTGGTAGTAGTTACTGTATCTATTAGGTTTCCCATAGAGTTGTTATTCTAAGTTCTCTTTCTTGTGTTACAATTTATTTTAACAATATCGTTAAAGTATATTTTGCTTCATGTGAGTAGGTTGACCAATTGAATTGCATCTGGAACAAAAAGTGTTACATCTGCCTTAAGAAAAAGTTGAGTTTAGGCTGTCGTCTTATACTTTTAGGGATTCTAGTCTGGTCCATAACAACTGCCTGAGTGGCTGAATTAACTCAAAAGGTGTAGAATTGTTTGGCCAACCGGAACCTGAGTTCTGAGGCAAATGTATCTTGACACCCTGCCCTTGGAGCCAGCAGCTTCAGCTAGGACACAGAAATGTTTCTAATGGGAAATAATTTACCACATCTAAATGAATTCAAGAAAAGAAAAAATCAATAGGTGCTGTGTCCTGAAGCTTCATGCAGATGATGTGAATGTGATCCATCCACACTGCCTCACCTGTTCCATTTGATAGCTTTGGTCCTACTTCGCAGTTGTGATTATTACTTCCTGATGTGTAGACTGTCTTTTTATTCTGCTTTTCCTTCTGTATTACAGGTGGTGTGCTGAAGGTGGAAATCTGATTTGTTGTGATTTTTGTCACAATGCATTTTGCAAAAGCTGCATCTTGCGAAACCTGGGTAGGAAGGAACTATCCAATATTATGGATGAAAACAAAAAGTGGTACTGCTATGTATGTAACCCAGAGCCTTTACTGGATTTGGTGACAGCGTGTGACAGTGTATTTGAGTGTCTCGATCAGCTGTGGCAACAAAACAGAAAGAGGAGAGACTTTGATAAATTTAAATTGGACAGTGATAAATGCAAATCTCCTGGTCCTCATGATAGTGACAAGTCTATGGATCATGACTACAAAAATGCTCAGAGAGTTTCTAGTAAAGATTGTAATGGACAAGAAAAAGACGAAGATACATTAACAGCCCTTTCTCCAGGTTCTGGAAGTATTTTATATTCTTATAAGGCACTGAAAGTGCCAAAAGAAATTCTGAAGAAGGCTCGCAAGCTAATAGATACGACAGCCAATTTGAATATTAGTTTTGTTAATTTTTTAAAACAGAAGGACTTGAATGAATCTGAGTCTAACGTAAGCATGAGACAGTTGAAAGCTTTTAAATCTGTGCTTGGAGATCTAAAAAAAGTTCATCTGGCATTGGAAGAAGTTGTAGATAGAGAGATTCAGGATTTGGAAAGAAATAAGAAACATGCTGGATCATTACAGGATTGTGTTAAGAAATTTGAGGTGTTGGATTCTACTAACAATAAAAACTATTTATTACCTGATCGGACAATTGCAGAAAACTCTGTTTCACCCGAAGATGAATCTGATCAGATGGAAGTGTCAGTAGTGTCAAGTGAACCAGGCAAGATTACTGAAGAACAACAAATGTCAGTAGAACAAATCAGTCCACTAGTACTGGATTCAAAAATGCCTAGGATTGAAACTGATTGTATATCAAATGAAGATCTGTTGGTTAAAAATGAAGTTGTTGCTAATACTGAAAACCCGGGTCTTGTACTGGAATCCGAGATGGCTGAAGCAACATTACTTAACAGTTTAGATGAAGCTTTAGATATGGGTTCTGTTACTTCATTGACTGAAGGTTTGTTTGGGGCAACTGTCGCACTGCTACCAGATCTGGATACAATGGATAATTCTGCTAGTAACAGCACACTGTTAGATACTACATCAACTAAAGCACCTGCTGAAAACCAGAATTCTGAAAAATCCTCAGAGCTGGACTCTGATTCCAGTGTTAAATCTTCAGCTAAGTGTAAATCTTTAAGTAAGCTGACCCTGGCTTCACTTAAGAGATCTAAAAAAGCTGCAAAAGATACAGGCAAGAGAAAACTGTTTAAGGATAGACAGGATACTGCAGCAATAGATGATGCTGAAGGTGTTGCTGAAATGGAGGATAATGGGAGGGACACTGAGACAGAGGATAATGAAGTTGCTGAGGCGGTGTCTAATGGGAGTGATGCTGCTGTGGTAATGGACAGTAGCAATGGCAACAAAGGGCATGTGGTGGAGAGTGATGCAGGCAGTGCTGGCGGCAATGATGGAAATGAAACTGGTGATGACACTGGGTACGGAGTTGATAGCCATGATGATGTAGAAGGTGGAGAAAGAATCAGTGCTGCAGAAGATTCCGTTAAAGGCAAAATAATCAAGAAAAAGAACCAAAAGGCCAATTTAAAAATTTCAAAAAAGAGGAAGAAGAAATCAGATGAAGTAATTGAAGATGATCTTGAAAATGATCCTGTAAATGATGCTTCAGTTCTATCAGAGGATGCTGATACCAGGCGATCACCTCGCATAAAAACTACACCTCTGAGGCGTCCTGGTGGGGCTGGAATTGTGAACTCCAGATCTGAAGATGATACTGATAGTACTGGTGGTAAAAAGCGTAGAAGATTGAAAAGGGAACCTAAAGGTAAAGACAAAGTTGATTCTTCGGTGAAAGTAAAGACTGGCCCATCAAAAACAGTCAGCAAAAGTCTCAAGTGTGGGATGCAGGAATCTGATCCTGATAAGTCAGATACACCACATCAAGCTAGTGTGCAAACTACCTCTGACTCAGATGAAATTCCTGAGGTATTGAAAAAGGCAGCAGTGAAATGTGAGAGCTCATCAGATGTGGATAACAAAGATAGTGATTCATCCCAAAGAATTATTAAAAGGACGAATCTGTTTGGTTTGAGAAAACGAATGCCACAGTCTAGTAGCCTTAAACGTAAAAGGAAGTGCTCGTCTTCGAGTTCAGATTTTGGTGGAAAAGAGAGAAAAAGAACCAGTAAAAGGATTAGTGTTGCTAACAAAAAAAGACAGCATCGTTCAGACTCTTCGAACTATGATTCTGACCTAGAAAAAGAGATAAAGAACTTGAGTAAAATCAGTGCTGCTAAAAAATCATCTTCAAAGAAAACAAAAAGACAGATAACGAAGGAAGATGGGGATGATTCATCCAAAGATGAGAGAGTTTCCACAAATTCTGCTCCAGAAAAAGCGAGATTAAAACGAAAGAAACGAGCTGTGGGGAGAAAGCAAAGCTCCTCCTCATCGTCAGATGAAGATGAAGAAACTGAACAAGGGGACAAGCAGGACATCCCTGGAGAAGGTAGCAGTGATGAACAAAAGATACAGCCTATCATGGAAAATGTTGTTCTTGCTGCGGGATCAGGATTTTGCCAGTCATCAGGTAGGTGTGCTTCTTTTTATGATATTTTTGCATTTCTTCTGTAATTTTTCAAAGCATTGCCTATTTTCATAGCATCGTAGAAACCTTAGTGTGGAAGCAGGCTAGTCAGACCATCAAGTGACACTGACTGTCCAAAGACCATCCCACCCAGACCCACTCCACTACCCTATCCCTGTAACTCTACGTTTCCCATTGCTAATCCACCGAGCCGTCATGCCCATGGACACGAGGGATAATGTAGCATGGCTGATCCACCTGACCTGCCATTTTTGGACTATGGGAGGAAACTAGAGCAGACATGAGGAGAATGTGCAAACTCCATACAGATGTTGCCGGAGGGTGCTGCCTGGCACTGAGGCAGCAGTGTTAACCATTGAACCATTGTGCTACCCATTTTGATGAAGACTTTTTTTTCAACTAATCTTCTCCCTAAGCAGATCATGTTGTTTCTGAAGTGCTATTGATGTACCTTTGCTAGCATAACCCAATCTGAACAGTTGACCTCTATTGCATTATGGGTCTGACCTTAATGTTTTGGATGCTGTTATAATTACTGTCAGTTGATGAGGGAAATATGATGCCACACCAGAGATTTATTAATGCATTTATTGGCTCACGGCAGAAACTATTATCAAGTCATAAGGATGTACAGCACAGAAACAGACCTTTCAGTCCAACTCATCCATGCTGACCATATGTCCTGAATCTTTCAGCCCAACTTGTTCATGCCAACCAGATAACCTAAATTAATCTAGTCCCATTTGGCGTATATACCTCTAAACCCTTCCTATTAGTGTATCTGTCCAGATGCCTTTTAAATAATTGTACCAGCTTCCACCACTTCCTCTGGCAGCTCATTCCATATATGCGCAATGCTCTTCATGGAAAAAATTGCCTCTTCAGTCCCTTTTAAATCCTTCTCCTCTCACCTTAAACGTATGCCCTCTAGTTTTGGACTCCCCCCATCCCAGGGAAACTAGTGATGATTTGTAGTACATATAAGTGAAAATAATGCCTTTTGAAAGTCCTGTTGGCCAACTTCTTAAAAGATTGCCTTTGATAAATGTTTAATCCCTGGTTGTTGATTGCTGTCACTTGAAACCAGTATTATATTATGGATGAACAAAACTGCTAAACTTTGGAATATTCTGGAATTATGATTTATAGCAAAATCTCAGAATTTTCCACAGAGAGCTGTAAGGGAGAGTCGTTATGTATATTTTAAGGCTGAGATAGGTAGATTCTTGGATCAGTTGGGAAATCGAAGGTTACAGGGAAAGCACAGGAAAGCGGACACAAGGACTGTCAGATCAGCCATGATCCTGTTTGAATGGCTAGAGAGACAGCACAGCCTGCTCCTGTTCCTGTTTCTTACAGAATGGATCCTAGATATGTACCTAGATCATCATTATTATTCATAATTTTAAAAAAAGCAGCAGTGGTCTCAACATAGATCCCGTGATGGACGCATCTAGACTGTCTAGTCTCCAAACATGACCAGCGATACTTACAACTTTTTCTTGCATGTGTCTTTCTGGCTAGTTTTCAGTCCAGTTCAAGACAATTACCACTAACATTACTGGCTTCTATCTTACAAAGCAGCCTTTCATACAGTATCTGGTCAAAACCCTTTTAAAAGCTTCTGTAATTCCATGTTATTCCAAAGTAGTGCCCATTGCAAAACATAATTGGTTATCTAAGGTATAGTTTTTCTGGGTGTGTCTTTTCAAAGAAAATTTCAATTTTATTAATCACCCAGTAGCATTAGCCAACAAACTTGATGAACTCTTTTCATTAATTATTGGATTTAAATCCCTTTGTGTGGAGCTACCCAAATGATAAGTGTTGTTCCAGTGTCACTTTCTGCATAGTTTATACCACAACATCAATATAATCTCTCAATGGGATGTTAACACTGTGTTATTACACAAACAAATGTTCTGTTCATCATACAATTTTATCTAATATAAAAGTTTAACAGCGTTTTTTTGATTTGGATGTTGAAATGGGGCAAGTTTCTGATTTTAGTGGTTAACTAATTAATAAAAATTTATTTCATTTACCTATTGCTGAAGAAAAGAACTGCGCCATTGAAACTTTTTGTCTTGAACCATTGAAGCAAAACTACAAGATGACCAAGTTTCAAAGAAAACAGCAATGTATTCTGTATGAGAAAGAGGGTGCAGATTGGCTGGCAAGTGGACCTTGGTGGGAATGTTGCCATTTGCCAAAATGCTGAAAGCTGCAATTTTTTCATTAATCTTGGAACTAACCATGAACTTCCATTAAAAGTTTGAGTTGAAAGGTTTTGTGGGTACCCAACGAGGTTTTGTTTTGAATTTGCATAGGCGGAACAAACTCCACGCTTTGTCCAACAATGTTGTTGGATCTTCTTTGTACGTGGAACATGCTTCGTGGTGCACTTGAGTGGGTTACTTCACAACATGCTGAAGGGTGACAGAATAGCTTGGATTAATGATTAATTTTTTATTCTGACATTTGGGTTAATTTTAAGATTAGACGGTAATTTTCAACCTATCTTGACTTACCAACAAATACCAAATTCTGCAGATGCTCGAATCTCAACTTCGAAACCTAGCTTGCCAATTAGGAGACCATCATTGTGGAGGGGTGAGCAAAACACAGTATTTCAGATGAATATTCTTGTACCACAACTGGAATAAAACTTAGATACAGAGGCTTAAAAAAGATGCTGTTAGAGGTAGAAATGTGAAAATTACAAAAGCTCTATTATGGTGGAGTAAAATTCCAAAAAAATGTTGCTAGATTGTTGCTGTGTTATGTAGGTCACTTTGTTTTTTAGTTCATGAATATTCTATAAATATTATGGGAAATCTCAAATGAAACATGGTCTTTATCATTACAGGTGATGAAGCAGAGGGAAATTCTAAAAATGTTCCCCCATGTGCCAGTGATGACTATGATGATGACCCTGAGAATAGGTAATAAATTCTACAGTGCGGACTTTACACAGACTTCTTTATCAGAAAAGCATTTTGTGTAGTCACAAGCTTCATTAAATGGTTAAATTTGGTGCTAACGTTTGCTGCTATATCAAGATATATAACTAGTCTTTATGTGTTTGTAAAAGATTTTTAACTGGTTTGAAACATTTTCATTTTTTCAATTTATGCAGTAAATACAATTTTGTGAAATTACCTGGTCCTCAGCATTTTTTCTTGAAACTATAAATGATTCAAAATGTTATGTAGATTTTGAATCTACCAAATTAAAGATGTCAAATGTCTAGTTGTTATTTCATGTTTATTCATAATGTCATTGCGTCCTCTGGATGTGCGTGATTCAATATATAAGTAGACCACAACAAGACAATTTTGTGTTTAGTTTGTAAGTGGTGTTTTTCAACTTATGATTGGAAGTTCTTAAAATACAGAAGCTAATTGTCTGTAGAATAGTCCATATTCGCTAACTACTGGAAAAGAGATTCTTGATCAGGTTCCCCTGTGGGGAAACTGTTTTGTGTGGAGTATTGTTGAGGATGAGACATATTTGGACATTAATGTCTAGTCTGGTGACCTTGATTTTAAAATTAAACATTGAGCATACGTTTAAAATGTTGGATTATTATTACAACTTCTCATTGCAACTTAAAGTTTTTAAAGGGACGAGATGAAATAGGTGCAGAAATGATATTTTCTGACTGGGCGAGCATGTAAAACAATTGGATACAGTCTCAGAATAAGGAGTAAGCCACTTCGGACTGAAATGAGGAATTTCTTCACTCAAAGGGTTGTGAAGTTTTGAGTTCTCTGCAAGGAGGACTGTGAAAGATCAGTCATGTTCAAGACATATGATACATTTTTGGAGACTAATGGCATCGACTGAGATGGGGATAGTTAAGGAAACGCCATTGAAATAGTTGGTTTCCCATGACCTCGAATGGCATGTTGGGTTGGGGCTGAATGAATTGTTCCTGCTCCTATGTTCTGAAATTGCCTTGATGGAAAGTCATGACGTAACATGGTGGCCGATTTGAAGTTCTTTTGGGGAAATGCATGGATCTCATTGTAATTCTTTAAAACAACATCTCCAAAATCCAAAATATATATTGTCCTATGACCATAGTTTTAGGAAAATATATGGAATAAGAAACCCACAAATAAAAGTGCATGGTAGGGGGTATCTTGTTATACTAGGTAAAATTACTTCAAAATGAAGGGTTGAGTCTCTTTGTATTTCCTGATTTTTGGTTTTGAGTGAATTTGTACCCCGGTATATTCTCATAGACATCTTGTCCAAATTTTTGGGTAGAATTGAACACTTCTAATTAAAGGGATGTGGGGCATAAATCATTTGCATTTTTGCTGCTTATATGTTAGCCAGAGGAAGGCAAAGCATTTTAGTTTTCAGGCTTGTCTTGTTATTGATTTTGAAGTTGCGACACAGAATTACTAAACTGCGGAAAATCAGAGAATCCGATTTCTTATGAATGGCCAGCATACCATCATGCATTGTTGTATCCTTTTGCCTCTACTCTTATCCTGTTTGCCTAATAGCTGAGAGTAAATTTGAGTTATGGTCATTGACCTTTGAAACAAAATGTACAATAGTAGCTAAGTGTCTGTTTTCATACTCTTTTCCACCTACATGTTAAGACTAAGTTGGGAGGGTAAATAAATCGCTCCTTTGTTTTTCCACTCCTGAAGTTGCTTGGAACGGTGTTTGAATTTGTGAAAAGTTGAGATTTCTCAATTTATTATGTAATTGTCCATGTGTAAAACTGTATGAAGAAATAAGACCAACTGATCTCTTAAGTTGACAAAAAATGTATGTGGATGCTTTTTTGTTGTAAGTTTGATCAAGGTTCAATCATGTTACAGTTGACAGTTGGCAACTGTGGCATAAATCCATGTTAACGAAGGGCATTTGGTTTCCCATTGTCAAAACTTTCAAGAGTCTATTCAAATGGATAGTTAAGTTTTCAGCATATTTTTCATCGTGGGTTTCAGTAAGTCTCCTTCGTATTTGGCTGTTTCTACACACGTGGTGGCTGTTGTTTATTGTCCATGGGTATTTTCCAGATAGTTCAAACAGTGGCAGATTTGAAATTCCATAGGAGATCAAGCCAGAGATGATTATTTTAATCTTGTTGAGAGGCTTTATCGAAAATTATCATCTCTTTTATAGATGACATGACCTGGAGCTATTTTAAAACAATGTATGGCTCATTTAAGGTTTTTCTTTAAGTGTGGTCCCTGATGTTAAATGTTCATAGCATTCAAAATTCCAGGTTCAGGTATTACAATCTTATGACGTCTTTAATATCTATCAGTCCACTTAGGTCTTATTTGTAGGATGTTTGACTTGAATATTGAAGAGCCATATTTGTGGAGCTTTTTGCATTGCATCCATCAAGACAAAAGGCCAGACTATCACAACATATACTGCAGGTGACAAGGGTGCTCGTTTAGTTGGTTATTGGATTCTGACTAAGGTATTTCCTGGGAAAAGTAACAGGAGTTATAAGCTCACCAACACCTCCTGGGTTTCCTAATAACTGCACTAAATGTCAACTTAAATAATCAGTAAGCCAGCTGTTCCTATTTCTTCTTCCATGACAAATTTTGGCCAATTAGAATCTCTGCCATCCAATCAGTAGTCTTTACCTGTAGTATAAGTTGTGATCATTTGAATTTGGCATTCTTGGGTTTGTCTCGAGTGCAAGCCAAGAAGCTTTGGCAACGTGATCTTCTTTCTGTAATGTACACAGTTCAGTACTTTTTTTCTGTGGGGGTTGAGGTAAGACAGAATATATAAATATGGAGACAGGAATTTATTGTAACAGCTATGATTAGCATTAAGGGATTTGTTGTGGCAAACAGTTTTGTCACTGTTGTCCCAGTTGCAGAAGGAATGATGAGCTAACAGGTTGGAGTGTCAGCTCCCACCATGGCACATTGTGAAATTGAACTTTTACAAACCTAGTTTTGCTCACGAATAAGATTAGAATTATATTGAAGATGAATTCTCACCACTACCCATAACGTTGTATGCAACATTGGTGGAACAGCTGCCACGATCACTTTTTTTTAGTGGTAACCTACAGGCCCTGCTGCTTCGTTAGTGTGGTAGAGGATAACCACTTGGTGGCCTAAAGAGAAGGCTCACTGTCTTAACAAAGATGTAGTTTATTGCGTGGCAGCCATTATGTACAAGTTACACTGATGTGATAGATATTGTTTTAGAGACTGAGGAAGACTCAGATGGTGGATCTTAAATCTTACTGTCCCACAGGAATCCAAAATCCAAAGCTGTTCTCCAAGTCAGTACAATAATAGCATATTGGGTGATGTTTAAAGTTTTCTTTGACATTATTTCTTTTAAACATTTACAGCTTTTATACAATATTGCCGGGATTGCTTGGATCTATTGCAATCATGCCCACCCATTACTACATTGAATACTTCTAAACGCATGCTAAAAACATCATTACCTAAATTCGATAAAACCAACAAGAAAAGTAAAATCCGATTTGTTTATTTACTTTTAGCTATATAAAAGCTATTAGAAATAAAAACCTGTGCTCTTGGCCTGATTTATTCAGAGACCAATACAGTGTTTCTGTTGGGAAAGGTAGGCCTCATATGTAGATTGAGAAACAGTTACTTACCGTTGGTGCAACCACTTGCTTTAGAATAATAATCACATAGTTTGACAAAGTCTATTGCAGGAACAGATTAAATACTACATGTTTGTTATTAGAAATTGTAGTATTAAAAGAGCACTTTGGGTTATTAGTTTTAATCTAATTTTCTTTTTGTAGATGTACATTTAAACTGTTGTCAGGCAAATAAATGGTTTTACTCAGATTTTGGTGCACTAGAAAGAGCTGAAAGGAGATATTTTTAGATTTGAGAGGCAAGCCACAGCAGTTTTGAGACCAAATGGACTGATCAACATTTTTTAATAAAGATTAACATTCCCTCAACAAGCACTAATGATCTAATTTAGAGTCGTGTACAGCTGTGCACGACCTATCTTCCATAAAATTTGAATGAATTAATTACTGAATTTTTCAAACTATCTTCTGTGACTTTAGAACATTTAACGTATTAATATTTGAATATTTTACACTTTGAACTGTTTCAGTGTATGTTAGCACACCATTGTTGCAAGATCAATATTGAGATCATGGAAATATGATATTAAATTTTTACCTTTTTTGTTGAGTCAATTTTAATATGCAGTTTTTTTAAATTCTCAATAGTTGTGGGGGATAAAAGCGATGGTGGTTTTTTTTTTCCTGTTTTTGCCTACTGTGTTCAAGCTCAGTCATTGTGTTATGCAGGGTGCAATGAATCTGCTGGAAGCTTGTTTGGTTAGTAGAGAGGGGAACTATCAGATACGTGAAGGCAGTAACTTTAATGCATTTCTATGGGATCGTGAATCCTGCTGTGTGTGGTTGAAGAAATCCATGTTTTAGAATATCACTCAAGATTTTCCAGTGCTCAGTATCAAGACACTTGTACACAAATGTATCAACTGGAGTTTTGAGATAGCTAAGTGAGTCCATACAGATGCACTGTCAAAAATAAACCAAATGGAAGAACTGCGGTAAAAATGTGAAAAATATCTGCTTTTCCGTTTAATCATGCCTTACAATGGCCTAACCATGTGTAGTTAAAGACATTGAAAACCTTTTGAGAGTGAGCTCTGGGAAGACTCTCTTTCTGATTGGCATGCTGTTTTTGGATGAGTCCATCATATTACCAGTCCATTCCACTGTGTTCGTGATACAGTGCAAAGCTAGAGAATCTCTGGCATTTGTGACTTCAGTTATGGTAATTTGCAAGTGAGTGTGTAGTTATTTATTCGTCTGTTACGGCATTAGGGTAATAATTTTTCTTTTCCGTTGAATCATTTTGTACATTTTCCTGATCCATGCCCCTCATACTGGCAGTCATCAGCTTGTTTTGTTATTCGCCATTGTGTGGCTGGTGTTTTGAGATTCACAAAGCAATGTGACAACGTTTGACTTTTCAAATCCAAGGAACAGCGGCTTTTTGATAACATCCACGTTAGCACAGACATAGAAGCTTGGCACTGCTAATATCTTCACTTTTTCCAATATTATACATTTTCCCTTTAAATATGAACTTTGATAAATTGGTAAAGCATCTGGTTTCATTGGTATTAAAGATGTCTTGGTGCATACATTTTTTTTCAATGTGGACAAAACCGGTTTACAGATATTGCTGCATGCATGCCCCTGATTTTGCACTCTGGAGCAGTCATACAATAGTGTAATGGTTTACCTAATCTGGAGTTACTACTCTAGAACTGTGCCATCTTATGGGTGTTCTTCTATTGGATTTCTTTCTGCCAGCAGGAACGTCCACAGCTGGAATTTGGATTATTTGAATTTGACTCATTGTGATATCACAACGTAAATTCCAGCTTCTGTTTACACCTTCAACGGTATATACAATAAATTAAAATATCTTCCAAAACATGCACAACTGAATTATCATTAATGTTTCTACATGAACTTGGCAGATAGGTGGAGTAGATCTTTTGCTAAGTTGAATTTGGAAATTAAAGCAGAAGTTATTTCCTTCTCCACTTGTGTAAAATTTAATTTGATGTGTCACAGACTGTCTGTCTGCAGTTTTTAAGATCAGGAATATCTGTTATAGGAATGTTAGTTTTCTCTGGATAAACTTGAACAAGATACTGAAAAAGGATGAGTTGTAGGCCATGCAGCCTATTGTGCTTGCTCCACCCACAAATTCAAGTCTGCACATCTAAATACCGCATAAAACCATCTGACTCCTTGCTTAACAAGAATCTATCTACCTCTGCCTTAAATTATTCAAGGACTTTGTTTCCACCATTTTTTTCAAGTAGAGTTAGAAAGATTCAGAACCTTTTTGTGTCAGAAGCTTTTACCTGATCTGTTTTAAATGGTAACCCTGATTTTTAAACAAGTGACCCCTAGTTCTGGACTCTACCATGCGAGAGAAAATCTCTGCATCTATCCTGTCAACCTCTCTGGATTTTTTTTTGTTTCAATCTAGTGACCTTAATGTTAAACTACAAAGGATGTGGGACTGTCCAACCTAAGCTAACCTAACCTAACCACTCCAGTTGGAATTATTTAACTTTTTTTGAAAATAACAGCGCAATTTTGAATAAGAGAACTTTTTCTTCCAAAACCAGTGTTAAATTCTCACTTTAACATCTGTGAAAACAAAGGGTGCTTTTAACAGATGCAGTTTGCAGCTGACCTTGCAGGTCCTTAGATTTTTGGAGCCCTTGAATAAATGACAAAATTTATTTTGCCTGCGTCCCAGTTAGAATACAAGGTTATGCCTTAAATTTTGGCAAAATGACTCCTCCTTTGCCATTTGAAGTGATAGTTGATTTGGTACCAGTGTAGCTTTGAAATGTTCAGAATAGATGTATTTGGCAGTTTTACTGTACTTGCAGGTTTTTGTCATAATTCAAGCTTTGTACAGTGGACTGTTGCATTTCTTGCAGGCTGTAAAAGTGAAACATTGGTTTGTTTCAAAAGAGAATTTCTGTTTTGAGGTCTTGCATGTCTCCTTTTTCAGGTTTCCGTTCTGCCATTAATCCATATTTTTGAGGCCCCACCATGTGACATGTTCATTATTGGTGCTGTTTTTTTAAAATTGAGAGTGCAGCCTCAGGTTTCAAAGAAAGTTGTGATTTTCTGATGTTGCTGGTAGTAAAAGGATGCACTGTATTGGTATGCATTTGGACTTCATGGTTGGGAACATTTTTACGGCTCCATGTGTAACATTGTTAACAGGGCCCCTGCAATTGAATGTTTATCCACAGTGCTCCAAAGCCATTAGCTTGAGATTTTTGTGAAACACGTATTAAATGAATTCTCTGAGACCAAAACTAATGTCTGGTGAAAAATACCTCCCTTTTATGGCTGGAAGGGTAATCTACAATGATGACCAATTTTATGACTTTGGCTCCTTATGTTAGCAGATAGGGCAACATTCATCATCATCTACTTTCTCGTCAGCAATGCAAGTATATTATGTTTAGATTACAAACCATGTGGATTAACCGAATGCATTAATTGATGGTTTCAGGGTGAGCACAGTCAATTGCCTTATTGATCATTGTGAATGTGTTTCAGGTAATTTGTTAACTTGGAGACCTTTCAGGACAATATTTCAATCTGTGCTGTTCAGGAGCTCTCTTGAAGGAAGGCTTCTCTGCATTTACTACAGCTTTTGTTGGAATAAGTTGGCAAAGCCTTAGACTGTACTGACGTGCATATGCAACAGAGCTAGAGCACTACATCCATATACAAATCTATTTGGATGTCAATGCATATATGCTTCCCAGCAAGAGTAATTTATTAGTAAATGGAAGTGAAAACTCTGATTTTGTTTTTTGGCATCTTCCACTCCTTTTTAAACCCAAAGGTATTGCAATCAGTTGTAGTATCCCTACTTTATTAAAGTAAATTTGCAGTAAGATGAGGGGGAAGGGTGCAAGTAAATAGTTTGTCTCTGTTTCCAGTTCAGGATGATTTATTCTGATTTTGAAATGATGCTGAAATTTTAATTCCTTTTATTAAGCCCTGTATTCATAGGACAAGCACCTCATCCCAGGGACCAACTCCAGAAACCTTTGCTCTGCTACCCTCAATGCGCGTGTATCTTTTCATAACTGTGGAGACTAAATCTTGCCTGAAGTATTCCAGTTGTCTTATGCATCACGAAAGAGTTATAATAAGCTGTAACAAGACTTTATTTTTCTACTCCAATCCCTTGCAGGTACTTGTACTGCCTTATTTGTTTGCTAACCTATGTGCTAACTTTACCATTCCTTCTTATACCCACAACAAACTTCTTCAAACATCAGGCCATTAAATTCCACTTCAGTGATTCTTCCAAGGATTCTGACAGAAGCGAGGGAATGTAACAGAGGCTCTGACTCTATCTCTGGAAAGCATTCCTTGTAGTAAACTGAAGGAGAGTCAGTTAAATCATGTTTATAATCTTCAGTTGAGAAAATGCTAGAGCCCGTGTTATGGAATGAAATGACTGAGGACTTGGAGAGTGGCGAATAATTAAGATCACTGAATTTAACATGTCACTTGTCATAGCTGAGGGACCACAGTTATAAAATTTAAGAAATTGAGTCTCTCATTTGAATGGAAAAAAAATTAAATAGCTGGCATTCATGTTGATCAGGATTTAAAAGTGAATGGCATGTTTTGATAAGTTGTTCCTATTGGACAGGAGTGTGTCTGTCGAAGAGAATCACAACTGAAAGAATGTTAAGAACAGATATTTTTGCAGTGGTCGGTAAGCTGAATTCCCTGCAACAAGCTATTGCTGAAATAGAATTCTTAAATTGTTTTAAGAGCATTAGTTGTTGGTATATTAAAGGGCCTTGGAATGAGCAAGAAGTAAGAGGTGGCCTATTTAGAGAAAAATTCCAACATGGACTTGAGCTGAGTGACTTGCTGCTATACTGCAACGTTCCTTGATTCATTGGTATCATGAGCTGTGATCGCCAAAAGCTAATGATTGAAAATGGGTCAATTGGTTTTTGTAGATAACAATACATTACTTAAGTTGGCGCATCTATCTACCAAGCTGTCACAAGAACTTGGACAACTTCTAAAAGAGAAATGTTTCCAGATGATCCCTTTTTGTAATAAGGGCTGTAACCTGTTTTATGGTGAGTTTGAAATGTAGACAAGCAAACAAATTGCTCTGCACTTCCTATTTGAACTTTGTTCTGAAATCAGGAAATACAGCAAACGCAAGTAGTTATCAGCAGAAAAAAATTCTTCTTCGAGCAACTTTTTCTCATCCAGAATATGTTGGTATGTTAACTGTTTACGCTGTCCTTTCAGCATACAGTTCACCTTTTGCTGTTAATTTCAGAGGTGTATTTTTGATGTCTAAAAGTAATCCCAGAATTTTGTCTTAATGAAGATCATTGCAAGTTTCGGAATACAGTAGTAGCATTTAAATGCTGAACTTAGCTAGATAGTGAGACATTTTGGATTCATAATGCAGCACCACATTTTCTGAAAGTATATTTAAGTTAACTGTTGAAATTGAGCAGAATTCTTTCACCGTAACTGTGGCACCTTCTGTGGGGTGGCAAAACAGGCAGCAGTCACATGAAAAATCCAGTCACCACATCATGATACCTGTAAGATCCCATTAGAAGGTCACTTGCATGCTCATTTTAGGTCAGATACATTTCTGAAAATGTGTCACTTGCAATGCTTTTTAAAAAGATGGATATTAATTAGCTATTTGAAGCAAGCTAATTTTAAAATCAGCGTTATTTCAGTTGATCATTGTACCTTTTAGTGTAGAGCTCAAATACCTGGTTCTTTGACTTACCACATAGTAGAGGAATTATTTTGTTCCAACTTTTGCAGAGTTTATTCTGAGCTGTGATTTGGTTCCCCATTTTTATTTATTGAGAGAAATGGTTTTGTGCATAATCTTTTGCCTCGCCTTGAGCGGGCTACTTTATTGTGCTTGAGTATTCCTGACATTGTTTGAAATTGGATATGCTAATTTGTAAATTGATGTTTGTATTTGTTAGACAAAACATATAAAAACTTATGTTTTTTTAATAAGCAAATTATCATCTTGTGAAATTGTGGTTCCATTGTAACCATAGGGAGCTGTAGTACACTTTTTTTGATTTGGAATATTTGGAAGTTGTTTAATTTTTTTATTAATTCTGTGTGCAATTAAAAATCAGTCTTAAATTGTCATTACAAATATTTAATGGAATGCAAGTTTTCTGTGAGGTAGCTGTAAATTTGAATTGTATTTATAATATGATTGTCAAGTAATGCTGGTGAATTGATTTTTGTGATACTTAAAATTTTGTGTATGTTGTTTTTCTAAGACTTGAATTGCAATTTTTTTTTTGTTTCTAAATTATTGTTTGAGGATGGATGGGCAACGAATACAGAGCCTGACTTGAGTCATTACTTTCTGCAAACATGAGGTATCTGCGTAAAATGGATTCAGTTTCACCCTCTGTATTTGAGAATGCAGAACATTGGCACCCAATGCAATTGTTCTTTGCCCCTTGAGAATTTGTAGAAAGAAATGTTTTCTTCTACGTCTAAGTTAAAGTCTGTATATTTTGAAGTAATGTAGTTGAAAGGGGGGAGGGTGCAACAATTCCATCATCTTGCACATTCAGCTTTTGTGAAATGAACTTGATGAAAGGAAACTTTTAAAGGCAAGCATCAAAAAAAGAATTCATGCAGAATCAGAGGCCTTGAACACACACATGAAGCACAAAATAAACCTGCAACCAGCTGGTGGAAGATATTTGGCTCAACTGACTGAACAGTGACAGCTAACGTTTATTGCCCAGTGTATGCCTTGGATTGGGTTCTGAGCTGCTGATTAGTTGACTTGAAGTGAGAGTTCAGTCTTCAGTCTGGTGGCCAGCTCCGGATTCGGTGTGCTCCAAAAGACCAGAAGAACCTGCACATCACTCTATTAATACACTGTAAGTATATAGAAAGTGTAAGACAAAGGAAACTCAACTATTTATCGTCAGGTGAAAACTTGTACTAAACAGTCAGACCTATCTATGATTAAAGATATTGCATGCAATTGTTTCTTGGTTTGACTATTATTGGCGCAATGATCAGAATCAATTTCTGTATTTCTTTGCAATGGATAGTCTTTACAAATCCTTAAATGTTTAGATACTAAATTTTAATTTCTGTACCGAATTTTGCTGAAGTATCTAATAAATTCCTGTGTCACATTTAGTCACATTAACAATGAATAACAAAAATAGAAAACTTTGAAAATGCTCAGTTAGTAACATTCTTTGAAGGCAAGATGAGTTAACATTTCAGCACTCTGTTCTTGCTTGGAAGCTATCATGGGCCCAGGCCTGAAAGTTAACTGTTTATTTTACCTCTTGTCTGAACTGATCATCTTCAATATTGTTTCTGGCTGGCATTACAGGTTTCCACATTACTGTATTTTTTTTACTTGAAGAACATTTGAAGTGGTATCAAAGTTTTCAAAATGATTTAATTCTCATTATTGAATATATTCTGTCTGATGGCAATATGACAATATTTGAGATACTGGAATTGAAATATAGAACAAAAACTGGCATAATTCATAATTGCTTGTTTTTCAGTAAAGCAGAATAGTTGCCATGTGAAATTCTGTGTTTATTTGAACTTTAAAAACAAGCCTATGTCTAGGAAGAAAATTTGACTTTGCTGGACTGCATCTAATATTAATTGTGTGGTCCATTTGAATTAATTCGCAGTAATGCACAAATAAGAGAAATGTTTCTTCTTTCCCATAATCTAGATTACTGATTTGTTTGTTTGTTTGTGATCATTTGGGATGGTCATGGTTTCATTCAGATTTTGAACAATTTAAATAATTTGAGAGAAAATGTTCTTAGAATAGAACAAATGATAGTAAAAGCGCACAATTGGCTACCATAAGATTATTTGCAGTGGCCACAAAAATGGTAATTAAGGGTGAGCACAGAATGCATTTATGAGGGCATTGATGGAAAGTTGGCATTTTATTGCCCAGTTCCATTTGCTTTGAAGTTGGTGGTGAACTGCCTATAATTGAGTGGCATGCTACGTTCTTAAGAGGATTCTTAAGAGGATTCTTAAGAGGATTCTTAAGAGGATTCTTAAGAGGATTCTTAAGAGGATTGTGTTGCTCCGGGTCTGAAGCCATGCATCACCAGGCCAGGTAAGGATGGCAGATTTCCTTTTCCCAACGATATGGGTGACCCGTAAAACTTTTGATGGTTTCTTGACTTACATGAATTTAATTCCCGAACCATAGTGGCACTTAAGCTTCTGGTTCCAGATTATTAGTTTGGATTTCAGGATAACTATTCGAGCAGCATAATGACTAAATTATTGTAATCCTGAAGGTTGTTCAGTTCACTTGGCTGGAAGGCTATTTTGTGATGCTGGCAGCACTGGTTAAATTCCTGAACTGGATGAGGCCTTTATAAAGGATTCTTCTCAACCTCACCCTTTACCTGAGGAGTGGTGACACTATGGATAAACTCACCACCAGTCATCTCTAATGAGAGAGTGGCTTTCTGGTGCTCTCAGGCTATAGCAACTTTGTAACCTTAATCCTGAAATTGGTTGAACATAGTTTCTGGTTCTTTGAGAAGTATCCCTGTAATACCTAGAAAGGTAGTGTGAAATCTGTTTTAATGAAAGTGGGTGCAAGGAGACGTAATTTGTAAATAAAGCTTGATTTATAAGGAAATTGTGTGGTGTTTCTAGTTTGAATTGCTACCCTGTTTGTTTGCTACAGCTGGTAATGTTCAAAATAAAATGGTTTCTGAGAAAGTGGAACAAAGGCAGTTGTCTGCTCAAGGTCATGATTTTTGGCACACTTCCTTTGTACATGAAGAATCTGATTCTTGACTTTTCGTGGGTGAAGAGATTTGGATGTTAGTGTGTTAATGTGCACTTCAATCTGAAGTGTTATGTAGCCCTACAGAGTTTATTCATAGGAAAACTGAGTGGTTATGGTGTTTTTTTATATTAAAAAAAATGATGGCGTAGAGGGTAGAAGAGCAATATTTAGCGCAGTGGAGAAAACCTGTTGCCTTACAGGAAAAATACACAGCTTTTGGTCCCTTTCGAATTTCAAGAAGATGACTAGCGCTAACTACACAAGAAGTTTAGTCAGAGGCAAGGTGAGACCTTCTGATTAGGCTTGCAAGAGCCATGAAGGAGCTATTGGAGTGGAAAAGAAATTTCCACAGTATTTAAGGGAGATAAAGTGATTCATGCGTAGAAGAGTGTAGGGGAGGGTGTTGGAGATTTAAAACTTTTGTAGTGTGATTTGGAGAAATTTTCTGAAGATGGAGTGAAGGATAGAAGTAGAGGATAACATTGCACACGTATGAGTTAAAAATGTTGCTGTAGTGGAACATGTCGAAGATACAAGCTTGTTGGTTAATTATATCATTTTTGAGGGCGATCATGTAAACTGGTTTGGAAGTGATAGTCTCTGCTCTCGTCTGAGAAAATAATGATCATAAGTGCAAAGCAATTTCTCATTAATTTGCTATTACTTTTTTTAAACGTTACTGGGTTTTTTTGATACCTTGTTAATTGAACTACACTTCTAAATTCAGGTAGTACTTGAAAATTATTTACGGAGAAGCAGTTCTGATGATAAAGTTTCTCACCCCTTTCTGTTGACCCATAGCTAACTAAGCAAGCTCAGTTGAAAGAACCCTTGCCCTTGAGCCAAGGTTGAGTTCAGGTTTGCCTTAGACTTTAATGCGATTTAGGCCAGTACTTCAGTGCAGAGTTAAAGTTGGCTGCATTGTTCAGGATACTTTTATTCAATTGAGAAATGATATGAACACCCTGGTATCCAGCTGTATGTAAAGATCTTATGATATCTTACTTGCATGGTTTCCACACTTCTCTGGCTACATTTCTCCCTCGACCTGCAGCAGTAAAAATAATTATGTCCAGTCATCTGATTTTTTTGTGAGCTTACCTTGCTGCCACATTTTCCTATATGCAAGATTAATTGGTCATGAAATATTTTGCATCCTGAAGATCCGATGAGAATGTAAATGTGTCACTTATTGCCTTCTGTTTTACCTGCTCCTGGTTCTTCCTTCCCGTCACCAAATGACCTTGCCTTTGTTCAGTGGTTTGGCGTTCTAAATTAAATTTGTTTACTTCAGTATTTTTTGCACAAGAATTAGCAAAGGAATAAGGTTTAGAAAATCACGAGTGGTATAGATAAGGTAAATAGCAAAGACCTTTTACCTCAGATGGGGGAATTCAAAACTAGGGAGCATATTTTTAAGGTGAAAGGGGAGATTGAACAAGGACATACGGGGCAACTGTTTTATTACACAGTGGTTAGTGTGTGGAATGAACTGCCAGAGGAAGTGGTGGATGCAGGTACAGTTACAGTATTTAAACACATTTGGATAAGTAAATAATTAGGAAGGATTTGGAATGAGGTGGGACTAGTTTAGTTTGGGAACATGGTTGGTGTGGTGAGGTGTGGACTAGCTAGATTGAAGGGTCTGTTTTTCCCTGCTCCACAACTCTAGATTGCTGATGGTAGATGAATCTAATTCTTGGGTATATGATGCATTCATAGCTACTGTTCAAAAGAATGCACATTATAGTCAGTAGCAACATAGGCATTGAAAACAATAGCTTATTACTATCTGGAAAAATACCCATGAATGTGTTATGTAATGTGTTTGCTCTGTTTCGACCAGGAATAGTTCTGCATTTGTAGTACTTCACCAGTATTGACAGCCAAATATTTGGAACAACTTGAAATAAAACTTTATTATTCATACTCAAATGAAAATTTAAACAAGACAATACTTAATGGTTCTTGTGTATGTATTATCTGCTTTCTTATGAAAAAATAAACTGATTTCATAGCAAACACAATGATTGATTGGTATGTGTAAATTTGGAAATTTTTATAGACTAGAAAACTTACATGGGGCCTAGTGTGTGTATTGTCCTTTTATTCCTGCCAACTACTGTGCATAAATAACAAGAAAATTGATCACTGATGTATGCTAGGCAGAAAAGTAATAGGACTTCTTTTTTAAGGGATTTCTGTATGTTGTAAATACTGTGTGAATCTGTATTCTTTGACACAAATTGTTACCAATTCATTTTCCCAAATTTTCTGAAATTTGACTTTCTATTAAGTATGTTTTTAAAAAAAAACTTTACATTTCTTTTCCATGCATAGAAAATCTGCATAAATTTGAAGTATCTTTTCTATGGCACTAATTGTTTAAATGTAATGTTTTCAAGTATAAATAGTTTGTTTTCAACAGTTTTTCTCTTTTGCCAGAATCGCTAAGAAAATGCTGCTAGCTGAAATAAATGCAAATTTGTCATCTAATGATGATAAGTCTTCGGAAGAGGAATCTGAGGAAGAAAAGAAGAAATCCGACCCAAAAAGTGCAGCAGAAGAAGATGAAGATGGTAAGGAGAAGCAGGATTTCTTTAGTGCAAGAGGACAATCTATTTATCCCATTATCCAGAATAAATATCTTGCCTCTAATACTGCATAGATCAAAACTTTTTGACTCTTTAATGGGAAGGAATTGCAAATGCTTGCTAAATTCTGGTTATTTCTGAAAGGTCTACATTTATAGTGAAATAGGATTTTGAAATTTTGATTTTTGTTTTCCCCTTTCACCCTGGATTTCTTGCCCTCCCATCCACCACCTCTTGCAACTGTAAGCATGCAATTGGTTAATTCATTGGTAGGAGATCATAGCTTTTAAGGCTTTGGGATTTGTAAAATATGCATGTTAACTGAAGTGAAAAAGCAAAATAATTTGAGTTGAGAGCAAAGGTTAGCTGTGTTGTAAATTCAAGCTTGTCCTTTAAGATGTATAATATTCTTTGAGTCCCAGCTATCTTCATGGCCTTAGAATTGTTATAATACTTGGCAAGGTGAGCATCCAATTTGCATGCAGCAAGGTCCCATAAAAAGTATTGAGATGAAACGTGAGGTAATATGCTTGTGTTGATTAATAGTCACCTCAGAATTTAGAAGTATTTCTGCTATAGTGTGTGTTTCATGAACATTCATTGGCTGTAATGCAGTTGATGTATTTGGGAAGCTGTTTTGATAATGTGAACTTTCTACTGTACACTCTCTAGCGATTTTTCTGTAGCAATTTCCATATAACCCGATTTTCTGTGGTGATTTTCTATAGCACGAGGTCGCACAACTTCATGTTATAGAAGAACTACTAGTAGTTCAATTAGTTTTCTTTGAGTAGTGCCATGAATCTCTCATATGCATCTAAGGCGCAAGTGAATTCTCAGTTACTTAATGAAAGGCAGCACCCCCAAGAGTGCCTGAATTCCAAAGAAAACTCAGTGTTAACTCTGTTTTTCTCTTAACGGATACTGTCATCCCTACTGAATTTCTCCAGCGCTTGTTTTTATTACCCCAAGAGTCTGTGATTAATCTGTCTAGATCACATGCTCATCCCTGGATGGGTTTTGGAATCCACAATCTACTGAATCATAATAATATCACTGAACGGTTGCATGTCTGGGAAATGATACAACATAGGAGCATAAATAGACCCTACGCCCATCAAGTCTGCTAGGCATTGAGAAAGCATAGCTGGTGTTGATAATCCCCAACTCCACTTGCCTGCCTTTTTCCTTTACCGTTCATTCCCTTACCAATTAAAAATCTGTTTCGGCTTGAATGTGCTGAACAGCTCAGCCTTGACAATGTGCTGCATTAAGGAATTCTTTAGGTGACGTGCCAAAGGTTGGAAGGTGGCTATTGTGGTAGCACTATAAGGAAAGTGATAAGGAAAAGCCAGGGAACTCTAGTTCTGTGAACCTGATGCAAATAGTGGGTAAGTTGTTGGATGGGATTTTGAGGGCCAGGATTTACTTTTATTTGGAAAGGCAAGGGCTGATTAGGGATAGTCAGCATGGTTTTGTGCGTGGGAAATCGTGTCTCACTAACTTGATGAAGTTTTTTTTTGAAGACGTGTCAAAGAAGGTTGAAGACAGAGCAATAGATACCTAGAGATAGTAGAAACTGTCAATGCTGGAGAATCTGAGATACGACTGTGTAGAACTGGATGAACACAGCTGGCCAGGCAGCATCAGAGGAGCAGGAAAGCTGACGTTTCGGGTCGAGACCCTTCTTCAGAAAACTTGTCGAGGATGTTGTTTGTGTTGTAGTGTTCAAGCTGTAGAGAGATGCTGAATTAGCTGGGGTTATTTTCTCTGGAGCTTTTGAGGCTGCAGAGTGACATTATACAGTTTCATAAAATCATGAGGGGCATAGATAGGGTGAATAGCCAAGGTATTTTTCCTGGGTAGCATGGTCCAGAGTTAGAAGGCATTGGTTTAACTTGAGGGCTCAAAGATTGAAAGGGATGTAATGGCTAACTTTTTATGAAGAGGGTGATGCGTGCATGGAATCAGCTGCCAGAGTAAATGGTGGTGGCTGGTACAATTACAACATTTCAAAGGCATCTGGATGGGTGCATGAATAGGAACGGTTTACAGGGAGATGGGCCAAATGCTGGCAAATGAGACCAGATCAGTTTAGGATATCTGGTTGACATGGATGAGTTGGACCAAAGGGCCTATTTCTATGCCATACAATTTTATGACTATTTACAACGTGCTGAGAGGAGAAATCCCTCCTTGTTTGTCTTAAATTTGCAACCTATTATTCTAAGGTTATGGCCTCTAGTCTTGGACTCTCCCATGAAGCGAAACAGCCTTTCCACATCTGTCCTGTCAAATCCCCTAAAAATTGTGTATGTTTCAATGAGGCTGCCTGTCATTCATCTAAATTCCAATTATTACAGGCTGAACCTTCTCAACCTCTCTGCCACAAGAGAGTCCCTCCATAGCTACAATAGACAAGTGAATTTTCTCTGGATTGCCTGCATAGTCAGTTTTTTTCCTTGTATAAAGAGGTCAAAACTATTTAGCTGTGGTCTGACTCGTGTTTTGTACAGTTTTAGAAAAACCTCTCTACTATTAATGTCTGTTCCCTGTGAAGTAAAGTCCAAAATTCCAGTAGCCTTCCCCATTACCTGTTGAACATGGATATTAGCTTTTTGTGGGGATTCATGCATGAGAACTGTGTTCTGAAACTCTCTGCTATATCCCTTTTGTTAGATCAGTTGGTTGGATGGCTGGTTTGCACTGTGGAGTGGTGTTGACAGCAAAGGCTCAGTTCTCATACGTGCTGAGGTCATTTTCAAGAACTTTACTTTCTCAACCTCGCCACACACTTTGAGTGACAGTGACTGTCGGGTTAACTTCTTCAGGTGTTTCTGAGAGAAATGCCAATGGTCCTTGCGGACTACAATGGCTCACTTTTGCAGCTGTACTAAAATATGTTCCAAATGAGGGAGTTTTGGATTAATTATTTACTGTACACATGTTAGCCGGGCAATATGTGATGGGAAACTAATGTTCTTATCCACTAATTTAAAATTGTAGGTAAAGGTAGTAGTTAATATTAGGATTTCTTTGACTAAGGTGCAAAATGGGGAAGAAAATTGGAATCCCAAAGGAATGAATAAAGCTTTGGTTCAAACTGTCAGTTAAATTACCCGATAAACTAGTTGATTCAGCTACTTAGCTTTACACCTCAGAAACATGGTGCCACTGGTGCTCATGTGCCATACAAGTTCACTTGGTGGCGTTTAGGAAGGACACCTACCACCCTTGCCCAGTCTGACCTAATGTAAGACAAAAGCACCTCAACGGTGTGGATGACTTTTATTTTCCTATTTTGTTCTTATTCTTTATTTCCTCATTTTCTCTGTGTTTCTGATTTTGTTTTCCTCCTTTCTGTGAAATAAATATTATTTCACAGACTGAGGTTGCTTTGAAGGATTGTCCTTCTCAACCTCTTATCCTAGCCTAAAGGAATGGTCATCCTCAGGTTAAGCCACCATCAGTTGTGTGTCTGAAATGAGAAAGCAGCTGCATAGTGTAGTAGCACCATGATGTCTTAAGTTCCCTCAACCTTTTAGTTGAAAATGAACCCAAGAACTGATGTTTTGGGTAAATAACCCTTGTTTTGAAAATGTTGTCTCTGCTTTCTGCCCGCAGATGCTGCCAGACCTGCTGAGTTTCTCTCCAGATTTTGCTTCTGATTCAAACTTTTTTGGTTTCCTGGTCTACAGCAAAAGTGTGTTCAAAATAATATTTAACAACTGAATATATGTACAATCTAATATTTAGACCTAGAATGCTATTTTTTCGATAAGGCTTTAGTAAGACAGTACTCAATTATTTAAGTAGATGAGGAAGAGGATGCTGAAGCGGATTCTGATTCAGATTCTGACTTTGAAATGACAAAGAAACCACGCTACAGGCATCGACTTCTGAGACATAAGCTCACAATGAGTGATGGTGAATCTGGTGATGACAAGAAGGGATCCAAAGCCAAAGATCAAACAAAAGAAGGCACACGAAAGAACAGGAGGAAAGGTAAATCAGATAACAAGTTTTATTTAGACAATGACTGCAGATGCAATTGTGATGTTGAATTAGGGTTAGCTCAGTTGACTGGGTGGCTGGTTTGCAATGCATAATGACACCTACAAGATCGTCCTCTCTCCTGACTGAGGCATGGTGACCCCTGATTAAACTCCCCTGTCATCTCTCTGAGAGCAGCTCTACGGTGAATTTACCTTGCAGTAAGAGAATCTTCGGAAATCAATTGGGTTTTAACATGATGTAATTGATACAAACATTAAATCTTGCCATTTTTTCAGTGTTTGTATTTCCTCTGTAAATATGAACAACTTTTTAGAATCAGTTTGACTTTCTTTTCAGCAAGTAGTAATGAAAATACTACTGAGCAGGAGAGTGATTCTGATTTTCAGGAGTCTGGATCAAGTGAGGAAGATGAAAGTGATTCTGATGATAAACGGAAGCGCCCAAGAACGAGGTATGGGATCTGGTAATTCACACTCGTAAAATGCACTATGCACCAACAATGGTAGTAGATTCTTTATTTAGAAAAGCAGGTGAATATTTCTGTACCTCTAGTTAAAACTCTTTGCTGATCTATTACCTCCCTGGTGTTAGGAGCAAGGAGGTCACTCATTGTGGGATATTGTTCTGAGGGCGGGTAAACAAGCAGAGGTCAGGGTCTATGTGGATCTCAATGTAGACAGCAACTGGGGCGTGAGGGGTGAAATCCTGGAACCAGATCAAAAAATATAATTGTGAAAGCGATCATTTCAGGGTTATATCAATTGTGACAATTTAGTGGGTGTCAGAGTTGGCAAATTGAGCTGTAGAATTGGTGTGGGAGACAGGCAATAGGAGAAATTATGAGGCTTCAAGATTGGTTTGGAGGCAGGTGGGGCCTGTGCAAGATGATGCACTGCATCTTAGGACTGTGACTGACTTGTTCATGGAGATTTCTTCTTTGCAGATGGGAAGGGTTTAAACTACCTTTGCAGGGGGGTGGAAGCATGAGCAATGATTCAAGGGAAGCAAACCAGTGAAAAGAAGCAGTAAAGTAGAAAGGCAGGCAAAACATAGGCAGGCATCAAATAGAATCAGAGTAAAGTAGAGTGTTAGTAAAGCAGGATTAAAGGCATTCTTAAGCACATGACGTTCACAAAATGGTTGCTAATTAGAATGTGCAGTTTGAAGTAAATGGATGTTACTTAATTGCCATAATGGAGATGTGACTACAGATTCTTCAAGACTAAGAAGGGAACATCCAAGTACATTCTGCATTTAAGAGAAATAGATGAAAATGAGGTAGAAGAGTAGTCATAAGGGACATGATCAGTACATCTGTAAGAGAGGATCTTGGATCAAAGGAACAAAAAGTAGAATTTGTTTGAGTGGAGCTATTAAAAAAACGCAAAGGGCAGTTTATGTAGGGAACTTATTTAGATAGGCCACCAAACTGTAGTGGTGATGTTGGTATAACGGGATAAATAAGGAAATTGTGTGTTTAACGTGGGTAATACAGCAGAGTTAGTGGTTAACCAATTCAACACTAATGGTTTAGAAAATGAACTTCCTTCAGTGTTTACAAGGTAGTTGGCTTCACGACATACGGAGCAGATTATTTTTGATTTAGAGTACAAGGAGCAACGGCTAATTAATAACCTTGCTTTAAAGGAGCCTTTGGGAAATAGTGGTCAAAATACAGAATTTTGCGTTAAGCTTCAATGCAATTTAGTTCATTCTGAAGCTAGAATCTTGATACAAAAAGGAAGTATGAAGGATAAGATGGCTGTGGTGCATTGGGATAATGCACCAGAAAATGTGGCAGTAGACAGGCAGTGGCTCATTTTTAAAGAAATGCTACACAGACTACAACAAATACACATTCTTCTAAGGTGCAAAAACCCAACTGTAGCTGATGAGAAAAGTTTAAAAAGACGTTCCTGTAGATGAGAAAGTAGCAAATGTAACCCTACTGTTTAAAAAAGGAAGAAAAGGGACAATGGAGAATTGCAGACATATTGGGTTGACATTGAGTGAGGAAACTGTGATCTCTTACAAAGGATGTAATATTTGGACGTTTTTCTAAAAAAAGGTAAAATTAATCTGAGTTGATGTGGATTTCATGTTTGACAAACCTGTTGGGGTTCTTTGAGAATTTGCTCGTAGCATTTATAAGTGAACCAATAGCTAAGCTGTATTTGAATTTTCAGAAGGCTTCGATAGCATTGTGCACAAGAGGTTAGTTAAAACAAAAGAGTGCACACTGGATTGGGGAAATACAAGAATGGATTGAGAATTGGTTAAGTCAGATATTAGAGTAGGAATAAATGGATTATGCTTGCGATGGCAGACTTGTTCTTGTTGAAATCTCGCAAAGATTGGTGCTAGGTCCACTGCTGTTCATGATCTGTATTTCTGATTTAAATCTGTGGACTAATTGCTATGTTTTCATATTTACTATTCACATCAAACTGGGTGGGAATGCAAGATGAGGAATATGCAAGGAGACTTTAAGAAGATTGGGCAAACTGTGATTAGGTTAGAACACTGCTGATGGAATACAACGTGGCTAAGTATGTAGTCTTTGCTTTTGGTAGAGAAGTCAAACATACTAAGTATCTCCTAGTGGAACAGGTTGGGAAGCTCAGAAGAGAGCCTGAGTGTATTTGTTCATGAATTTGTAAAAGCTAGCATGCAGGTGTAGCAAACAATTGGGAAAGCAAATAGTGTGCTCGTGTTCATCACAGGATTTGCACGCAACAGTAAATAACTCTTGATAGAGTCATAGAGATACTCAGCATTGATTCCACCCCTTCACTGCAACTCGTCCATGCCAACCAGATATTTTATGTATGCCTGTTCCCATTTACCAGCATTTGGCCCATATTTCTCTCAACCTTCCCTAGTTATATACCCATTCAGATGCCTTCTAAATGTTGTAATCGTACAGCCTCCACCACTTACCATGGCAGCTCATTCCATACATGCACCACCCTCTGCGAGGAAGGAGTTGCCCCCAAGGTTCCTTCTTTATTTTTTTTCATCTTGCCTTAAACCTATGCCCTCTAGTTTTGTCTCCCCTCATCCTAGTGAAAATACCTTGCCTATTTATCCTATCCAAACCCCTCATGAATTTATAAATCTGTATAAAGTCACCCCTCAGCCAGCAACACCGCAGGGGAAAATGTCTCTAGCCTGTTCAGCCTCTCCCTATAGCTCAAACCCTCCAGCCCTGGCAACATCCACGTAATCTTTTCTTGACCATTTTCAAGTTGTACAGCGTCCTTCTAATAACAAGGGAGACGAGAATTGCTTGCAATTCTCGTCTCCCATGTTCTAACCAATATCCTGTACAGCCACAACATGACCCCCCACCCCCCAACTCCTATTCTCAACAGACTTAGCAATAAAGGCAAGCATTCTCAATGCCGCCTTCACTAGCCTACTTACTTGTGACTCCATTTTCAAGGAACTATGAACCTGTACTGCAAGGTCTCTTTGTTCAGCTGCACTCCCCAGGACCTTACCACAAAGTGAATAAGGCCTGCGCTGATTTACTTTTCCAAAATGCAGCACATCACATTTATCTAAATTAAACACCACCTACCACTCCTCGGCCCATTGGCCCATCTGATCACAATCCTGAGTAGAACTCACGCAACAACAGTAACCTATCACCTGGAATATTGTGTATAGTTCTGGCTGCCTTATATGAGAAAGGGTATACTTGCCTTTTGAGGAAGCATAACATTCATTCGCCAGATTAATTCCTAAAATGGTGGGATTAATCTACCAGGGAGATTGAGGAGGCTGGATTTGAATTCCCTAATGCTTCAAAGAATGAGGGCTGATCTCATTCTAATTTAGAAAATTCTTGCTGGGCCTGACAAGGTGGATGTCGATGAGGGGTTTCCCTAGCTAATGATTGTAAAACTCAGTATATAGTCTCAGAATAAGGGATAGACTATTTAAAATTGAGTTGAGGTGGTAATCCTCATGCAGAGGGTGGTGAATCTTTGTCCTCTGGAGTAGAGAATTCCAATGGAAGCTTAATCATAGACTGCGAACAAGACAGAAAAAAGATTTCTGCTAACTACTAACAATAAGTGAAATGGAGCTCAAATGGGAAAGTGGCATTGCTGAGATGATCAGCAGTGATCTAACTGAATATGGAGTAGCCTCGACAGACTGAGTGGACTACTGTTCTATGGTGCATGTAATGCCTCCGCATATTTATTGTCACTATTTGATAAGTACAGAACCACAGATGGTATTAGCCTATGGTTTCAAAACCTTAATTTCCTTAACTTTGTTTATTTGGATGCTTCTGGTATCCTGTATGTTACTCACTGTACTGGGAAAGATCCTGTTTCTAGTTTCTGAAATATGTGTTTTTACCTGTTGCCTCAGATTTAACTGATTCTGGCACACGTTTTTCTCTGGCGAAACCAGTAGTCCAATTGTCACTTGGGCACAGATATTTGCCATTGTAACTCGCAAGTTAAAGAGGTTTGAGCAAAGATGAATATGTAATTTTACATTTGTGTGCAGAGCATCTAAAAAAGAGGCTGAGGAAAATCAACGTAGCTACCTTCAGAAAAAGAAAAGAAGGCGCATTAAAGTTCAAGAAAACTCATCAAGTGAAAAGGTATTTTACGATTGCCTAATTGTGACATCAAATCCTGTTCTATTTTGTCTTGGACTAATGGCTACCCGTTTAATTTTGGTACTTTTGGAGTTTTAAAAACAAACATCTGCAATTTCCCCATGGTAATAGACAAATATTATTTCTTCCTTGGCACAATCCTTTGGAGCAAAATCAGTTAAAATGTCAAAACATTTCTGATTTCTTCACCTGTAGATATGACAGCCGCTGTTCCCATTTAAGCTGTGTCGGTAAGGGGTCCTAGAAAGAACCGTTTATTTTGGGAATGAAATGCAACATAATTTGTAAGGAAAATAATCTTGTCTTCGTTCCAGTCCCTTGTCTCAGCTCACACCAATACCATCAAATGATAGACAGAAATTTCCTGGTGTTGCTCAAATCTGAAAAATTTCATCATCGTCGCTTCTGATTTCCAGAAAATCTTACTTTGATTTCACATGTTCCATTTCTGAATCATCTCTTTTCTTCAACTCCGGTCTTATTTTGCTGTCAGTTTGCAGCTGTTGTTCGGTGTCACGTTCATACCAATTCTCCGGATATGGCTTTCTTCATCTTGCTGCCTCCTCTCTGTCTGTCCCTTCTTAGCCCCAAAACAATTGGCAAAGTCTTTTTTTTTTGGCTATGTCCTTTCGTGAGATGTGGACAACATTGGAGATGGCCAGCAATTATTGCACATCCCTCTTGCTCTTGTGACTCAGAATCCCTACGGTGTGGAAGCAGGCCACTCAGCGATCGAGTTCACACTAACTCTCTGAAGAGCATCCTAACCAGAACCACCCACTACCCTACCTCTGTAACCCTACATTTCTCATGGTTAATCCACCTCACCTGCTCATCTCCAGACACTGAGCAATTTAGCATGGCCAAGGGTGGTGAACTGCTGTCTTGAACCTTTATATTTCATGTGCTGTGGACAGACCTATATTATCATTAATTCCAGCATTTTGACGTAGTAACAGTGAAGAGTTTAATGTATTTCTGTGTCAGGTACGTTAGTAGCTTAGAGAGAAACTTGCAGGTAGTGGTATGCCCATGTATCTGCTGCCCTTGTCCTTCTAGATCGAAGTGCACATGGGTTAGGAATGTGCTGTCGAAGGATCTTTGGCAAATGTCTACAGCACTTAACTGTTGCTACTGAGCGTCGCCGGAGCAGGGAGTGATGTTTTTGAAAAATGGCCTATCTCATTTTCTGCATTCTGCTCTCACCATTTTCCTCCCTTGTATAAATATAACATAGTTTTCCTTAGCCGAACGGATGGTTATAGCACAAAAGAAAGTCGTTCAGCCAATCATAGCTGAGCTGGGATGAGCAAGTCAGCCAGTCTGTACTCTTTCAGCAACCCCCCCCCCCCCCGCCACCACCAAAGTTAGTTCTGTAATTAGATGACTTCAGATAATTGTACAATGTGCTGTCAAAAGTCACAATTGAAGCCGCTTTCCATCTTCTCAGGAAGTGCATTCCAAACCCTACTTTAACATTTCTCCAGCTGTTATCTTTTTGCTTTTTTCTTCATTATGCTTAAACTGGTCCTTTTTTTTTTTGATTCTGCAGCCAGTATGAACAGTTTCCTCCTATCCACTCCCTCCTGGTCAGTCATGATTTTTAACATAACACCAAAAGAACTGCGGATGCTGGATATCAGAAACAAAAGCAGAAATTGCTGGAAAATCTCAGCAAGTCTGGCAGCATCTGTGGAGAAAAATCAGTTAACGTTTTGTGCTCAGTGACTCTTCAGAACCTTTTTTCAGCAATTCATAATTTTTAACACATCTATCAAATCTCCAATCAACCTTCTCTTTTCCTGAGAACAGTCCCAGCTCTTCCAATTTATTTTCGTAACTAGCTGCAGCCCTTAACCCTTAGAACTGTTCTAGTGCATCTTTTCTGTACCATTAGGAGAGATCTGAAGTCTTCTTCAAAGTGTGGTACCCAGAACTGCATACAATGCAATACAGTTGAAGCCAAACCAGTGTTTAAGTTCTGGAGAATCATGTTGCTTTTGTACTCTGTCACTATTTGTAAAGCCCAGGATGTTTGCTGTTTTTTTCTTAACTTCCACTTCAACTTCTGAATTCAATGGAAATCCACTTTTATGTCTCTATTCTGTACTGGGCAGTTACTAGGCTCCAGTCAGAACTAAAGCACAAAGAAATTCATTGTTTGTTGCAACCCGATAGGGAGGCTTTAATCAGAAGCTAAGCACTCTGAACTAGCTCACAAAGCTGGCTAATGACTCATCAGTGTGACTCACTTCTTAAAGTGGCACTATCCAGACACAACATACCCTAAATGTATTACAAAATGTTCCTCACGTCTGTTGTATTGGCAGATATAATTTTATCTCTCTTTTTCTCTTTGTTTGTGAAGGAGCCTTGTCCTCTGACAACCTGAGCATTCTTCAATTACCTGCCACGCCTACCCCTTCCATAACAGTTTTCTGTAAAAATACAGGAAATGTTACCCTCTGCTACTTCCTTTCTCACTATCCAAAGACCCAAATGTCCTTCCAATTGAAACAATGATCATACATTTGATTTAATATACTGCGCTTGCTGCTGATGTTGCAGCTTCCTCTGCACTGGAAAGGCCAGATACTCATGCCCATTCCGTCTGTTACCTAAATATATTTCATATGTTGTAATTGTTCTTATTTATGTATCAAATTAGATCCTGTCCCTTTCTTTCCCTTTAAGCAAAGTAACTCTGAAGATGAGGGTAACGATGATAGCAATGACAATGATTCCAAATCCCCGGGGAAAGGTCGGAAGAAGATTAGAAAAATTTTGAAAGATGGAAATTTACGTACAGAAACTCAAAATGCCTTGAAAGAAGAGGAAGATAGAAGAAAACGCATTGCAGATCGCGAAAAAGAGAGAGAAAAGTTGCGAGAGGTGTTGAATTATTTTCTATATATGTGCATGTTCATGTCTTTGGCATAGTTATGGATGCTTGTATGATAGAAGGGAATCCAAAGCATAGCTTGTAATTAATTTTTGATTTTATGGTATCTTAGGTTATGAATCGCCATGCATTCACTTTTTTTTCCACTTGGTCACAATAAAGAATAATTTGAGCATTGGAAAAGTCTTATTGCTGAGTGCTGCTGCATGCTGTCATTAAGGATACAAATTCTTCAAGACCAAGAAGAAACTTTTTCATCTTGAATTAGATATTTAATTGTGAATATTTTGTTGAGATGAACCCTGCTGAAACATTACTGGGCTCTTAAACACAATTCATTTTACAGTTAATGCTTAGTTGAAATGGGGGAGGGGTGAAAATGAAGCAAGAAAATAAAAGACGTTTAATTATCTCTTTCTTGACCTGTGTAACTAACTTGTAATTTATTAGTCTGATAAGGTGGTACAACTACTTTTTCTGAAGGCACGAATCCTATATATATATTTTCGTAAGGTAACAGACTAGCTCTGTGTCAGAGATAATGGGAACTGCAGATGCTGGAGATTCCAAGATAATAAAATGTGAGGCTGGATGAACACAGCAGGCCAAGCAGCATCTCAGGAGCACAAAAGCTGACGTTTCGGGCCTAGACCCTTCATCAGAGAGCATAAACTTTTTCATGTGTCAGTTATGATCTTTAAAGATGGTAGCTCATACACTTTAAAATCTAGCTGCAGGCAATAAGAGGAGTATTTGGGCAAGTCACAGACCCCTCAATGAGGTTTCACTGTCATTTCTTATCTAATTGCAGAAAGTCTTTCACAAAGGTTAAATTTAAAGTAACACTTTCCGACATCACCGATGGCCTCACCTCTCTGATGAAGGGTCTAGGCCCGAAACGTCAGCTTTTGTGCTCCTGAGATGCTGCTTGGCCTGCTGTGTTCATCCAGCCTCACATTTTATTATCTTAGACTAGCTCTGTGTATTGCGTTTTAGATTTTTCACTTAAAGGGAGGAACCATGTGGAAGCAAGGTAAAACATCTGTTTTCAGACACATAGTGAATTATAATGAAGTGAATTTTAAATGTTATACAAGTGTTAACTGAAAGTGCCTTTGGTGGAAAAATTACAGTTAGACTTGCCTAGTTTGAAATTATCTATATGAGATTGTAGGTCACCTTTTGTAATTCCATGATGTAGACAGCTAAAAGTAGATGGCCATCGGTGATGTCGGAAAGTGTTACTTTAAATTTAACCTTTGTGAAAGACTTTCTGCAATTAGATAAGAAATGACAGTGAAACCTCATTGAGGGGTCTGTGACTTGCCCAAATACTCCTCTTATTGCCTGCAGCTAGATTTTAAAGTGTATGAGCTACCATCTTTAAAGATCATAACTGACACATGAAAAAGTTTATGCTGCTTTACGCTTGAAGATCCCTGAGGAGTGTGAACTTGAAATCCTGACGAATATGTAGCACTTCCATCTGTAGAAATACAAGACCCTTGTGAGAAAATAGTTTCCTGCTAATAAATTAAGCACACTCAATTTAAGAGTGCAGGATTTGATTGATTACCAAAACTAAGAGTAAACATTTTTTCTGGTAAAGCAGCTCTCAAGTGACTGTGCTGGCTGTAATTAATGGCACGCTGCTCTTACTGTACATACCCATTTTAATTTAAAGTGAATGTTTGGGATCTCGTTGTCTTTGAATAACCAATGGGCAAAGTGAATTCAGATGAATTCATTTGAGGTGATTGCAGCCAGCAGGTATAACTCACCTAAGTTTTAAATCTGCACTCAAAAGTACTGGATTCATGACCTTTCAGGAAATTACCATGTGTAATCAGTTTGGAAATACTACTTAAGAAGGATATTTAGCAGTAACTGGTGAGCAAAATTTCCTTTTTGGATACAGTGAATGTCTGTGTTAGCTGAAAGATGACATTCTACTAAATCCAGCAAAGAAACATGAAAAAGTTGCCACTGCTGTAGAAAGCTTTGTAGAGCCAGTCGGTTTATCTATGATATAACCCCTGCACCTCTTGTGGGGAGAAAGTTACACTGTTTGTTTGCATTTGTAATATTAAAAACATCCATAGACCCCCAGTATTGTTTCTGAGATTATAGCTGCACAATTCCCAAACAAGTTCACCAAACACCACCTCCCCATTGTGAGCAACATGCTAATTTATGAAGTTCATATGTGTGAGTTCTCCAAAATTAAGAATTGTCCAAATTTCATTTAAAATTTACAGCAGGTTGTGTCTGAAGATATGTCCCCAATGCAGTGTCCAATAACCACTAAATTAGTCCTTGATGAAGACAAGGAGACAAATGAATCTATTGTCCAGGTCCATAGAAATTTGGTAAGGAAACTGAAGCCTCATCAAGTTGATGGTAAGTAAAATATTTATATGATGCCTCGTAATAGCTATCAATTGATAGTTCGTGCATGTAGTTCCAGGAGCTAATTTTTTTCACCTGCTAACGAGCTTGTCCTATTGCTGTCCACGTCATTGTGGAGTTAGATTTCTGAGGTACTGGATCCATCCATGTTAAACAGACATCAGCCTGGAAAAAATTTTTGTTGCACAGAATGAACAAGTATAATGTTTTCCACAAAATGAACAAGTATAATGTTTTCCACAAAATGAACAAGTATAATGTTTTCCACAAAATGATTGGGGCACGGACACTTTATCTGATGTGCAGGAAAAACAGTACTTATCACACTCTTTTTCTGCAAGAGGAGTGCAAAGCGCTGGATTGAACCGCTGTATGGCCTGTAGAACCGCCACGTGTATGCACATGAATTGGCAGAGATGACATCAATTAGCATGAATGTGGATTTCTGACAAATGGTGTGTTATACATTTCCCGTTGCCAGTTTGGATATGTCATTCTGTTTTTCTGTGTTCATGTTTACACAATTTGCTGCTGAGAAAACAAGCAACTCACCCTTGTGGGTGAGGCCTCTTTGTTCCTGAGTTGATTTATAATTAGGGTAATGGTCAGTAGATGCAGACAATTCCACTGGAGCACCTGGATAGTTGTGGAGTACTTCATTAAGATAAGTAACGCACAAAGCAGATAATTTGTTAAGACCCTTGGTAGGTGGCATGCAAAATTGTCTACTTATACCCCACAACTTTGCCAAAAACAGGATGAGGGCAGTGGGCAGTAAATCCGTATGAAGATAAAGATGTAAAAGATGCGAGTTTTATTCCAATGACAAGGTTAATGTGATGCTAATTCCAATAAACAATACCTTCTGCCTAACATTTTCATGCACATTTGTGATATCCTGAGCTGTAGGAGCTTCAACACCAACATATTCCCTATATTTTATTCTGTCTGAGGTTCTGTACGATTTATCCCCACAAGATAACATTGAAAGAATGTTTTAAGGACAGAAATCAAGTTTTGTAATTTGTTTGCATGTTGAAATTGTGACCGTCTGTATACCTGATCTTTTCCTTCATGACAATACATGTGCTTAATCATCTCAACCTGTGTTTCCTATGAGATTTCTTGGATAACTTTGACTGAACCATGAGTGCAGGGACCCTGGATCTTGCTTGATCTTGAGACACTTGCTGAGTCATTTTCAGGTTTGGGGGAGGGTGGTGGACATCTTGACAATTGCCTACCTAATTGGACTGCCCTACAGTCACATGGCTACCTCTCGGCATCCAGCTACGTTTGTTTTTTTTTTGCATGAGAGCAGTCTAAGATGTGCTTCATATGCTGAAATCCGCTGTCACTGATCATGCCAAACAATCTCCTCGTTTTACTGACCCAATGATGGCTTATCATTAGAGTTGACTGCTTGAGCCATCTTGACATTTGTGTTGATTTTTTAAGAGATAATAGTATTCTGCAAATGGTTTCTCGCTGTTTTAAGACAGAGTTAAAATTACAGATTGAATTGCTGTATGGTCCAATAAAGTGCACATTTTCCAGAATTGAACTGTTTACCTATTCACTTGTCAAGTTTTATGTAGATATCAAAAATTAGTGTTTATTTGTGCAGGTGTGCAATTCATGTGGGATTGTTGCTGTGAATCGGTGAGCAAAGCCTTAAAGGAGAATGGGTCTGGGTGCATTTTGGCACACTGTATGGGACTTGGAAAGACATTACAGGTAAGGGTCTAGCCTGCAAAAAAAATCACAGAAGCTGGTGATATGTCATGTGAGCTTGCAACTTTTTAAAACTTTTTGATACCTGCAGAAAGTATAAAATTCCTAAGCATCTCACTATTGATATTATCAAAGTTTCTGATTGTGCTGTGGATCCGTAATCGTCATAAATGTTTTACAATATGATTTCTAACGTGGAACGTTTCTGCTGTAGCACTCCTACAGGGAAATATTATCATGGAGCTCAAGAATGAAACTTGAGCTAATCTGACTTAACGCACAGCATTTTTTCATTTTGGAAGTGTGCACTCAACCAGATTGAGATCAGTATGTGCTGTTTTGGTGAACAGATGTTTGTAGTTCTATACTCATCAACAGATGATGAGTATAAAACTAAGTGACTTATTTCTTCAGTGCATATAAGTGCAGAATGGTAGATAATGGTTACAAATGGAATAGAGTCAAAATTTCTTTTGTTTATGCCAAAATCAGAGTTGGTATTTTTAATATTTTTAAACATACAATAAAGTGGGTTAGCCAAAGAGGAGCAGTGAAGGGGCAGCAAGAAAGACTCTTTTAGTAGAACAGGTGAGGTTAAAATACCACATCATCTATCTCTTCCTCAAAACAGACAGTTTTTTGGTTTGTGGCAAATCGGCCAAGTTTATTCAGAATGAACCTCAGTTCGCTATTGAAAAGGTGGTTTTCTCTCTGCCTCCTGACAGAAGTGCTGTACTGAAGCAACAGATGAAGGGGGAGAGAACAGCATTAGTTATGTGGAACCGCTCATCTGTTGTGAATAAGGTTAGCTTTTTGCTGTGAAAAGTGGGGGGGTGGGACAATAATGTAAAATGCACATTAAAAAATTTACTTCAGATATAGTTAGAATTGAACAGTTCAATCAATTGCAATTTACAAGGAAGATTTTTTTTGCTGACTCTTGCAATCTCAAATGTAACCTAGTCTCCGTTCAAAATAGGACATCATTGTCAGCACCCACTTCTCAAGCAATTGTCCAGTGATGAGATTTGTCTGGCTATGCTGTATGACCCAGACTTTTCAATACTATGGGTAGGCATCAGTGAAGTAATTAACTGCGATCAATTTGTATTAAACGTGTGAAAGACCAGAATTTTCTTTTGCCTGTATGGATCTGAGCTGATCAAGCACAAATCTGTCCATTCCAACAAAAACTGAAAAGTTTGTGCATTCTGGTGGTGCACATAACTAGAATATATCATTGAGTGAATGGCAAGGGTCCTAAAATTCTGCAGAAGAATGCATTTCATTGAATTGTTCATTAAACTGTTCAGTGAAGTACTTTATTGGGATTCCAGAACGCTCCTTGTCAAATTCAGTCATTTTGGTCTTTATGAATCTTCTATTTCTTGTGGTAATACAATAAGGTGTTTAATGAATCATCTTCAGATTCTTAACTGAAACTTGAATGTGTAAGTACAGATTTGTACTTAATATGCATTTCCCTCAGCTCCAGTATCATAATTATATTCTGTTTCCTGTGAGGTGGACTTTAGTAGAAACTTAATGCGATCAAATCTACAACCATTTCAACATTATTCTTTTTTTTGAACATATATTTGATGTTTTGGGTTTCTTGACCTATACCTTTTGAATCTCATTAAATTCTTTTCACTAATTTTGGCTAATTCTTCTACATTGACAAAAATGACTTTAAAACATTTCCTTTTAATGAATCTGAGCCTTTAGATGTTATTTGTTCTGTGTTGCCACTTTGTGCATTTAGACAGCATGGTTGATAAGGAAAACAAATATATACAGTAAACATTTGAAATACAACTTAACATGTTTTGGTTGCAGGTGGTGACCTTCTTGCACACCATGTTGTTGGCCGAGAAGCTGAACTTCAGTACTGCCTTGATTGTTTGTCCACTTAACACAGTTCTTAATTGGATTAATGAATTTGCCAAATGGCAGGAAGGACTGGATGATGATGAATGTTTAGAGGTACTGTGTCCTTTGATTTTTATTTTGACCTTGGCGTTTTTTCGGTGTTGTAGTTTATAGACTCTATTTGTATATCAAATTAAAATATAAAGTGAGCCCTACAATAATCTGGTTTAGTTTTCTTCTCTTTGGGCCTCCATGATCGATTAAACTGCAGCCATTTGACACCTGGCCTACTCTCTCCCTTGTTTTGTCACCAAATAGCTGTACAGCTGCAGGCCATTCAGTCCTTCAAGGCTATTTTGTCACAACATTGAAAGACTGATAAAGAGGAAATGAAGAGTCTAAATCTTCCAAAAGCAAAAAATGGATGGCAAATCTGAGATTGGAGTGGAGAGTTTTATTTCTTTATTCTCTGGGCTGTGAATGCTATCGGCAAGGTCAGCATTGATGCTTGTTCCTAATTGCCTTTGAACTGAGTGGTTGCTGCTTTTTCAGAGTGCAATTAAAGTTGCCCTGTTATGGGTCTGGGGTTATGTAAGCCGCTCTAGCTAAGGCACATTTATTTCCCTAAAAGACATTAGTGAACCAGATGACTTTGGAATCTATTGCTTACTTGTCATGGTCACCATTACTAACTTTCAATTCCAGATTTATTTGTTAAATTTGTGCTCTGGTAGGATTTGAACCCATATCCCAAGAGCATAAGCTTGAACTGCTGGATTGCTAATTCACTAAACCACCCTTATGTAATGCCTATCAGAAGGTGAAGTAGTGGAGTATGGGATGAGAAACACAGTGACACCGGCTACTGAAATGTGTTTCCTGAATTAGGTTAAGACAAGTTTATGGTGTTTTAAAGACCAGGATAAAACTTTTGAAGTCAAAATGATGCAAAGCAAGTGAATTCTGATCGAGTATGAAGGAAATGTTTATAGCGCCATAGAGCTGTACAGCTTGGAAACAGACCCTTTAGTCCAGCTTCTCCATGCTGACCAGATATCCTAAATTAATTTAGTCCCATTTTCCAGCATTAGTCCCTTCCTATTTACATACCCATCCGGATTCCTTTTTAAATGTTGTAATTGTACCTGCCTCTTACACTTCCTCTAGAAGCTCTTTTCATACGTGCACCACCCTCTGTGAAAAATCTGCCCCTTAGGCTCCTTTTAAATCTTGCCCCTCTTATCTTATACATTTGCCCTCTAGTTTTGGACTCACCCACCCTGGAGGAAAAGCCCTTGTCTATTCACCCAATCCGTGCCCCATGTGATCTTAAAAATATCGAGGTCACCTCTCAGCCTCCAAAGCTCCAGGGAAAATAACCCCAGCCTATTTGGCCTCCTTATAGCTCAAACCCTCCAACCCTGGCAACATCCTTGTAAATCTTTTCTGCATCCTTTCAAGTTTCCCAACATCAATCCCATAGCAGGGAGACCAAAATTGAATGCGGATTTCCAGAAGTGGTCTCACCAATGCCTTGCACAGCTGCAATATGACCTCCCAACTCCTGTACTCAATGCACTGACCAATAAAGGAAACAATATTAAACGACTCCTTTGCTATCCTGTCTGCCTGCCTCTTCACTTTCAAGGAGCTATTAACTTGCACTCCAGGATCTTTGTTCACAATGATCCTGAGGATCTTACCATTAAGTGTATAAGTCCTGCCCTGATTTGCTTTCCCAAAATGCAGCACCTCGCGTTTATCTAAATTAAACACCATCTGCCACTCCTTGGCCCATTGGCTCATCTGATCACAATATTGTTGTACTCTGAGGTAACCACCTTCTCTGTCCACTACACCTCCAATTTTGGTGTCATCGGCAGACTTACTAACCATACCTCCTGTGTTCACATCCAAATCATTTACGTAAATGATGAAAAGCAGTGGACCCAGCATCGATCCTTGTGATGCACCACTGGTTGCAGGCTTCCAGTCTGAAAAACAACCCTGCGCTATCACCACCACCCTATGTCGTCTTATCTTTGAGTTAGTTCAGTATCCAGTTGGCTAGTTCTTCCTGTATTCCATGTGATCTAACCTTGCTAACGAGTCTGCCATGAGGAACCTTCTTGAATGCCTTATTGAAGCCTGTATAGATCACATCCACTGCTGTACTCTCATCAATCTTCTTTGTCACTTCTTCAGAAAACCTCATTCAAGTTTGTGAGACATGATTTCCCACGCACAAAGCCATGTTGACTATTCCTAATTAATCCTTGACTTTCCAAGTACATGTAAACCCTGTCCCTCTGGATCCCCACCACTGATGTCAGGCTCACTGATGGTTCCCTGACTTTTTCTTACCACCTTTCTTAAATAGTGGCATCAGGTTTGCCACCCTTCAATCTTTCAGCACCTCACCTGTGACTATCAATTTAATATAAGTAGCTTAACTAGGGCCAAGTAATTACTTCTTCAGTTTCCCAGAGAGTTCCAGGGCACACCTAATCACGTCCTGGGGATTTATTCATCTTTATGCATATTAAGAGGTCCACTACCACCACTGTAATATGGACATTGTTGACAACTTCTAATTAATACAAGCAGCACAAAATTGCTATTTTTAAAAGTTGTAATTGTGAGCAGTCTTCTCTCTCAATGGTTTCCTTTCTTCCAATATTTGGCTGTCACTTTACTCGGCAAGCCTGAGCTCAATAACTCTCCAGTATCTGCAGCACTAGTTACTTCCCTTTTCCTCTGCGTGTATGACATGACAATTAAGGCTAAGGCAGTTTGTAGCAATATTCAGCCCTGAAAATGGACAGCAATTATTGAATGCTTAATACCTGGATTTAAGCGAACATAGAGCATTTTTAAAAAAAGCCACTAGCTAGGGATCAAGCATCTGTCTCCCTACACTGAATTACCATGGCTGTATTAACATATAGAAATGGAAGCATTTTGAGTAGACCCTTAATTTTTTTTATTTATTCATTCATTCATGGGATGTAGGTGTCACTGGCTGGCTAGAATTTATTGCTTGCCCCTAGTTGCCCCTGAGAAAGTGGTGGTGAGCTGCTGCCTTGAACAGCTACAATCTGCCTGCTGTGGGATTACCCACAATGCCATTAAGGACAGAATTCCAGGATTTTGATCCACTGTCAGTGAAGGAATGGCGATATATTTGCAAGCCAGCTGGTGAGTGATTTGGAGGGCAACTTTCATTGTCCTTGTCCTTCTAGATGGAAGTGATTGTGGGAAGGTGCAGTTTTGTGAATCTTTGGAGCATCAATGATCATGGTAAAATATTCATGTAATTGAAGATGTGTCCAGGAACTCAGTTATAAAGATGTCCTTTAGGATTTTTTACTTCCTTGTTAAAAAATGTTATTTGAAAATTTACTTTACACCCCTTTTGAATCAGTGAATCTTTGACTAATATTCAGAAGTATAGTTCTTTTAGTATTATTTTCTGTTCTAAAGGTAAATGAACTGGCAACAGTAAAACGTCCTCAGGAGCGGGCCTATATGCTTGAAAGATGGATGGAAGATGGTGGTGTCATGATTCTAGGTTATGAAATGTACCGTAATCTTGCTCAAGGCAGGAATGTGAAAAGCAAGAAATTGAAGGAAATATTCCACAGGACTTTAGTAAATCCAGGTGAGCTGTTCTTCTTTTTTAAAATGGCTTTAATACTCTTTCAAAAATAGCAAATTAAATTATCTAAAATAATATCCATAATATTACTGGAAAAAACTTGTTTTAAAATTTGAGAATTCGGCACAAAATTTAAATATATAGTTTGCCGTTAATTCATTTTAAAATTATTAATTGTGGAAGAGATTCATTCCCAATCAGTTATCTTGTGCAAAAAATTAGAACTTTCATTTCAGTAACTGAGCATGCAAGATTTATGATGTATCAACAAAAGCATTTATAGATTCCAAATTAAAATACCTAAAATATACACACAGAGTCTTTGGTATATGTGCTGTCCTAAAACAAAATCTCTGAAATGACTTAACACCAATCCAGGAGTAAATGTTACTATATAACTGCTTAACCTGACAAACGAGTTGGCAAGCATGAGAAAGAAACTCCTGAAAATCAAAGAAGCGCTGAAAAATCTGAGTACTTAAATCAAAAAATTTGGTTCCTGCTATGGGATCCACAGATATTTTGCTGGGACCAGCTTTCTAGTTTTTATATAGTTTCCTCTCCCTACAAATGTGGTGCATTTCTTGAGTCAACTTTTTTGAGATGAAACATTAAAAAGAAGAACTTTAAGGTTCCACATTTTGAATTGTGAGTCCTACTTGTATATTGATGACTGTTCATAGTTTATAGTAATCTTTCGTTGGGTCAAGTTATTTTTATGATGAATTGAATAAATACTTGAGAATTAAATGTTGCCTGCCATTCTGTCATAGAGCACCTGCAACTCCTGGCAGATATGTTTGAGTTCCTGAGAGTTTGAGAATTTGGATGCAGTATCTGAATTGACAGGGGTGGGGGGGGATCTTTCTTAGTGTTTACACAAAAGGGTCTTGATTCTGTGAACATTTTTTCAAAGAAACATCATTTTTACCATGACTTGGTACCCCCACATTTGCAGAATGACCTCAACCAAAACAAAACCAAAATCATCTGTTCATTCCAGCAAGTTCTGTAGATCCTGCTGTTGTAATGTTTCTTTTATTTGTAGTTTTCAGAGATGGTTATTTACATCTTGTTCCATATAGAACTATAAAGATGGTTTAATCATGTGCCTTGCATCAAGTTCCCAGTTCCAAAGTGTGTTAAAATTACACTTAGTGTTCTGTCATTTTTGAATATTACCTTTGAAAGTTAAAATATGAAATACTTGGATGATGTGCAAGATTGTGTTCTCTCTTTAAGAACTTTGGAGTAAGTTGAAAGAAAATGCTCTATCTGTTTACTTGTTGTAGCTACCTTGTTCAACCACACATCAGGGAGCTATCTATTTGACCTCATTCCAGTCGATATGAAATGAAAAGAGGAAAGTTGGCACTGAAAATTGTTTGAGAGCCTGGAAAACATGATGCTGTGAAGCGTAAAATACTGACCAAGAAACGTTACTTAGTCTACCAGTGGTTGTAGTGGGGGTGGTGGTTAACAGTAATTAATTCGTAATTGCAAATAGTTGCCAGCTTGCAGTAGCTCATGTAATGACCTCTTCATCTCCAGTTCCAAAATGTTGAAAGATCAGCAGATTCTTATCTTGAAGTCTGTACTGTACAAAAAGGCTGTTTTTTTCCAAACTTTGAACTTTTGGAAGAAATTGGTCTTTTTAAATGTGATTGCTGTGATTACTTAGCTTTGTATATTTTAACTGCTATTTTTTAGATAAAAGATGTCTGATTTTTTTTAAGTGGAGCAGTAGTTTTGGATTTTACTAGATTTTTAAAAAATTTTCCTTTACTGACCTATATCTTGCCATTGTAAGTGTCTCTATACCAATCTCCCTTGTCATGTCTCTTCCAGCAGAGCAAGCAACCAGCTGCTTGAATGATTTACTCAGTGCATCATTGTGCCTGACCCTTTATCTCACTTCACTTCTCAGTGTTAAATATTATTTAACTTGCAAGGGGAAAGATAAAAAGCCACATGATCATATTTCACGAGATGATAAGGAGCCACCGCACCTAGTCTAGTGATTACTACAATTATTCGGCAGGTTTATTCAGTGATTGCTGCAGCTAAATCTAATAGAGATGAATTCAACACGGAGCTAATATATAGTCTATGCTGAATTATTTAATCTGAGCCGGAATGTTGTTACTGAGATTAAAATGAACTGAGTAGATATTGATAGAGGGTAAAGAAAATCAGTACAGTGTTACCCACGGATTTATCCCTCCTTTTCTCCCACGTACGTGCTGCTGTTGAGGGAAGAACGTGTAACAATGTGACCAGTTTTCGCGTGCTGACAGGAATCTATGCAATTTTGTCCCAGAATTACAGAACTGTTATGGCCCAGATGGATGTCATTTGGCCCATCTTGTATATGCTGGCTGTCCAAATCAGCATCATGACTTAGTACTATTCTTCTATCTTCACCCCGGTACCTTGCACATTGGAGTATTATTTAAACAGAAGCATTGTTCTTTTGAATGTCTCATTTGAACTCTGCTTCCAGTGCATTCTAGATATGAACCACTTGTGCAAAGAAAACATTTTCTTACATCATATTTGTTTCTTTTGCAAATCACTTTTGATTTGGTCTCCTTTTTGTTCTTAAACATTTTAGAAGCAGTAAGAGTTTCTCAGTATCAATTTTTTCCATTCCCCTCATGATTTAAAGTATTTCTGTCAAATCTTCTCTTAGCTATCTTCTTTCCATGAAGAGCACTCCCAATCTCTCCAATACCCCTCATACCTGCAGGTTCACAGCTTAGGAATGATGCTTGTTGCACTGTCTTCACTGCATTACACCTTCTGTACAGTGTGCCATCCAGAACTGTACACCCCACATGAGCTGAGGCCTAACAAGTGTCTTCTACAAGATCACAAAATAACTATTGAGAAACCAAAGCTAACCTCCCTACTACAAACTTCATACTACTTTTATTGATGAAATTGCCTTCACCAGCAATGTATGTTTGGCTCAAACCGGACACCGAATAGAGTAGAATCCTGACAGGTTGGAAACAGGCCCTTTGCCCCAACAAGTCCACACCAACCCTCAGAGCATCCCACCCACACCCATCCCCTATAACCCACCTAATTTAACACATCCCTGAACACTCCGGGCAATTTAGCACAGCCAGTCCACCTAGCCTCAACATCTTTGGATTGTGGGAGGAAACCGGGACACCCGGAGGAAATGCATGCAGACACGGGGAGAATGTGCAAACTCTACACAGACAGTCACCTGAGGGAAGAATTGAATCTGTGTCCCTGGTACAGTGAGGCAGCAGTGCTAACTACTGAGCCACCGTGCCGCCCCAGTTTGCACCATCTCTGTTTTAGGCTGTCAAATTCAGATCAAAGATGTTTCTGTGTCTCAAAGATGTCCTATTTGCATCTCCACTTGTCTGCTTCTGTTTCCTAATATTTGCCATTGAAGCACACATCCTTTTGTCATGTACAAATAGCAATGGATGCAAGATCAATTGGTAATTTTAAACCTGAGACAGTTAAACTTTTGTTAAACAAGAGTATGAAGGGACATTGGCCAAAGGCAAGTATATAGAGTTGGCCGCAGATCAGCCATGATCTCGCTGAATGGCAGAATAGGCTTGAGAGGTTGGTGGCTTATTCCTGCATCCACATGCTCAACCGTACCAATATTTAACTGACTGCCCTTTCCTGTCAACTTTACTTCTTTTAAAAATCTAGCACCTAGAAGTGGTCCTGCTCATCTATCAGCTCTAAATCTGCTGACTTGATTCTGTGTTTAAAAACTGGCGCCTTTGTTAGCCACTATAACTTCGCCATTTTCCCCTGTTCTGTGTCCCTCTGAATCTTAGTTTTGTGCATATCCTGCTTCCCTTTCCCTACCATAGATGGCAGAGCTTATATTGACAAACCCCCACATGTTGAAATAATTCCTGGAACCGTCTTCATTTTCATTCTGCCTCAGCCCTTTTTTTAAAGATTCTCCTTAAATTCTGCTTCAACTAAGCATTAATTTGTTGATTTTTGTTTTGCAGAAAGCTCTTTTTTCATAAACTGTGAAAAGTATCATTATAAAATGTCAAATCATAGTTTCAGTACAGTATTGGCAGTGGTATGAATCCAATAATGTTCTGAGTAAGGGTCACCGGACCTGAAGCGTTAACTCTGTTTTTTGCCTTCTCAGATGCTGCCAGACCTGCTGAGCTTTTCTAGCAATTTTGTTCTTGTTCCTAATTTACAGCATCCACAGTTCTTTTGGTTTTTAATGGTTTTAACTTGTGTTTTCTTTTGTGTTTGTTTATGTTCATAACTTCGAAGTGTATGTTTATTTTACCCGGTTATGGTGCATAAACGTAAAGCTATATCCACGAAGAGGTGTGTGTTTGATTTAAGAAATTAGCCCATTTGTTTATAAAACAGTGGTTCCTTTCAAAAGAAAAGTAAAATTTGAAGAAAGGAATGAAAGTTACTGTGAATAAGAGAAAAAGACCTTTCCAGGGTAAACAGATGACAGAAACGTTCAAACAACCTACTTCTAAAAGCTTCGAAAACACATCATATATTTATTAAAATATTAAATTTACTCATTTTAATTAGAAAGGCTAGTGCAAGTAATGTAGTAGACAAAAATACAATAAGTTAAGTGGTACTGATGAGATGAGGCTTTAGAAAACTTAGTAAGATTGTGCAATCTGTTTTTCTTTCATTGCTGTAAGGGTGCAGAGCAAAGTTGGTGAACCCAAGGCATCATTTTTTTGCGCTCAAGATTGAACAAAAGCTCTGTGCAACTTACTGAATATTTTAATATGGAAATAGTTTAAATTAAAACAGGATTGAAGGGGAGGTGCTGTGTTGCATGAATTGATGCTTTTCTCGTTATTCAAGTCAAATTTGCCTTTTCTGCAAGAGTTGACTCTTAATTAAAAGATTGCTGCTTGATTCAAATTATTGAATAATTCTACTTATGATACAAAGCATAAGTTTTTATCGGGGTAGAATGTGTATGCTTTGGCCATATGTATTATTTGGCAATCTTCTAACAATAAACTAACATGTCTTCCAGATGGTTGATTTGTATTGCAAGACATAGCTGTTGGCCCAAATTCAGCTGTGGTATATCAAATGGCAACAATTCTATTGAGGCATAAGTGGGCAATACTTCCAGAATTGTCTTTGGAATTATAGGGTACCTTAGTTTGAGTTTTGAAAATCAGGATGAGTGGAGTGAGAAAGATGGTAGGATGAAATGTGGCAGGATCTTTGGGGACAAAAATGTAGTGCAAAGTTTTAATTCAAGGATTTGTTAGATCAGAAAGTGGTGTCAACATGGACACTATGACAATTGCTGTCGACGATGGTGCTCAGTGGCCAAGGCCCAAAATTACATGTGAACATCTTTGCTTCATTCCACAAAAGTAAAATCAGTAAGCATCATTTCCAGACTCATTAAGCAAAGCTCCGTGACAGCCAAGATGGCCCTGGTCCCACATGAGTCTATGCAACCTGACATGTCCACAGTCTAAATCAAAAACCAATTCATATTCTGATAAATTACAGTAGATGTAAACAAAAACAACTTGTAATCAATTGTTCTCAAGTCACAATGACACATTCTTGTAAAAGAATTGGATTTTGGATTGAAAAGCCTGGGAATTTATTTTCTGAACTATCTACAGTCCTTTTCTGCTTAGAGTGCTGCTTTCGAGCATATGCAATACAATTAAATGTTTTTTCATGATGCAGCATGAAATACTGTAGTGTGTACAACCTTTGTGATCTTGACTCGTGACGTGTGTTCAAGGTCATTTGCTTCCATTACCACCTTGGTAATGTTAAAACACAAAAAAAATTTCTATCAGGCTAGGTTTCAGTCAGATTTGACTTGTACAGTAATAACAACAGTTGGAATCATAACACAAGCTTGAGTATCCTCTCCAGTACAGCTAATTGACAGAACGAGCCATCGTTTGTCAATAGCATCTCAGTGTTTCGCAAACTCAGTTACAATTTTGGAAAAAGAATAAATCCCTGAACAGTGCTCAGAGTCTCCAAGGCAGTGGCCCTTGCATCACTTCTCTATGGCTACAAGACTTGGGCAACTCACTGGCAAAGCAGCTGGAGGCATTCCATCTTCGCTGTCTGAGATCCAGCCATAACCTCAGATGGCAGTACAAAATCCCCAGCGCCAAGGTTCAAGTTCAAGTTTGCTGCGTTGGTTATGTGGCTCATGTGCAGAATTCCTGGATATCGAAGGTATGCTTATAGCACTGGACTGCACCATGGGGCATCCCATACTGAGATATAAGCATGTTTCAGCTTGCAAGCTGGATCCCAAAGCATGATGGGGAAAAAGTGAACTTTTAAATAGATCCAAATGGAGACATCTATCATCAAATATTTCAGCATTTCAAGAACAAAGTTAAGTTCCTCCAGGACCAGCAAATGTGTTACGAAGGCATTAGTTCCATTCATTCTTTCTTTTGTATGCAAATTGTGAATTGGCCAAACATTTAATGAGACTTCAACCTAGACTGTAGACAATTTTTAGCTGAACTCTCATTTGTTGAAGCAACTAAATAATTTGTTGCAGTTGAAGTAAATGTAATGCAGGTGTCTTAATTTTTTTTAAAATCTTTGTCATCGCTTTGGGATAGCTTGTCTATTAGTATGTTATTACAGAGTAGGAATTTCTAATACAAGGATGAGGTATATCGGTAGGAGTTTTTTAATAGACTATTTTTAAATTTCTTTTTGCAACTGAGTTGTTTTTCATTCTACCTAGTGCTTTACAAAAACTAGAATGTATGATTTTTAACGTCATGTGTACAAAGTCATGTAAAAGTGATTTCTACCAAGGTTTTTGGATATTTCTTTGTGAATTTACAATGGCTTTGTTTCTCCTGTAGGTCCTGACTTTGTTGTATGTGATGAAGGTCATGTACTTAAAAATGAAGCTTCCGCTATATCAAAGGCAATGAATTCCATTAAAACCAAACGGAGGATTATTCTTACTGGGACGCCGTTACAAAATAATCTAGTAGAATGTAAGTATAACTTCCACAAGGTTCTCCCATGCATTTTGAGTTACAAATGCATATTACCAACAGGAATGGGAGCAAAATGTTTGGTTTTATGCAGTGTAGAACAGAGAAGCAAGTTGCTGGACTGTGCACTATTTGTACTCCACTTTGGTTTCCTCCCATCCTTCCAACCTTCTTAGCACAGCTTTCTAGCCTTTCTCTATCTTCATCTTAAATGCATCAATTTCAAGTTGACATGTTTTCTCGTATTATTTATGCTTCGGCAGTGTGATATGTGAAGGGAAAGCACAGCAAAAGCAGTATTGCATCAGACAATAATTGTTGAGCAGAGATGTTTCTGGAAAACAAAATCACATTTGACTGCCAAATGTACCAGATAGTAATATTAGATAAAAATATTGCAATTTCTTATAATTCAGTTCTTGTAAAGATTTTGGAGTGCTGGTTAGGTATTTTTAAATTGAAAAAGTGTTACCAAATGTTCTTTTGTTCTGAATCAATACCACTTAGCATTGTGGTAGTGACTGTTGACAAGCTGGAGGGTCCCCTCTGTGCAAATGTTAGGACTTCATTGCCATGATGGCTGTGTATGATTATTCCTACCTGATGCCATGGACAAATAAAGTCTGTGACAGATAGATTGGTGAAGATTAGTTCCAGTGAGAATTCTATTTTAAGTGTTTCCACCACCTGTTATAGTCCCAGTCTAGTAGCTATGTCTGTCAAGAATTGACCACTTCAGCCTGGGGATGGACATTGAAGTCGTCCACCCAGATTATGTTGTTTGCCTTTGCTACCTTTGGTGCTCTAAGTGATCATCAGCATGAAGGGATACTGTTTCATCAGCTGAGGGAGATTCATATGTACAGGTTTCTTTACCTATGTTTGACCCATGGGTCCAGAGCCACTTTGAGGATTTCTGGGGCTGTTTCCTTACAAATCTATACCATTGTGTCACCATCTGCGATTGTTAGGACAGAACATGCCCAGAGGTGGTAATGGAAGAGTCTCAGACATTGAATTTATTGTGTAACATGAGTATAACACTCTGGCTATTTCTCAAGTATTTGTGGTGCAGCTAGTCTTGGCAGTTTAATGTAAGAGTGAATGTATGAGGTCTCTTAACGATAGTTGAAAGCCAGTCACACTGCTGGTCATATTATCAGCCAGATCAAATTAGGACAGTAGATTTTCCTCCCTGAAGGATATTAGGGAGCCAGATGTGTTTTCATGTGTTAGTTTTAATAGTGTACTAAGACTAGCTTTGCATTCCAGATTTGATAATTAAATTCCTCTAGCTGCTTTGATGAAATTTGAACTTCTGCTGCAAGAATGAGAGTCCAAGCTTCTGGATCACTATTTCAGTGACATTATTTTCAAGAGAGGATATGGAAGAGTTATAAAGTTCCCTTTACGCTGTCAACCACTATCCATCCACAAATTCATGACCATCATACATGTTGAATCGCTGACCTTGTTTTTCCATCTTTTCATCCACATGAAATGGATGGTGCATTGTCATGACTAATCATCCTCCCAGACCTGTCTTGTGCCTTCAGTTTAGCAAACTACATCACTGTGTCATTCTTTAGCCACTCTTCTGTTGTTTGGCTGAGCATGATTGTCCTTGTCGGGTTATATTTTTGCTATCTAGGTAAGGGGTGAGGTGGATAAAGTTGTCAGGAAAGTATATGGGACACCTGCTTCTGTTAGCTAAGATATAGAATTAAGCTGATTATGCTGAAACTGTACAAAGTGGTCAGGCCACAGCTAGAGTACCATGTGCAGTTCTGGAATCTACATTACAGGAGATTGTGTAACATGGGAGAGGGTGCAAAAGAGAATTACAGGATGTTGCCTCGTTGGACAGTTTCAGTTAAGAGAGATTGGACAGGAATGCTTTCTTTAAAGCAGAGGAGATTGAGAGGGGCCATGAGTGAGATGACCAAAATCGAGGGACGTAGGTGGGTTAGGCATGAAGAAATCTTTCCTATTGATGGTGGGATCATTGACGAAGGGTATAGTTATAATGTAAGAGGTAGACGTTTTGAGGAGATCTGGGGCAAAGCTTTTCTACCCAAAGGATGGTGGGAATCTGGAATTTACAGCCTGGAAGGGTGGTAGAGGCAAAATCCCTTCCAGTATTTAAATATTATTTAGATTTGTATTTGCGATGCCGAGGTGTATAAGACAGTTGCCCAAGCACTGGAAAATGAGATTAGAATAGTTAGAGGATAGGATGATAGGATCTGTGCCAGTAAAAACCAATCAGCTCAAGGACTTTTTTCTGTGCTTAGATATATCTGACTCCATGAAAAATGACCCATAAAAAGTAGAAAATAGAAGTCAAACTTGCATTTTCTATTTTAAAAAAAGAGCGCAAGGATGCCTTTATATGTATCAAAAGGATAATGAGAAACCAAAGTGAACATAGTGTCCTTAGAGAATGAAGCTCAGGAAATAAATGGGGATCCAAGAAACTGCAGAAGAGTTGAATAAGCACTTCTTTTATCAGTATCGATAGTAGAGGGCATTAATAGCGTTCCAAAAGTGCTAAGTAATCAAGGATTCCAAATGGGCAAAGGAGGTAATGAGGAACATGCCGGTGATGTCCATCTTCAAAGATTTAATAGACCACTTGGAAAACATGGCATACTTGGACAGAGTCAGCATGAATTTATGAAAGGAAATCATGCTTGATGAATAGACTGGGATTTTCAAAGGATGTAACTTGTAGAATACGTGAAAAGGAGCCAGTGGATGTAGTTTATTTGGACTTTCAGGAGTCTTTCAACATGGTCTCACAAGAGAGATTATCATTTTAAAATTAAAGCACGTGACATTCAGTTGTGGTTTGTAATGGGCACAAAACTGTTTGGCAGACAGTAAGTGAGGAGTAGGAATTAATGTGTTTTATCCTAAATGACAGATCAGTGTTCGGACCCTGGTTATTTAGAGTATCTATTAATGAATTGGATTAACATCTGCAAATTTGCAGATCATGCAAAGCTGACTGGGAGAATGAGCTGTCAGGGGATGTAATGATACTTCAGTGTGATTTTGGACAAGCTGGCTGAGTGGACAGTGTGCAGCAGACGCAGTATAATGTGGATGCATGTGAGGTTATCCACTTTGGTAGCAAAAACAGGAAGATAGATTATCTAGCTATAAAATGAGGGAAATGTGCAGCGAGACCTGTGTGTTAGTGGAATTCTTTACCACAGCGAGTTGTAGAAGCTAAGTCGTAATTATGAGGGAGGATGATTTTAGTACAGCAATGAGGTGGGAAAGTCAAGGTGAGAATTATCCAGTCAATCATGATTTTATTGAACGATGGATGTGCTGCATGGTGTACTTATGCTGTTATATATTTTGATCTTGTTAGCTTTGGAGTCTCCTAGGAATTAATGAATTCGTCTTTTTCTTCAATCTCCACCACCCAGTCCCTCCATTCTCTTGGTGATGTCCAAAAACATGGCCTTCAGTTGTAAGTTACTGACAGCTGGCCATACCATCCAGAATCTTGCCAACATTTCACTTGAACTCTCCATGTGTGCCCTCAGCCTTCAGTTAAACATTTGGAGAGGACTGAAGCTATTGTCTTGTCCGTAAATTGCAAATTACATTGTCTCTGGCATTTATCTGAGGAAATGCCATGTTCTGTTTGTCTATGAGCTAAGATCGTGACCTCATACCTTTTCATTACACAAATTATCTACTTACACCCGTCATGCCACGTATTTTGCATCATTTTAGTGACTCTGTTGAAATCCTCCTCCTTTTGTGCGCTTTCTTCACCCAAGCATTGACAACAGCTGTGAGCTTGAGTGCTTAAAGCCCCTGCTGAGACTTCACCATTTCTAGACCTTGCACTTCATTAAAACACTTGAACCTTGCAACTTCAACAAAAATTTGTCACTCCGCGATTGCATCTCCTTTTGTTGGCAGTCAAATTTTTGGTTTTCTGCTGTTGGTCGCTATATAAATGCAAGTTGAGGGGATTTTGGCGATACAGTAGAAAACTGTCAATCAACATGTAAATTTTTTACTGAAGCCTGGGAAAGAGCAAGCTATTTGTCTTATTGTGTTCCCATATATACCATGGATTAAGTGAATTAATCCTGTTTTTAAAAAAATTAAATGCTTGAAATACTTCTCCTACAGATCACTGTATGGTGAATTTCATTAAAGAGAACCTTCTTGGTTCAATAAAGGAATTCCGAAACCGATTCATGAATCCCATTCAAAATGGCCAGTGTGCTGATTCCACGTTAGTGGATGTGAGAGTAATGAAGAAACGTGCTCATATCTTGTATGAAATGCTAGCAGGCTGTGTGCAGGTATTTACAACCATCACTGAAATAGTTTGTTTTAGCTCCTTTACCTTATACTTTTCATTGCTACTGTTTCTTATTTTATGCAGTTAAACTTGCATTGCCTGTTGCTGCCTTACCTTGGGTTTTCAACCACAAATGTTCTTAATTACATTTAATAATACGAAGTTGGGGAGGGAGGGTCGCCATTTCAATTGTAATTCTTCTGGTAACTTTGTCCTGTTAAATTAACATAAATCCTTGCTTTTATTTTCAGACTTTTTGGGGTAATTTTCTCTACCTGTGCATGCCTGTCTGACCCTCCAATTCTGATTATAAAATTTGAAACTTTTTTTTCAAATAGCGAAAGGATTACACTGCGCTTACCAAATTCTTGCCTCCAAAATATGAGTATGTTCTTTCTGTGAGAATGATGCCAATTCAGTGCAAACTTTACCAGTACTACCTTGACCATTTTACAGGTATGTAATGAAATTTGTTTTTAAATGTATGATAATTGTAATTCATTACTTGAATATTAGTTAGACCTGTGTTAATTCCGTCCAGTGATTGTCCTAGAACTGTAGGAAATAGCTGACTCTGAAAGTCTGATCATTTTCACATTTTATTTATAACTGAAGTGGGTTATCTGAGAGAAGAAAAATTCCCTGGGAAGAACAATATGGTTCCCTACCTGTGTTTTCAGAGTGACAGAGAAATTACGTCGTAATGTGGGAATTTGGAGTTGGGTCTGCCTGCTGTCTAGACATTGCAGAAAGTGTGCTGGAATGTGGATGTAGATCCAAGAGCTGTTCTGTTTCTCTTGCTGGCTATCAGTTCTAGCTTCCTGATTTATTGGTTTCCTGCAAGCTGGATCTCGAACCATGTTTTAAGGTATCTCTGAATTACATAGAAATATCCTAAAATTGAAAATGTTTTAGATCTGTCAGCCCTTTTAAAATTTAAACAAATTTAACGAGATAACCTGCATGTCAGCAGTGAACAGATGCTCACTGCTCAGAGGAGGCACTGATACTTGGTTGATTTTCATTGGCCTTCGTTATAATTATTATTGGTGAAATGCCAAGGTGAAACATGCTTCCATAAGCAACTTGCTGATTTTTGAAGATGAATTGGTGCAGCTGCTTGGGTGTGTATTTAATGTTGGCACAGAAAGGAGTGGCACTGAAGCAACAGTTGGTATGAGTTCTGGCCAAGAGAATGTAGATTTGTCCATAGACTGTTCAAAACAATAAATAGAAGAGTGAAGGAACATGGGAAAATATGCAGAGACAATGAAACAAATCTGCAACATCGAGGGGAAAGATAGTGTTGTCTCCCAAAAGGGAAAGAAAACAATTTGGTACATGTGTTTATGCAGGGCCTTTAGCATAAGAAATCATTTCAAGGTGCTAATCAGGAATATTGTATTCAGGAAAATTACATTGAGCCGCATGAGACATTGGACCAGCTGACCAAATGCTTGGTCAAAGAATTAGGTTTAAAGAAGTGCCTTGAAAAGTGGTTAAGTTGGGGAGGATATTCCAGAGTTCAGAGCCTAGGTGACTGATTGCTTCATCACTGGCAGTGCAATTTAAGATTGAGGATGCGGGAATTGAGGGAAAACATGTCTCATGGTTTGTGGCATAGGCTGCAGTTGTATGGAAGGACAAGACCTTGGAGTGATTTGAAAACATGGATGGGCGTTTTAAAATCAAAGTATTGCTTTGATGTTGCCATTGTTGGTCATTGAGCATAGTGATAAGCCAGTGTGACATGGTATACTTTAAGATGCTTGAAATCAAATCAATTGGACAGAAGAGCAATTTCAAGAAGCCACAAATGTAAGCCAAACATTGGCTGAATAAAAATCTTCATTCAAGGCAGTGCCCCAATATTTGAAGGGTGAACTGTGTTTAATGCAAGATTAGCACTCCTGTAGAATTTGTAAACAATGCATGCACTAAGAGGGTGCATCTCTGCAAAATTGATATGAATGTGAGAGGGTGTTACTGAATCACTGTTTTCGAACTGAAATTTGGATTCCTACAAAATGACTCTTATTAGAATACCGCTAAGTTGATAGATATCTATTAGTTTTGTGGTCTGTTTGTTATAAATCCATTTTAAACCTTCATTGATTAGCCAACAGCTTATATTTGCATAATCAGTGAATACTTGAATCTGTGGGCTCGATTGCCTAATCAGAATAATGTGTAATATTTCACCAAACTTGTACAGTAACTACTAAGATCTGCTTTGTAATCTTGAAGAACAATGGCTTTTACTTAAGTGATGCTTCATAATTGTAAGATTAAACTTGCACTGCATTCAAGTGTACTATAATATAACCGCAGTGGCAAATTGGAGTTGTCCTGTGGTGAATTAAATCAAACATTTAGTTTTTGGCATTAAGTAAGGAAATGCATGTCTAACTGATTTGCTTATTGCTATGTTATGATTTATTCAAGAGAGGAAATGCTAGGATTTAGAGATTGTTTTATTTATATAGTCCCATTATTTAATCTCACATTATTCAAAAAGATACTGTTTTGTTCACATTTTAGGAGGGGGATCATTCAAGTTTTTAAAAAAAAAAATCTGTGGTTGTGATCCTATTTGAAATTGCGTCCACTGGCGCACTTCAGCTTCTACCCTGCTGAAGTTTGCAGTCATTCGGGCTACTTTATTAACCTGGGTTGCTCTGTTGCATCTGCTGTACAATGAATGATCTTGCATTCTCATTTTTATTTAATGTCTGCAAGCCAGCTGAAAGAAGTTCTGTGGTAATCTCTGGATATCTCTGTTTGTTTAAAAGTAAAATATTGTCTTTTTTCTGTCTGGGCTGGATCTCTTCTGAGTGTCTCTTCTAGGCTTTAATTTTAACTTAAAATAAAAAATTTTGAATGCTGGAGATCTGAAACGAAAACAGAAATTGCTGGTGAAACCCATCAAGTTTGGCAGCATCTGTGGGAAGAAAGAGTTAACATTTGGAGTCTGGTGACTGTAACTCTGCTTTCTTCCCACAGATGCTGCAAGAGTTTCATCAGCAATTTCCTGTTTCTATTTCACCTTTGGATTCTTCTGTCTATCCTTAGTGATTACAGTAGCATTCTCCCCCCTTGATGACCAGTGCCCTGGCCAACGTTTATTCTTCAACCAACATCAATAAAACAGATCATTGGTCATTTTCACATTCTGGTTTCTGGGTCATTGTTGTGCAAAAATTAGGAGAGCGAAGTTCATGGGTGATATGGAAATGTGTTAATTTCAGAAATTATCAACTATTTTGAGGAAATAAGTAGTCCAGGATAGTTTTCAGTGGTTGCCAAAATGGTAACACATTGCACAAAGTTGAGGATTAACAATACAAGAACAAGTAATAAAGAAGTCTCTCCATGCAAATGTGGTACTCTTTTACACTTTATTTTATATCCACTAGTTAAAAAAGAATGTAAACCCAACTTGTATTTAAATACAGTATTCAATGAGGATAAAGGTAAAAAGAAAACAAGCATGAGAGAACATAGCTGATATTAAATTGAATGCAAATCCAAAAACTAGTACCGTCACATACATGAATTTAAAAAGATCAGTTCTGGGCTGGATATCTATGCTATCACCTCTTCCCTTAATTGTTCAAGAAAATGTAACAGACTATCCATTTTTACTGAAATGGGGCATGTCTTCAACCTGTAGTCAATAAACCTGACAATTTAAAGAGGGTAGAACTGAATTTCAAACGGTGACTCCTTTGTAAGGCGACTCTATTTCAAGCAGTTGTGCACCCTACTCCCAATCTCTTCATGTTGAGACCGGAATGTGTCAGGTCCTGATGAATAAAGGAAAATCTGATTTGGCTATTTAAGTAATGAAATGCTTGGTTGCCCTTTAAGACCAGCCACTTTAAAGGTGGTAGTTATACAAATCGCTTATCACAGGAGTTTCTGCATTTGCATTCATTAAATGACATGGCTTTAAGAAGGCAAGTGCACATGAATGCAATTAAATGGGAAGTCTAGCATTCTGAAGCCTGGAAGAACTACTCATCTCATACAACTCTCACATAGCATCATTGCCTTAGTGTTACAATAAAGTGTCTTATACTCAAATCTCTGGAGTAAAGCCTAGTTTCTCAGCATTCTCATTCTGAAGATTGAGGTACAGGAATGCAGACGACAAGATCAGTATAGGGTATTAATTTTCTTTGATTTTTCTCGTGTAATAAGGTCTTAGTTTTCTTATGACAATAGTATTTTCCAAGTACAAAATATTTTAAAATAAGATTGTCTGTTAACAGTTTAATATGTATATGTTACAAAAGGCTTTGTCTAGCTGTTAGTGGGATGTCATTTTTGGCAATGCTGAAATAATTTTGAGTGGTAAACTAGCTTTCTTGCCTCTTCAAAACAGTATATAAAATTCCTCAATCTCAAGATCACAGCTTTTACTTTCAGGTGTGGGGACTAATAATGAAAGTGGAAGGGGGAAGACGGGCACAAGACTCTTCCAAGATTTTCAGATGCTGAGCAGGATATGGACTCATCCTTGGTGCCTGCAGTTGGACTACATCAGCAAAGAAAACAAGGTATTGTAAATTATCACAGGAAGTGATGGCCTAGTGGTGTTGTTGGACTGTTAATCCCAAGACCCAGGTAATTTTTCTGGAGAACTGGATTCAAATCGTGCCATAACAATTGGTGGAATTTGAATTAATAAAAATCTGGAATGGAGAGTCTAGTGATGATACGAATCCATTTCCAAGTTTCAGGAAAAGCACTAACATCCTTCAGGGAAGGAAACTGCCTGTCCTTACCTGATGTGGTCGACCTGTGACCCTCGACAGACCCTCAGCAATATGGTTGACTTTTAGCTCTCTTTTAGGCAATTAGGGATGGGCAAACCCCTCACCCTATGCATGCATGATTTTAAAAAAAAGTCAATTTTTAAAAAGTTCAACTCATAAGATATTCTGATACGTGACCATTTTGACTGAAGTTTTTTTTTGAAGAGAACAGCTCAATTATATAAGACAGTTGGAGGTTATATATTTTAATCAACCCAATGTGAATTATTCTAGTGTGAATAAGATTAATCTTGCTACATTGCAGTAGTTATTTAATAGAACTATTGAAATGTTTGGTGCAAAATTGAAAGGGTGTTGAGGGGAGAAAATAGATGTATATTATCTATCATCATTAGCATTTGGGTTTAGTAACTTAACCAGTTACATCAGATACCCATTAAAGATACAAAGAAAATTACAGTACAGGAACAGGCCCTTCGGCCTTCCAAACCTGCACTCACATTCTGCCTGTCACAAGTAAAACCCCCTACCTTCTGGGGACCAGATCCCTTTATTTCCATCCTATTAATATATTTGTCAAGGCGCCCTTTAGAAGTCACTATAGTATCTGCTTCCAGTACCTCCCCAGGCAGCGAGTTTAAGGCACCCACCACCCCCTATGCAAAAAAACAGACTTGCCTTGTACATCATCTTTAAACCTTGCCCCTCACCTCTTAAACCCATGGCCCCTGGTAACTGCCCCTTCCATCCTGGGACTAAGTTTCTGACTGTCCAGTCTGTCTATGGCCTTCATAATCTTGTAGACCTCTATCAGGTCGTCCATCAACCTCCATCATTCCAGTGAGAACAACCCAAGTTTCTCCAATTTGTCATAGGTAATGCACTCCATACCAGGCAACGTCCTGGTAAATCTTTCCTGTACCCTCTCCAAAGCCGCCCCATCCTTCTGGTAGTGGGCGACCAGAATTGAACACAGTATTCCAATTGTGGCCCAGCTAAGGTTTTATAAAGCTGCAACATTACCTGCCAATTTTTAAACTCAGTGCCGCAGCCAGTGAAGGCAAACGTGCCATCTGCCTTGTTGACTACCTTCTCCATCTGGTTGCCACTTTGTGACCTGATCCCTCTGCCTGTAAGTACTCTTAAGGGTTCTGCCATTTACTATATATTTTCCATCTGGATTAAACCTTCCACAATGCATCCCCTCACATTTTTCTGGGTTAAACTGCATCAGCCATCTTCGTGCCCAAGTCACCAACTGATCTATATCCAGCTATATCCTTTGACAGCCCTCATCGCAATCAGCAGTTCCACCAGTCTTTGTGTCATCAGCAAACTTACTAAACACACCAGTAACATTCTCCTACAAATCGCCACTAGTCACAGTCCTCCATTCAGAAACGTGCCCTTCCATTGATACTCTGTCTTCTACAAGCCAGTATTTGTAGCCATCTTGCAAGTGTACCTCTGACTTTACCTTCTGTATCAGCCTGCCCCAAGGGACCTTGTCAAAACCTTTCCTGAAGTCCATGCAAACTACATCCACTGCCCTACCCTCATCAATCATCATCATCACTTCCTCAAAAGACTCAACCAAGTTCCTGAGACACGACCCCCCCCCCCCCACCTTGACAATACCATGTTGCCTCTCCCTAATACGCCCACTGATTTCCAGGTGGGAATAAATCCTGCCTGGAAGAATCCTCCAATAATTTCCCTACCACTAACATAAAGCTCACCGGCCTGTAATTAGCTGGATTATCCTTGCCACCCTTCAACAAAGGAACAGCAGTGGCTATTCTCCAATTCTCTGGGACCTCCCCTGTAGCTAATGAGGATACAAAGATTTCCCTCTAGACCCCAGCAATTTCCTCCCTTGCCTGCCTGTATTCTGGGGTATATCCCATCAGGCCCTGGGGACTTCTCTACTTTAATGTTTTTCCAGACCCCCAATACCACCCTTCCTTTTGCTCTCAACATAATCCAAACTATCTACACACCCTTGCCCATACTCATCATCCACCAAGCCCTTCTGCTTGGTGAATACTGACGTACTCATTTAATATCTTGTCCATTTCGTCTGGCGCCACACACGGATTCCCTTCCCTGTCCTCGAATAGGCCAACTCTCTGCCTGGCTACTCTCTTGCTCTTTATATATGCATCTTGGGATTTTCCTTAATCCTGTTGGCTGATGACTTTTCATGACACCTTTTAACCCTCCTGACTCCTAGCCTTGATTAATGCTTCCTTTTTCTTTTTGATTATGCCCACGATATCTCTCATTATCCAAGGTTCCTTAAACTTGCCATACTTGTGCTTCATCCTTAAAGGAACATGCCTGTCCTGAGTTCCCAGCAGTTTACACTCGAAAGCCTCCAATATTTGTCTATTACTTTTACAACTTGCCAAAATCTGCCTACATATCTGTTCTTGCATCTCTCACTGGCTGTTGGGAGGCCTCTAGTAAACCCCAGTATGATTGCACCCTTCCTGTTCCTGAGTTCTAACCATATTGCCTCACTGTATGAGCCAGTCACTTGACAACAGCGCCTCTGCAAGCACCTTCTGGAAGCAGTGACAGCACCGATGCAAATCTCCCCCACGTCAGCCAATCAGCATCATCACTCTGCTGCCCTCTTCAAGGAGTGTGTCACGTGTTATGATGTTTGGAATATCCTGGTCTGAGATGCCATTAGTTTTTGACTATCTTTAAGGAAGTTTGGCTGAAATCACTGAAACCAGCAAAAAAAAATGGTGCGGCATGGTAGCTCAGTGGATGGCGCTGCTGCCCTCATAGCGCCAGTGGCCCGGGTTCAGTTCCAGCCTTGGGTGACTGTCTGTGTGAAGTTTGCATATTCTCCCCATGTCTGCATGGGTTTCCTCCGGGTGCTCTGGTTTCTTCCCACAGTCCAGAGATGTGCAGGCTTAGGTGGATTGGCCACGCTAAATTGCCCCTAGTGTTCATGGATTTGTAGATTAGGTGGGCTGTAGCGGGTTGGGTCTGGGTGGGATGCTCTGAGGTTGGTGTGGACTTGTTGGGGCAAAGGCCCTGTTTCCACACTGTAGGGATTCCATGATTCATGATTTCATTAAATGCAAAATGAGTTTCCGGTCTTTCACAGTCCTTTAAAATCCTTGCTCTGGAAGCCCACTCCACATAGCAAATTGGCCATGTTCCGAGACTGGACTAATCTGAATATTTGCTCTCAATACCTATTTGTAGATGTCAAGATAAGGGCCTACAGTGACTTTGCCTTGAGCAGTGATGAGCTGAATGTATTCCTCAAATGCCTTTAGTGCTGTAATGTGAGGTGGAACCAAATTAACGGTTCAAATCAGTCAACTTTTCTGATGAAAGGTCATTGATCTGAAGCATTAACTCTCCTTTCCACTGATACTACCTGTTGTTTTCTGTTTCTATTTTTAAAACATATGTAACTTGCTGTCAATATAACAAACACTTCAACTGTGGCATGTTAAGTTTTGGTCCACAGTGGCTTTTGGAGGGATTACTTTAAATTGAAAGTATGACTAACGTCTTGTTTACTCCTACCTGCTGGGAGATCATGTCTCTTTAATTGGAAAGGAAGTATCTCCCTCATGGCAGTTACGTACAGGCCTCCTAGCAGTAGTCAGGATGTGGGGCAGAAAATAAATCATGAAATAGCAAAGGCACTATTACAGTTTTCATGGGGGACTTCAGTAAGCAGGTGGATTCGAAAATCACATTAGTAGCAGATCCTACGAAAAAGAATTTTTGGTATGAATAAGATGAATTTTTAGAGTAGCTTATGGTAGAGCCCAGGAGGGAACAGGCAGTTCTCGATCTGGTGTATTATGAGACAGACTTGATTTGGCAGCTTCAGGTGATGAAACCCTGAGGGGGCAGCTTCCATTATATGATAGAATTCGCCCAGTTTCAGATGGAGAAGCTGGAATTCAATGTAACCCCCATGTTCAAGAAGGGGAGTAGAGACAACCCTGGTAATTATAGACCAGTGAGCCTTACTTTGGTTGTGGGTAAAGTGTTGGAAAGGATTATAAGAGATAGGATTTATAATCATCTAGAAAGGAATAATTTGATTAGGGATAGGCAACATGGTTTTGTGAAGGCTGGGTCATGCCTCTCAAACCTTATTGAGTTCGTTGAGAAGATGACCAAACAGGTGGATGAGGGTAAAGCAGTTGATGTGATGTATATGGATTTCAGTAAAGTGTTTCATAAGGTTCCCCATGGTAGGCTACTGCCGAAAATACGGAGGCATGGGATTGAGGGTGATTTAGCGGTTTGGATCAGAAATTGGCTAGCTGTAAGAAGACAGAGGGTGGTGGCTGATGGGAAATGTTCATCCTGGAGTTCAGTTACTAGTAGAGTACCACAAGGATCTGTTTTGGGGCCACTGCTGTTTGTCATTTTTATAAATGACCTGGATGAGGGCATAGAAGGATGGGTTAGCAAATTTGCGGATGACACTAAGGTCGGTGGAGTTGTGGATAGTGCGGAAGGATGTTGCAGGTTACACAGGGACGTAGATAAGCTGCAGAGCTGGGTTGAGAGGTGGCAAATGGAGTTTAATGCAGAAGAGGGTGAAGTGATTCGTTTTGGAAGGAGTAACAGGAATATAGAGTACTGGGCTAATGGTAAGATTCTTGGTAGTGTGGATGAGCAGAGAGATCTCAGTGTCTCTATGCATGATCCCTGAAGGTTGCCACCCACGTTGACAGGGTTGTTAAGAAGGCGTACGGTGTATAAGGTTTTATTGGTAGAGGGATTGAGTTTCGGAGCCATGAGGTCACGTTGCAGCTGTATAAAACTTAGGTTACGGCCGCACTTGGAGTATTGTGTACAGTTCTGGTCGCTGCATTGTAGGAAGGATGTGGAAGCATTGGAAAGGATGCAGAGGAGATTTAACAGAATGTTGCCTGGTATGGAGAGAAGATCTTACAAGGAAAGACTGAGGGAATTGAGGCTGTTTTCATTAGACAGAAGAAGGCTAAGAGACAACTTAATAGAGACATACAAGATGATCAGAGGATTAGATAGGGTAGACAGTGAGAGCCTTTTTCCTCGGATGGTGATGGCTAGCACGAGGGGACATAGCTCTATATTGAGGGGTGATGGATATAGGACAGAAGTCAGAGGTAGTTTCTTTACTCAGAGTAGTAAGGGTGTGGAATGCCCTGCCTGCAACGGTAGTATATTTGCTAAGTTTAAGTGCTTTTAAATGGTCTTTGGATAAACAAATGGATGATAATGGAATAGTGTAAATTAGATGGGCTTCAGATGGGTCTCACAGGTTGGCTCAACATCGAGGGCCGAAGGGCATGTACTGTGCTGTTATGTTCTGTGTTCTACTGTAAAGACCTGATGGAGGAGCTGGCTAGAATTCATTGGAAGGGGAGCCTAGCAGGAAAGATGGTTGGAAGGCTTTGGAGTCCAGTGATAATGACATTGAGATTGTCATCCCCCCCATAAATGCTAAAAAAGAGTGTAGTGTTAAGGGCAAGGCACTGACATGGATAGAAGATTGGCTGATTGGCAGAAACCAGAGCGTACAGATTATAGAGTCTTTTCCAGGATGGCAGCTGGTCACTTAACTAGTCTAGTTTGAATCTGCTGCAGTGAAAAGAGGCGTGTAATTGTAAATGAACACCACAGGGTCATTATTAAGACCATGCTTGTTCATGTTATACATTAACAATCTGGATGAAGGAACTGAGGGTAGCATTGCTAAGTTTGCAGATGACATAAGGACTGATGTAGGGACAGATAGTATTGAGGAAGCTGGGATGCTGCAGGCGTACTTGGACAAGCTATAACAGTGAGCATAGAAGTGGCAGGTGCAATATTACATTGGAGAGTATAGAGGTTATGCACTTTGGTAGGAAGAGTATGGATATAGACGATTTTCTAAAAGGGGAAAGGCTTCAGAAGTCTGTAGAACAAAGGGAGCTCAGTCTTAAAGACAACATGCAGATTCAGTTGGCAGTTAGAAAGGCAAATGAATATAAGCATTCATTTTGAAAGGGCTAGAAAAGAAGAGCAGGGACGTACTACTGAGGCTGTATGAGGCTCTAGATCAGACTGTGTTCGAAATGTTGAGAACACCTTTGGCCCCCTTATCTAAGGAATGATGTGCTGGCCTTTGAGGGGGTCCAGAAGGTCTTTACAAGAATGGCCCTGAGAATGAAGGACTTGTCATATGAGGAACAGTTGAGGACGTTGGGTCTGTACTCGATGGAGGTTAGAAGGATGAGTTGGGATCTCATTTGAAATTTAGAATACTGAGGCCTGGATAGAGTGAATATGAGAGCACGTGGAGAAGAACATGAGTGAACGTAAAGAAAATACTTCCACCAGTAGGAGAGACCAGGACCTGGGGCATAGCCTCTGACTGAAGGAACAACCCCTTAGAGCTGCAATGAGGAAGAACCTCTTCAGGCAGAGGTAGTCAATCTGTGAGATTCATTGCTACAGAAGACTATTGAGGCCAAGTCATTGTGTGTCTTTTAAGACAGACAGAGAGAGGTTCTTGACTGGTCAGCGGATCAAAGTTTACAGGGAGAAAGAGAAGAATGAGACCGAGAAACATATCAGCCATAATTGAATGGCAGAGCAGATTCTGGTCAAATGGCCTAACTCAGCTTCTGTATCTCACAGCCGAAAAGCACTTGCCACTTATCGCCACCTGCAGTTTTTAAAATTTAGCTATACCCCTGGAGCAGACCAGTTCATTCCCTGGATTCGTCAAAAGCAGTAGATTTCCCACTAGGGCTAAATAGTACCGATAGCAATTTTGTTCGAAGCGCACTTTTTGGATTTCTCCCCCTTCTCAGTTTTGTCATCATGCTTTCAGGATCAACTGAGAGAATTGAATTTCACTGTCCAATTCAAGTCTGCTGTGAAAGAAGCTTGTAAATCTAAAGTATCTTCACACTCTATCAAACCTTTGTTAATTTGAATCTGGATGTCAAGCAAGACAGACGTATATGACCATATTTTTGGCCTTGGCCTTGAATGGCCTGTAGACTGGATTCTCTGAAGTTTAAAATAGCAGTGTAATATGATGAACAGATTTGGGTTTGTTGCTGTGCTGATACTGTAGCTTTGAAATAGCCAATTTCCTACGTACTGCGACTTGTCTGAATAGGAGTTGGATGCTTTTTTAACCTCAGCTTTCTGTTGCATCTCTGTAATTTCTGAGCTGTGTTTATTTCTTTAAAGACCCTTTTGATGCAAATGATTTCTGCTTTTTAAATAATGGAACCTTTGGCTGTCTAGCATCTTTGGATTTGAAGAAATTATAGTCATGGAGTCATACTACATGAAAACAGATCCTTCATTACAACCAGTCCACATCAACCATGTTCTCAAACTAATGTGGGCCCATCTCCCTTTTCTTGGCCCATATCCCACCAAAGTTTTCTTATTCATGAATTTATCCAAATATCTTTTAAACGTTGTAACTACCAGCATCCACCACTGTGACAGTTCATTCCACACACAAACCACACTGTAAAATAAAAAAAATCTCTTCATGCCCTTTTTAAATCTTCCTGCTCTCTCCTTTTTAAAAAAAAATACGGCTCCTAAGAACAAAGAAAATTACAGCACAGGAACAGGCCCTTCGGCCCTCCAAGCCTGCGCCGATCAAGATCCTCTGTCTAACCTGTCATCTGTTTTCTAAGGGTCTGTGTCCATTTGCTCCCTGCCCATCCATGTACCTGTCCAAATATATCTTAAAAGATGCTAATGTGTCTGTGTCTACCACCTCCGCTGGGAACGCGTTCCAGGCACCCACCACCCTCTGTGTAAAGAACTATCCACGCATATCTCCCTTAAACTTGCCTCTTCTCACTTTGAACTGATGACCCCTCGTAATTTAGTCACCCACTGTGGGGGGGAAAAAGCATTTTGCTATCCATCCTGTCTATACACCTCATGATTTTGTAGACTTCAATCAGGTCCCCCTCAATCTCCATCTTTCTAATGAAAATAATCCTAATCTATTCAACCTCTCTTCATAGCTAGCACCCTCCATACCAGGCAACACCCTGGTGAACCTCCTCTGCACCCTCTCCAAAGCATCCACATCCTTTTGGTAATGTGGCGACCAGAACTGTACACAGTACTCCAAATGTGGCCGAACCAAAGTCCTATACAATTGCAACATGACCTGCCGACTCTTGTACTCAATACCCCGCCCAATGAAGGAAAGCATGCCATATGCCTTTTTGACCACCCTATTGACCTGTGTTGTCACCTTCAGAGAACAATGGACCTGAACACCCAGATCTCTCTGTTCATCAATTTTCCCTAGGACTTTTCCATTTACTGTATAGTTCGCCCTTGAATTTGATCTTCCAAAATGCATCACCTCGCATTTGCGTGGATTGAACTCTATCTGCCCAACTCTCCAGTCTATCTATATTCTGCTGTAATTTCTGACAGTCCCCTTCATTATCTGCTACTCCACCAATCTTAGTGTCATCTGCAAACTTGCTGATCAGACCACCTACACCTTCCTCCAAATCATTTACAAATATCACAAACAACAGTGGTCCCAGCACAGATCCCTGTGGAACACCACTGGTTACAGGTCTCCAATTTGAGAAACTCCCTTCTACTACTACTACTACTACTCTGTCTCCTGTTGCCTAGCCAGTTTTTTTTACCCATCTATCTAGCACACCCTAGACCCCATGTGACTTCACTTTCTTCATCAGCCTGCCATGGGGAACCTTATCAAACGCCTTACTGAAGTCCATGTGTATGACATCTACAGCCTTTCCCTCATCAGTCAACTTTGTCTCGTCCTCAAAGAATTCTATTAAGTTGGTAAGACATGACCTTGCCTGCACAAAACCATGTTGCCTGTCACTGATAAGCCCATTTTCTTCCAAATGGGAATAGATCTTATCCCTCAGTAGCTTCCCTACCACTGACGTCAGTCTCACCGGTTGATAATTACCTGGATTATCCTTGCTGCCCTTAAACAAGGGGACAGCATTAGCAAGTCTCCAGTCCTCCAGGACCTCAGCCGTTCCTAGTTATGGAACTCCCCCCATCCTGGGGAAAAGACCTTTGTAATTCACCTTATCTATGCCCCTCATGATTTTATAAACATCAATAAGGTCACCCTTTAACCTCCATCGCTCCAGTGAAAAAAGTCCTCGTCTTTTTATATCTTAAACCTATTCCGGGCAGCGTTCTGGTGAATCTTTCTGAACCCTCTCCAGTTTAACAATCACCTTCCTATAGCAGGGTGACCATAAATGCACGCACTATTCCAGAGGAGGCATTGGCATTTGCCCTGTTGAACCTCAATGTGACATCCCACCTCTTGTATGCAAAGGTCTGAGCAAAGAAGGCAAGCATCCTAAACGTCGGCTTAATCACCCTGTCTATCTGTGATGCAAATTTCAAAGAATTATGTACCTGAACTGCTAAGTCCTGTCTACAACACTACCCAGAGCTCTACTGTTAATTGTGTAAGCCCTGCCTTTGTTTTACCTCCCATTTATCCAAAATAAATTGCCACTTTAGCCCATTGACCCAATTGATCAAGATCTCATTGTAATCTTATAACCACCTTCACTGTCTACTCTACCACCAATTTTGGTGCCATCTGCGAACTTATTAACCATGTCTCCTGTGTTCACATCCAAATCATTTCTATAAATGATAATCAAAACTGGATCCAGAACTGATCTCTACAGAACAGTGCTAATGAAGGGCCTACAGTACGAAAAGCAACTTCTACCATCAGTCTCTGTCTCCTGCCATTAAACCAATTTTGAATCCAGTTGGCAAGCTCACCCTGAATACCATGTAACCTAACTTGATTAATTAGTCGGCTGGTTGGAATCTTATCAAAGACTTTTAGTAAAGCCCAAGTGAGCAAAGTCTACCATTCTGCCCTCCTCAGTCTTTTTGACTGTTTCATAAAAAACTCAAACTTAAGTTTTTATGAGACAGTTTTTCTCGCACAAAACCATGCTGACTATCCCTAACCAATCTTGTTTCTCCAAATGCATGTAAATCCTATCTTAAAATCACCTCCAACAGCTTACCCACTACCGATATCAGACTCTTGGGTCTATAGTCTCCAGGCTTTTTACAACCTTAGTAAACATGGCCTAAAAAATTTTACTCATTTGAGAGATCTGTGGAGCTGTGGCTAGACCAGCATTTATTCCCCATCCCTAATTGCCCTGGAAGAAATGGTATCACCTTGATCTTTTGCAGCTCCTGAGAAGATGTATTGTCCATGTCCTGTTGAAGTTGCAATTGGAAACTCATGCAGTGGCCGCATTTATTTGCCTTGTATTTTAGTGATGATAGTTTGAAGCAAAATGAATGTTATGTGCAATAGTAAATTATTAATCTCTGTCCTTGTAGGGATACTTTGATGAGGACAGTATGGATGAATTCATTGCATCAGACTCAGATGAAACTTCAATGAGCCTTTCCTCTGAAGATGAGAAAAGGTATTTTTCTCTTTGACTATGTGGTTTGAAGAATGCATTGTAATGTATTGTGTGTAGATTTGCAAATTTGTTTTGTATACAAATACATGGGAAACCTTTCCCTACTTTCACGTTGTTCTAGTTCAACATAACTGCCAACATCATCATCTACCATCCACTGTCGCAATTGTAACATTCAGTCCCTGTTACGTAACAAACGAGGCTGAGGATATGTGATTGGAACACTAAGGATGCTCTGTTCTCATATATCAGCTGAAAGCAGACTTGGTCTTTCATAGCTTTTTCATTACTTTCATGTAGAATCTTGGAACGCTTTGGTTTTCAGTTGGGAAATTTATTTATATGAATTGTGAGACAACTAATAATGTTTTTAAAAATCCATTTGTCTATGTAAATAAAACGAGAATAGCAGATGCTGGAGATCTGCCACTAAACCAAATTAATGAAGAAGCTCAGGACTGGCAGCATTTATGGGAAATTAATATTTCAAGTTTGGAGTCTTGGACAGAACTACAGAGTTTCTTCTGCCGTTTATTTTTGTTGCACTTAGATCATGAACGTAGAAAGTACAGGCCCATCGGCCCACAATGTTGCGTCAACCTATTATCCCACTCTAAGATCAAGCTACCCTGCATACCCTACATTTTACTATCATCCTTGTGCCTATCCAAGAGTCGCTTAAATGCCCCTAATGTATCTGACACCACTACCATCGCCAGCAGCGCATTCTACGCATTCAACACTGTGTAAAGAACCTAACTTCTGACATCTTCCTTATACCTTTCTCCAATCACCTTTATAATTATGTCCCCTCATCATAGTCATTTTCACTCTGGGCAAAAGTCTCTGGCTATCCTCTCTCTATCTATGCCTCTCATCACTTTGAACTTGTTTGTTTCCAACATCTTTGAAAGCCCAGTGGGACAATGGGCAATGTTTAGGTGCTCTTTGTGCATCTGATAAGTCATAATTAAATTTAGTTAGACCTTTATTTCCAAGCTGTTTCTGGAGTTATTCTAGTCCTGAAATACACAATGATGAAAGATTTGGATATTTAATTGGCATTTTGTGAAATTGCATTTACTGGTCAGAAGTCTTCTGTGCATGAAGTTTCAGTTAAAACTTGAAAATACTCATTTCAAATTTTCCCTATGCATTGGAGAGATCTGGGCAGGATGAGCAAGGGAGGGGCCAAAATGCCAGCTGGGTTACGAAGAACCTGTTTTTATGCATTTCCCCTTTTTACAGTCCTGTATACGACACACTTGCAATCAAAATTTGCACGTTCCACATTCTGACTGCACTGGGAGTTTCCACTGAGGTCTTTATGATTTTCTCAGTGGATATATGCAGTAAAAAGTGATAATTAGAACTGCAGATGCTGGAGAATCCAAGACAACAAAATGTGAAGTTGGATGAACACAGCAGGCCAAGCAGCATCTCAGGAGGACAAAAGCTGACGTTTCGGGCCTAGACCCTTCATCAGAGAGGGGGATCGGGAGAGAGTTCTGGAATAAATAGGGAGAGAGGGGGAGGCGGACCGAAGATGGAGAGAAAAGAAGATAGGTGGAGAGGAGAGGATAGGTGGGGAGGTAGGGAGGGGATAGGTTAGTCCCAGGAAGACGGACAGGTCAAGGAGGCGGGATGAGGTAGTAGGTAGCAAATGGAGGTGCGGCTTGAGGTGGGAGGAAGGGATGGGTGAGAGGAAGAACAGGTTGGGGAGGCGGAGACAGGCTGGGCTGGTTTTGGGATGCACTGGTGGGTGGGGAAAGAGCTGGGCTGGTTTTGTGATGCGGTGGGGGGAGGGGACGAACTGGGCTGGTTTTGGGATGCAGTGGGGGAAGGGGAGATTTTGAAGCTTGTGAAGTCCACATTAATACCATTGGGCTGCAGGGTTTCCAAGCGGAATATGAGTTGCTGTTCCTGCAACCTTCGGGTGGCATCATTGTGGCACTGCAGGAGGCCCATGATGGATATGTCGTCTGAGGAATGGGAGGGGGAGTTAAATGGTTCGCGACTGGGAGGTGCAGTTGTTTATTGCGAACTGAGCGGAGGTGTTCTGCAAAGCGGTCCCCAAGCCTCCGCTTGGTTTCCCCAATGTAGAGGAAGCCACACCGGGTACAATGGATACAGTATACCACAGTGGCAGATGTGCAGGTGAACATCTGCTTAATATGGAAAATCATCTTGGGCCTGGGATGGGGTTGAGGGAGGAGGTGTGGGGGCAAGTGTAGCACTTCCTGCGGTTGCAGGGGAAGGTGCTGGGTGTGGTGGTTTTGGAGGGGAGTGTGGAGCAGACAAGGGAGTCGCGGAGAGAGTGGTCTGTCCGGAAGGCAGACAAGGGTGGGGATGGAAAAATGTCTTGGGTGGTGGGGTCAGATTATAGATGGTTGAAGTGTCGGAGGATGATGCGTTGTATCTGGATGTTGGTGGGGTGGTATGTGAGAACGAGGGGGATCCTCTTGGAGCAGTTGTGGCGGGGGCAGGGTGTGAGGGATGTGTTGCGGGAGACGCGGTCAAGGGCATTCTCGACCGCTGTGGGGAAAGTTGCGGTCCTTGAAGAACGTGGACATCTGGGATGTGCAGGAGTGGAATGCCTCATCCTGGGAGTGGAGGCAGAGGAATTGGGAATAGGGGATGGAATTTTTGCAGGAGGGTGGGTGGGAGGAGCTGTATTCTAGTTAGCTGTGGGAGTCAGTGGGCTTGGAATGGACATCAGTTTCTAGCTGGTTACCTGAGATGGAGACTGAGAGGTCCAGGAAGGTGAGGGATGTGCTGGAGATGGCCCAGGTGAACTTGAGGTTGGGGTGGAAGGTGTTGGTGAAGTGGATGAACTGTTCGAGCTCCTCTGGGGAGCAAGAGGTGGTGCCGATACAGTCATCAATGTAACGGAGGAAGAGGTGGGGTTTGGGGCCTGTGTAGGTGCGGAAGAGGGACTGTTCCATATAACCTACAAAGAAGCAGGCATAGCTGGGGCCCCTGCGGGTACCCATGGCTACCCACTTTGTCTGTCGGAAGTGGGACAAATCGAAAGAGTAGTTGTTGAGGGTGAGGACAAGTTTGGCTAGGTGGATGAGGGTGTCGGAGCGGAACTGGTCGGGCCTGCGGGACAGGAAGAAGCGGAGGGCCTTGAGGCCGTCTGCATGAGGAATACAGGTGTATAGGGACTGGACGTCCATGGTGAAAATGAGGTGTTGGGGGCCAGGGAATTGGAAGTCCTGGAGGAGATGGAGGGCGGGGGTGGTGTCACGGACGTAGGCAGGGAGTTCCTGGACCAAAGGGGAGAAAATGGAGTCCAGATAGATGGAGACGAGTTCGGTGGGTCAGGAACAGGCTGAGACGACGGGTCGACCAGGTCAGGCAGGTTTGTGGATTTTGGGAAGGAGATAGAAACGGGCTGTGCAGGGTTGGGGAACAGTAAGGTCGGAGGCTGTGGGTGGGAGATCCCCTGAGGTGATGAGGTCATGGATGGTGTTGGAGATGATGATTTGGTGCTCGGGGGTGGGGTCATGATCAAGGGAGGAGGTGGTGTCGGAAAGTTGACGTTTGGCCTCGGCGTTGTAGAGGTCAGTGCGCCATACTACCACTGCGCCACCCTTGTCTGCGGGTTTGATGGTGAGGTTGGGGTTGGAGTGGTGGGAGCGGAGGACTGCCCGCTCTGTGGGGGAGAGGTTGGAGTGGGTGAGAGGGGTGGAGAGGTTGAGTCGGTTAATGTCTCGACGGCAGTTGGAGATGAAGAGGTCAAGGGAGGGGACCTGGCATTTCCTACCTACAACCTCATCCCGCCTCCTTGACCTGTCCGTCTTCCCTGGACTGACCTGTCTCCTCCCTACCTCCCCACCTATACTCTCCTCTCCACCTATCATCTTTTCTCTCCATCTTCGGTCCGCCTCCCCCTCTCTCACTATTTATTCCAGAACCCTCTCCCCAACCCCCCTCTGATGAAGGGTCGAGGCCCGAAACGTCAGCTTTTGTGCTCCTGAGATGCTGCTTGGCCTCCTGTGTTCATCCAGCTCCACACTTCGTTATATGCAGTAAAGATGTTGGTTTTCCCTTTTGAATTGGCATTCTTGTGAATTATCATAATGAGTGCAAGATAAAAGCTTCAGTAGAATGGATCTTTTCTTAATAATGTAATATGTTCTTGGACTTGAATTTGGACTCTCAGAAACAGATGAGTGATCTGGATGTGAGTTTGCTCGCTGAGCTGGAAGGTTAGTTTTCAGACGTTTCGTCACCATTCTAGGTAACATCAGTGAGCCTCCGATGAAGCGCTGGTGTTATGTTTTCAATGATTTTTATGTTATGCTTTCTATTTATCTGTTTAGGTTTCCTTGGGTTGGTGCTGTCATTTCCTGCGTGGGTGATGTCATTTCCTGTTCTTTTTCTCAGAGTATGGTAGATGGGCTCCAAATCAATGTGTTTGTTGGAAGGCCATGCTTCTAGGAATTCTCGTGCATGTCTCTGGCTTGTCCTAGGATGGATGTGTTGTCCCAATCAAAGTGGTGTCCTTCCTCATCTGTATGTAAGGATACTAGTGATAGTGGATCATGTCGTTTTGTGGCTAGTTGATGTTCATGTATCCTGGTGGCTAGCTTTCTGCCTGTTTGTCAAATGTAGAAGAATGGCATTCCAACCGGAACTCCATCAACAAACACATTGATTTGGAGCCAATCCACCATGCTCTGAGAAAAAGAACAGGAAATGACATCACCAACCCAAGGAAACCTAAACAGATAAATAGAAAGTGGGACCTAACACCAGTGCTTCACCGGAGGCTCACTGATTTTGTTACCTAGAATGGTGACGAAACGTCTGAAAACTAACCTACCAGATCAGCGAGCAAACTCACATCCAGAAACTCAACCTGAGCTACAAATCTTCTCAAAACTCGCTAGATGAGTGATCGTTAATCTGCATCTTTCCTGTTAATTCTAATCTGTCTCTATTCCGATTCTCTTTTGTAAATCTCTTGCATCTTCTCTCTGTCATTTTTGTAATGGTGCAGGCGAGGCAATATTGTGTACAGGGTGCGTCTGACCAAGATTCTGTGCAAGTTCTGCATAAGCTTTATTACTTATTGCTATGTTTAAGACAATCAAATTGAAATGGTTAATGATAAGATCAATCAAATTGAAATGGTTAATGCTAATGATAAGATTCTTAGTAGTGTAGATGAGCAGAGAGATCTCCGTGTACATGTACACAGATCCTTGAAAGTTGCCACCCAGGTTGACAGGGCTGTTAAGAAGGCATGTGAGGCTGGATGAACACAGCAGGCCCAGCAGCATCTCAGGAGCACAAAAGCTGACGTTTCGGGCCTAGACCCTTCATCAGAGAGTGGGATGGGGTGAGAGTTCTGGAATAAATAGGGAGAGAAGGGGAGGCAGACCGAAGATGGAGAGAAAAGAAGATAGGTGGGGAGGTAGGGAGGGGATAGGTCAGTCCAGGGAAGACGGACAGGTCAAGGAGGTGGGATGAGGTTAGTAGGTAGGAGATGGAGGTGCGGCTTGGGGTGGGAGGAAGGGATGGGTGAGACGAAGAACAGGTTAGGGAGTCAGAGACAGGTTGAATTGGTTTTGGGATGCACTGGGTGGAGGGGAAGAGCTGGGCTGGTTGTGTAGTGCAGTGGGGGAGGGGACGAACTGGGCTGGTTTTGGGATATGGTGGGGGAAGGGGAAATTTTGAAGCTGGTGAAGTCCACATTGATACCATTGGGCTGCAGGGTTCCCAAGCGGAATATGAGTTGCTGTTCCTGCAACCTTCGGGTGGCATCATTGTGGCACTGCAGGAGGCCCATGATGGACATGTCATCTAAAGAATGGGAGGGGGAGTGGAAATGGTTTGCGACTGGGAGGTGCAGTTGTTTATTGCGAACCGAGCGGAGGTGTTCTGCAAAGCGGTCCCCAAGCCTCCACTTGGTTTCCCCAATGTAGAGGAAGCCACACCGGGTACAGTGGATGCAGTATACCACATTGGCAGATGTGCAGGTGAACCTCTGCTTAATGGTGGAAAGTCATCTTGGGGCCTGGGATAGGGGTGAGGGAAGAGTTGTGGGGGCAAGTGTAGCATTTCCTGTGGTTGCAGGGGAAGGTGCCGGGTGTGGTGGGGTTGGAGGGCAGTGTGGACCGAACAAGGGAGTCACGGAGAGAGTGGTCTCTCCAGAAAGCAGACAGGGGTGGGGATGGAAAAATGTCTTGGGTGGTGGAGTCGGATTGTAAATGGCGGAAGTGTCGGAGGATGATGCGTTGTATCCGGAGGTTGGTGGGGTGGTGTGTTCTACATTGGGGAAACCAAGCGGAGGCTTGGGGACCGCTTTGCAGAACACCTCCGCTCGGTTCGCAATAAACAACTGCACCTCCCAGTCGCAAACCATTTCCACTCCCCCTCCCATTCTTTAGATGACATTTCCATCATGGGCCTCCTGCAGTCCCACAATGATGGCACCCGAAGGTTGCAGGAACAGCAACTCATATTCTGCTTGGGAACCCTGCAGCCCAATGGTATCAATGTGGACTTCACCAGCTTCAAAATCTCCTCTTCCCCCACCACATCCCAAAACCAGCCCAGTTCGTCCCCTCCCCCCACTGCACTACACAACCAGCCCAGCTCTTCCCCTCCACCCAGTGCATCCCAAAACCAGTCCAACCTGTCTCTGCCTCCCTAATCTGTTCTTCCTCTCACCCATCCCTTCCTCCCACCCCAAGCCGCACCTCCATCTCCTACGTACTAACCTCATCCCACTTTCCTGGACTGACCTATCCCCTCCCTACCTCCCCACCTATACTCTCCTCCCAACCTATCTTCTTTTCTCTCCATCTTCGGTCCGCCTCCCCTTTTCTCCCTATTTATTCCAGAACCCTCACCCCGTTCCCCTCTCTGATGAAGGGTCTAGGCCCGAAACGTCAGCTTTTGTGCTCCTGAGATGCTGCTGGGCCTGCTGTGTTCATCCAGCCTCACATTTTATTATCTTGGATTCTCCAGCATCTGCAGTTCCCATTATCACTGTTAAGAAGGCATACAGTGTTTTAGCTTTGATTAATAGAGGAATCAACTTCTGGAACCAAGAGGTTATGGTGAAGCTGTACAAAACTCTGGTGCGACTGCACTTGGAGTATTGTGTACAGTTCTGGTCACCGCATTATAAGAAGGATGTGGAAGCCTTGGAAAGGGTGCAGAGGAGATTTACTAGGATGTTGCCTGGTATGGAGGGAAGGTCTTACGAGGAAAGGCTGAGGGACTTGAGTCTGTTTTCATTAGAGAGAAGAAGATTGAGAGGTGACTTAATTGAAACATATAATATAATCAGAGGGTTCGATCGGGTGGATAGGGAGAGCCTTTTTCCTAGGATGGTGATGGCGAGCACGAGGGGGCATAGCTTTAAATTGAGGGGTGAAAGATATAGGACAGATGTCAGAGGTAGTTTCTTTACTCAGAGTAGTGAGGGAATGGAACGCTTTGCCTGCAACAGTAGTAGATTCGCCAACTTTAGGTACATTTAAGTCGTCATTGGACAAGCATATAGACGTACATGGAATAGTGTAGGTTAGATGGGCTTGAGATTGGTATGACAGGTCGGCACAACATCGAGGACCGAAGGGCCTGTACTGTGCTCTAATGTTCTATGAAACTTAGTAGTTTGTTTTAATTTTTGATCATCTTATTCATTTGAGTGGTATTTTGATGATTTGTATAGGTTTACCTCAAACTATTTGCACTTCACCTGTTTTCGACTAATATACTTCCTACCAGGAGGACAGGGGAGCAGGGTGTGGGAAGAGGAGGTGGCTTGGCGGGGGTAAGGGGGCGCTTGTTGGTAGGTGGTGAAGAGAAAGGGGGGAGGGGAGAGAGACAGTGCGAAATGAGCCTTCATAGCAGAAATTGATTGTAACACATTTCTCCCCACCACACAGTGGTGAGTGGATTTTTCCTATGTACTGTACACTTTAATTCCATACTGTCAAATTTGTATTAAGAACTGGTGTAATTTAAGTATGGAATAGAATAGTATTCCTATAATCTTGCAACCACCCGAATGAATAGGACCATTATATTCCAAAGGGGCTTGGCAAAGTAAGTTTTGAAAAGTCTTTTAAATGAATGCTTCAGTTTCTGTTTGGTTTTTATATAGACACATGTATTTTATGAAATTCAGTAAGATTTGACATTAAATCACTTGTTTCGTTTTTTGTTTTAATAAACTATTTCAATAAAATAACTAATGTCAATTTAGTAATTAATTTACATATTTGTATGGCCCTTGGCGAATTAGAATAGGCTGTTTCAGGTGAAGAGATGCCATCAGCAGAATCTAATAGTTGCAGTAATTAGTTGTAACATTGAGAAAAATTACATCTAAACATGTTGATTTATTTATTTTAGTAAAAAGAGAAAAAAGCATGGAAAGAAAGATGAAAGCACCTCAAAGGAGAGTGGCAGTGACAATGATGTGGAAGTGATCAAAGTTTGGAATTCAAGGTCACGTGGTGGAGGAGAAGCAAGCACAGAAGAGAAACCTGCAGACTCCAGTGCTGCAAAAGCAGATGATGGTAGAAATTTAATTCTTCATTGGGCTTGTTTATGTTCATTTTTTTTCTATTTGCATTTCTGCTCAAGTTCCTGTGAATATCATGCTGTGTGCATTTTATGAAATCAGAAGCCACATGAAGTCAGGTTATAGCCCAACAGGTTTATTTGAAGGAGATAAATCAATGGCTGAAGAGCTGGTGTATTGCTGAGGTTTTTTGGACAATTGGAATGTCTTGGGCTAGAAAAGACAGGCCTAACCTAAACTGGAAAGGAGCCAATATCTTAGCAGAGAGATTTTCTTACTCTTTTAAGGGAGACCTTATACTGATAGAGAAGGCGAATGGAGGAATTCGAAGTAGCATGTAAATGGAAGGATCAATGGGGTGGGTTCTGAATGTGAGGAGACCATGTCAATTTTTAAAAATGAGACAGTCATGGTATGTAGTAACTGAAGAACTAAATTGCATTTATTTCAATGCAAAAGGTCTTATAGCTAAGGCTGGTGAGCTCAGGGCATGTTTAAGAACATGGGATTGGGACATCATAGTTATTACAGAAGCTTGGCTGAGAGATGGACAAAACTGGCAGCTCAGCGTTCCAGGTTTTCGATGCTATGGTAAGGACAGAAAAGAAGGCAACGGGTGGATGGGGTGTAGGGCAGGGGGCAGCTGGGTATGATTAAGGAATATATTACTGCTGTAACTAACAATATTTTTGAAAAATTGTCTGTGGAAATATATGGATAGAAATTATAAATAATAAAGTATAGATCACTTTAATGGGATTTACTGTAGGCCCCCTTACAGTGAGAGAAATTGAGAAACAAATGTATGGGTTTGTGTGCTGCTCTGATGAACATGTCTGAACTGACCACAAGACTCCTTCGACCATTGCGTATCAGATTGGCACACAAACCCACACCAACCCTATGACAATTGTTCACCCAAACCAAAGACCCACAACCCGCTATGAACAGGGCCAGTGTCATATACAAGATTCTCTGCAGAGGCTGTGATAAACACTACGTTGGACAAACAGGAAGGAAATTAATGACAAGTGTACACAAACACCAATTAGCTACAAAAAGACATGACCAATACTCGCTCATCTCTATCCACATGGATAACGAGAACCACCAATTTGACTGGGACAACATCAAGATCTTGGGACAGGAGAAGCAGAAGCAAGCACGATAATTCCTAGAAGTCTGGTACTCCACAAAGAAAGCCATCAACAAGCACATAGAGCTCGACCCCACATACACTCCACTGCAAAGGAAAACCGGAAGTGAGGTAATTCAGCTCAATGGACACCAGAGTTTAAGTAACAGGCGGGAAGACTCAACAGTGTTTCATCGGAGGCCGCACTGATGATGTTACCCAGCAGGGTAATGAAACATTTGTGGAAAAACAACGAACCAGCTCAGCAAGCCAACCAACCGCAGTAATGCATTTTGGTACAATAAACAAGGATAGGGCTTATACAGTTAATGGTAGGGCCTTGGGCAGTCTTGTAGAATAGAGGGACCTTGGAGCGCAGCTACATAATTCTTTAAAGTTTGCATCACATGTAGGCAGGATCGTAAAAAGGCGTTCGACACCTTTTTGCCTTCATTGCTCAGTCCTTTGAGCATAGGAGTTGGGCCATTATGTTGAGGTTGTCCAGAACATGGGTGAAACTCTTTCGAGAATGCTGTGTCCTGTTCTGGTTGCTCAGTTATAGGAAGGATATTAGTAAGCTGGAGAAGTTTCAGAAGAAATTTTCCAGGATGATGTTGGGTATAGAAGGTTTCAGTTGTGACGAAAGGCTGAATAGGTTGGGACTTTATTCAGTGACTGTAGGAGTTTGAGCAGTGATAGAAGTTTATAAAATAATGAGAGGTGTAGATAGAGTTGGAGGTAGTTGTCTTCTCCCTAAGATGAGGAATTTCCAGACTAGGGGACACATCAAACATGAGAGGAGAGGCAATTTTTTTTTTTACACAAAGTGTGGTTCATGTGTGGAATTAACTCCTGATGAAGAAATTTGGAAACATGAATAGGAAAGGTTTGGAGGGATATGGGCCAGGAGCAAGCTGGTGGGACTCGTTTAGTTTGGGATTACTTTCAGCGTGGACTGGTTCGACTGAAGGGTCTGTTTCTGTGTTCTACAACTCTGTGAAATCACAAGCTTTCACAGCCCTGCTCCTTCGTCAGGTTAATTTTATGAAGGACATTGTGATTAACACTTACCAGCTTTTTGTGCATTTATGTTATCAGAGTTGGTTTGATGTTATTTATTTTTAACTGCCACAGAATTAGCAGATGTGGTCATTCTTTACTGACTGTGTTATTTTATTGAGATTCCTGGAACAAGCTAGAATTTGAGTATTCCCCACAGTTGCAACATAATGAGCTGTTTCTTAACCAATAGTGTAGTTAATGTATAGTTATGGATAGAATGTATGTAACTGTTAAGTGTACTGTTTCATGACTTGTATTATAATGCTGTTCCATGTAATGTCTGATTTTATTCCTTCTTCATCACCAACTCCCTCAAAAAAAAACAGCAAAACCCTCAACTGGTTCCAATCCAGGTAGTCCAGCTGCGGATTGGTACAAAGAGTTCATCACGGATGCTGATGCAGAAGTATTGCAGCATTCTGGGAAAATGGCCCTTTTGTTTGAAATTCTGTATATGTCTGAAGCAATTGGAGAAAAAGTGTGAGTTGACATTTTTTTCTTAGTTAATAGAGAAATTTTGAATTATTTACTGTCACCTACACTAGAAAGATAGTGAAAAGTGTTTTGTCGCCACAATCCAGTGCCATTTTGAATTACACAACAAAGGAAATTACATAAATAGAATTCATCTTCTGTACAAGGAGTCTTCAGACACAGCTCTAGGGCCTTTTGCAAGATAATCATAAGATGTCCCGAGCCTGAAGGAGTCCCTGCTATGGGTACAGCAATGACAACCCTGCCAAGAGTCCATACTTCAGACATACCGCAGTATTCCCCAGTCTGACCTCTGCCACAGCAACCTGCTGCTGCCAAGAGTCCCTACTCCAGGTGCCGCCACAGCCGAAGACCTGGCAAGTCCCTGAGTCCATGCTCAGGTCCTCCTGCAGCCACGTGTCCTCCCTCCGGGCACTGCCACCCACCCATGCTGCTCTGGTTTCCCCATGACATTAGAAGATCACGAGAAAGAAAAAGATGACGCAGGAGAGAGAGGGAGAAGGAAAGAGATTGAGAAGGATGTGGCCGGCTGGAACAAACAGGCTTACGAGCCTGAGCACTACCTATCATGTTTGCACTGCCATCTTGTTTTTCTCAAGTTCCTTTTGAGAGAGGCATCAATTAATTTGAAATTTCTTTGAATGCCACTGCACTTTAGGTACGAAATTCTCTTGTAACCCATGTTAACTTTGAGCAGTTCCTAAATTTTGGAGCCTTTAGTTGAATAAGAATTAAGTTACTTCTTAATAATTCAGATTGAAGGGGGTTACTTTTAAGATTACCTTATCTATGTCAATTTGTTAGGAATTTCTGTAGGAAAAAAGTAGATTGCCAATCCAACAACTTGATGAGGAAGTGGTGATATCTAAGGATTTAACTACAATTTGCAAAAAAAATTGAAAAGAAAAAATTGCTGTTAGCATTTTATTTGCATCAAGGTTGATCCAAATATCAAACCTGAATCTATTGAAATTCACGTTTCCAACTGAGCTTGTAATATGCAATTAGGACACTGGGGGACAGTTTTTTAAAAAAAAGGTGTATTCCAATGTAAATGTATAGGAAGATATCTGTTAGCATGTAGCAGTGTTTAACTGATTAGAGTCAATTAGATTAAAGATCTAAAGTTTGTAGCCCCCAGTTCAATGGGTCAATTATTTTACTGAAAACTCAAGAATGGAAACACATGTAACTATAATTCTAGTCAATGTCTTGGTTGACCGTTTTATTTCAACAGAATAATAACAGTTGTATGCTTGCATATTGGTTTAATATAAGAATATATCAATATTGTAACCTTTTTCAGTTCTTTTGCAAGCTTCAAGATGTACAATAGTTCGCTATCTTACAAGTACATGGATTTTCTGTATATTTTGTACATGCTGAATTCTTTACAAATATAGTACAGTGGCTCTTAGGTTGAATTCTTTGAGCTAGTGATGGAATTGTCTTAACTATCTGAAGCCGTGAAGGTCATTGGTTGCTCCGTATAATCTAATAAGAACTCAGTTGACTCCCAGTTTTAGCACCTCACCTCCCAAGGTTGATTATTTTGGTATGATGGGGCACTACACCTCATGAGCAAACGATGACTTTGTCAGAGCATGTTCTCAGGCATTAGCAACAATGCTGGAGTGTCATTCTGCCTTGAACCTCAAATCCCTAGCCATAAGATTGAGTTGTGCAGTTTCCAACCTTGTGAATAAAGTCGCATATTATTTGGTCTGGCATTTGGGTTGAAAGTTATACTGCTTTTCCCTGTGGGTTTATTGAGTGGATGGTTACAAATTGAGTTCTTCGGATTGTTGAAGTTGTTCTACCTATTGCCTTGTCAAGAGTTTTGAGCACTTTGACAAGGCAAAACAGGATAGGACTTGTACAGTTAATGGTAGGGCCCTGGGGAGTGTTGCAGAACAAAGTGACCTTGGGCTACAGGTGCATAATTCCTTGAAAGTGGAGTTGCAGGTAGCCAGGGTAGTGAAGAAGGCATTTGGCACTGTTGCCTTCATTGGTTAGTGTTGAGGAGAGGAGTTCGGATGTCACGCTGCACCTGTACAGGAATTGGTTAGGCCAATTTAGAATACTGCGTTCAGTTCTGATCTCCCCATCATAGGAAAGACTTAGTTAAACTTGAAAGGGTTCCGAAAAGATTTACAAGGATCTTGCCAAGGTCAGAAGATTTGAGCTGTGGGGAGAGGCTGAATTAACTGGTGCTGCTTTCTCTGGAGCTTCAGAAGGTGACCATAAAGAGTTTTATAAAATCATGAGCGTGGGTAGGGTGAATTACTGAGGTATTTTTCCCAGGGTAGAGAAGTCCAGAATTAGAGGGCATAGGTTTAAGGTGAGAGGGGAAAGATTTAAAAGGGACCTGAGGGGTAACATTTTCACACAGTGGCAGTGTGTGTATGGAACAACTGACAGAGAAAGTGGTGTAGGTATGTACAGATAGAACGTTTAAAAGGCATTTGGATGGGAATATGAATAGGAGGAGTCTAGAGTTATGAGCCAAACACTGGCAAAGTGACTAAGTTTGTTTAGGATATCTGGTCAGGCTGGATAAGTTGGACCGAAGCGTCTGTTTCCATGCTTTGTATATCTTTATGACTGACTAATTGTTGAAATTGAAGTTCAAGTAATGTTTATTTGAAATGGTTTTAAAAGCAGTCATGACAAATAAGTTATTAGTGGCAACGCAGTAAAAAATCACAGTATGTTGCTTGATAAGACATTCTGTTTGCCCGAGGTATCAGTTCTAGTTTCTGTATATTATTACCAATAGGTTTCCATAATGAGTATTAGTGAAATCCAATTATACTAAAGCTTTCCTTACTTCTCTTCCCATCTACCCTGTCCCCTCTAATAATGGAATATAATTACACCTTCCTATTTAACAGAGTAATGTTGTCATTTTGTGTTGATCCCCATAACACGTGTATCCAATTTCAGACTTGTATTCAGCCAGTCCCTTATATCATTGGATTTAATTGAAGACTTTCTGGAGATAGCAAACAGAGAGAAATCAGAGATTTATAAAGGTAAGTTTGAAATTTGTTATTTTTATTACACATACATGTAATCCTGTGGGTTGACTTGGATTTTGTATTCCAAATCATAGAATTAGACCATTAGCTAGGAAAGTCTTATTCTAAATAAATCAGATTGATAGTACACAAAAGACCGATATTGAAGACATACTTCCCAAGAATTTTAGGCTCCATTATGTTAATTTAAACTTTCACATAGAACATAGAACATTACAGCACAGTACAGGCCCTTCAGCCCTCGATGTTGCGCCGACCTGTGAAACCCATCTGAAGCTCATCTAACCTGCAGTATTCCATTATTATCCATATGTTTATCCAATGACCATTTAAAAGCACTTAAACTTAGCGAATATACTACTGTTGCAGGCAGGGCATTCCATACCCTTACTACTCTGAGTAAAGAAACTACCTCTGACTTCTGTCCTATATCTGTCACCCCTCAATATAAAGCTATGTCCCCTCGTGCTAGCCATCACCATCCGAGGAAAAAGGCTCTCACTGTCCACCCTGTCTAATCCTCTGATCATCTTGTATGACCCTATTAAGTCGCCTCTTAACCTCCTCCTCTCTAACGAAAACAGTCTCAAGTCCCTCAGCCTTTTCTTGTAAGACCTTTTCTCCATACCTGGCATCATCCTGGTAAATCTCCTCTGCATCCTTTCCAATGCTTCCACGTCCTTCCTACAATGCAGCGACCAGAACTGTACACAATACTCCAAGTTCGGCCATACCAGAGTTTTATACAGCTGCAACGTGACCTCGTGGCTCCAAAACTCGATCCCTCTACCAATAAAACCTAGCACACCGCCTCAACAACCCTGTCAACCTGAGTGGCAACTTTCAGGGATCTAAGCACATGGACACTGAGATCTCTCTGCTCATCCACACTACCAAGAATCTTACCATCAGCCCAGCACTCTATATTCCTGTTACTCCTTCCAAAGTGAGTCACCACACACTTTTCTTCATTAAACTCCAATTGCCACCTTTCAGCCCAGCTCTGCAGCTTATCTACGTCCCTCTGTAACCTGCAACATCCTTCCGCACTATCCACAACTCCACTGACTTTAGCGTCACCTGCAAATTTACTAATCCATCCTTTTACGCCCTCATCCAAGTCATTTATAAAAATGACAAACAGCACTGGCCCCAAAACAGATCCTTGTGATACACTACTAGTAACTGAACTCCAGGATGAACATTTCCCATCAACCACCACCCTCTGTCGTTTTACAGCTAACCAATTTCTGATCCAAACCGCTAAATCACCCTCAATCCCATGCCTCCATGTTTTCTGCAGTAGCCTGCCTTGGGGAACCTTATCAAACGCTTTACTGAAATCCAAATACACCACATTACCCGCTTTACCGTCATCCACCTGTTTGGTCACCTTCTCAAAGAACTCAATAAGGTTTGAGGCCTACTCTTCACAAAACCGTGTTGACGATCCCTAATCAAGTTATTCCTTTCTAGATGATTATAAATCCTATCTCTTATAATCCCACCAATATTTTACCCATAGCCGAAACAAGGCTCACTGGTCTGTAATTACCAGGGTTGTCTCCACTCCCCTTCTTGAACAAAGGGACAGCGTTTGCTATCCTCTAGTCTTCAGTATTCTATTTGACATCCATTTTGGTTCATGTTTTCTGTTCATGACTCGTGAAAGATTCTCCTTCTCACCCTCTCCACTTTATAAGACCATATGACATATAAGCAGAAGTTAAGCCATTCAGCCCATTGAGTCTGCTCCACCATTTGGTCGTGGTTGATATGTTTCTCAACTCCATTCTCCCGCTTTCTCCCTGTAACTCTTAAACCCTTGCCAACCAAGAACCTACCTATCTCTGTCTTAAATATACTCAATGACCTAGCCTCCACAGCCTTCCGTGGCAGTGAATTCCATCGACTCACCACTCTCTGGCTGAAGAAGTTTCTCTTTATCTCCGTTCTAAAAGGTCTTCCCTTTATTCTATGGTTGTGTCCTTGGATCCTAGTCTGTCCTACCAATGGAAACATCTTCCCAACATCCTCTCTGTCCAGGCCATTCAGTATTCTGTAAGTTTTGATTGGATCCCCCCTCATCCTTTCCAACTCAGGGTATAGACCTAGAGTCCTCAAACATTCCTCATATGTTCCTTTTCTTTCCTGAGACCATTCTCGTGAACACCTCTGGCCCTGGAGTGGATTCAGCACATATTTCCTGAGATATGAGTCCCAAAGCTGCACACAGTACTCCAAGTGTGGCCTGACCAGAGCCTTTTAGAGCCTCAGAGGTATATCCCTGCTTTTATATTCCGGTTCCCTCAAAATAAATGCAAAAATTGCATTTGACTTCCTCAGTACTGACTCAATCTGCAAGTTTACCTTGAAGGAATCCAGTACTAGAACCCCCAAGTCTCTCTGCCCTTGCCAAGAAATTGTGATCCTCTGGTTAAGCTACCACCATTTACCCCTATCTCTACTGTGAAAGACTGGCAATCTTTACCTCACCTTAAGCACTGATTTTGAACTTAGGGACTTGATATTTTCATATTTTACTTGCGAGCTTCCATTAACTATGATGGAAACAGGCAGATATAAGGCATTATTTACTGTAATGTGAAGTGTGCAATTTATATATAATATAATTTATATTGGAGCTTGGATTTTGAATTGGTGTGTCCTATGTATTTTTAATTGTGTATCAAAGGGGATTTAATAAACCAGTATGTAAGAGCGTGTCCCTATGGTGGTGATGGGAATTAGTTTGCATTGTGGGAAAGTTTTATGAATGGACAGAGTAAACATTTGAGCATTCGTTTGTTTACTCTTTAGAAGTAACGGGATTTTGTTTTTGATTGGGGTAAGAACAGCTTGGAAAGCTTTTGTTTTTGGCTCACAGAAATTCTGATTTTACGTTAGCTGTACAAAATAGTTTCTCAGAGAAAATTGAGTTATTTCCAAACAGTTGTTGCCTCAATGGATGAATTTTAATTTAGAATTTCCAGACCAGAACTGTTTAGTTAGAACCCTGAAGGGGTCATTCGAAACTGAGAAAGTTTAAACTCAGTTGTATAACAATCCTGGAAAAGATTACCCTTCTGTTAAGACTGAGAATTGAAAGAAACCATTAAGTTTAACTTAAGAGATGATAAAGAAGCAAAGTCTCTCTGGTGTTTGATACTGTAAAGTGGCATTGGGATCATGTTTTTACTGTTTCAAGATTTTTTCATTGTTATTATAAATAGCTTGATTTGTTCTTTTTTTAATCTTACATAATAACTTCCGTTTTATTGTTAAAATCAAATCTTTGCATTGTGTGTTTGCTTTCAGTGAATGGCCACTTAATTTTTTTTTAAATAATCAAGCCAGATTTCAGTCTGGGATCTGACTTGTCCATTATTAACATCAGCTAGGAAAATAATGCTGCCATGTTTTGCGTGTGTGTTAAATTAGTAATGCAAAATACTTTGTAAAGCTTTGGGGGAAGTTGATTGGACAATTCTTCTTGGATACCCACGGTTTGTATGAGCTATTGCCTGCCTTCCCTAGCAACATGGGAATGGGTGATTAAACCCATTAAGTTTATTTACTAGTCAGAAAGGTTGTAGCTCTGAATAATTGATTGAACTCCACACACTTTCATCCCATATCCTTTAATATTTTTGAACAAAAATACCAGATGTAAATAAAAAATTAACTTTGCATTCATAAAGACTGGTGGAAGACATTTCCAAATTTCTGCTACGCTTCTAGTTCCAATTTTTAGACAGTGTCCCAGTCCTAGATAATGAAACTGGGAGATTAATTTCTTCCTAACTACTTAACCAATTTTTCTTAATATTTTGACAGTATAAAATTGTCCCTTAAACCTCTGAACTCCAAAGAATGTGAACTCAGTTTTTATAATATCTCGTGTAATTTAGTCTTAATCATCTGGTAAATGTACAGTGCATTCCTGCCAAGGCCAACATAACCCCACCCTGAGGTACTGTGCCCAGAATTGGGTCATTGAGTATGGTCTACCAGAACTTTGCATTCGTAAAGCATTACTTTTTGTGCTTTCATGTCTAATCCTGAGTACAAAGCCAGCATTCAATTAGCTTTGTTGATGTTAGGAACATAGCATCAGGAGTAGGTCATTTAGCTCCTTGAGCCTGTTTCCACTATTCAGTGAAATCATGGCTGATTTTGTGGTCTAACTGACTCTGGTCCATATTTATATATTTTATATATAAATAAAGTGTGTGTAAGTGTGTGTGGGTGATCTTTCAAGTGTCTTTGGATCTTCCACAGTTTTCTAGCTTTACATCAACTCTTTCCTTTTTATGTCCAACATGCATGAACTTCTAACTGCCTAAACTGGAGGTCTGTTTGCCAGTTTTGTCTATTTTGAATCTTTTTATATCTAGGAAGCTTTACGGTTATATTTCAGATCGCTTACAATAGCGCTTATCCTTGTCATCATCAAATTTGGACTTTTATTCCATCATCGGAGTCACAAATAAATATGGTGACTGGTTGAGTTCTGAACACATGCCAATGAAACTCCATTTGTCACATACCTCCAATTAATACTTACCTGTTATCTGTATTTCCTGTGACCCCCAATTTCCTAATCAAGAGAATAACTTTCTTTCAGTTCTTTGAATTTCAATTTTAGTGGCATTTAGAAGTTAAGAAGAAGAATAGGCTATTTGCTCCCTCGAGTCTGTTCCTCTGCTCACTCAGATCATAGCTGATCTGTAGGCTAAATCCAGATATTCATCTTTGGCTCATCTCCCTTAACACTTTTTTGCTAACAAAACTTTTATCCAGCTCACTCTTAAAATCAATAACTGATCCTGCATCCACCATGATTGTGAAAGAGAGTTCCAAACATCTACCACCCTTCATGTTAGGAAGCACTTGGATGCATCTCTCCTGACCGGTCTGGTCCCTAATTTTCAGACTGTGCCTTCAAATTCTAGAACCCCTAATCATGGAAATAGTTTATCTTTATAAACCCTGACACTTCCTCTGGATGCTCTGGTTTCTTCCCACAGTCCAGAGATGTGCAGGGTAGATAGATTGGCCATGCTGAATTGTCCACAGTGTTCAGCGATGTGTAAATTAGGTGGATTAGCCGTGAGGAAAATGCAGGGTCTCAGGCAAAGTGTCAGGGTGGGTCTGGATGGGATGTTGTTCTGAGAGTCGGTGTGGATTTGTTGGGCCAAATGGCCTGTTCCCACACTGTAGAGATTCTATGAAAACTTGCCTAATTTGTATAATCTCTCCTTGTAATTTAATCCCTGAGGTCCAGGTATCATTCCTGTAATCTTACATTGTACTCTCTCCAAGGCCAATGTATCCTTCCTTAGGCATGGTATTCACATCTGTTCATGGTACTCCAAGTGGGCTCTAACTATGATTTGTCCAACTGCAGCAAAACTTATGCATGGTTATACTCCAGTCCTCTTAAATATAAAGCCAGGGATTCCATTAGGCATCTTATTTTCTGCATGTTTGTGATGTTTTAACGATGTACATGCCTGAATCTCCCAAGTTTCTTTGGACATCCACTGTATTTAAAGTCATCCCTATTTAAGTCCAAAATGGATTGCTTCATATTTGCTTACATTTTCTCCATCTGGAACAGTTTTCCTCATTTACTGACTCTGTCAGTATCCGTTTATAATTTTAAGCTATTATCTACATTGATATAATGCCACCCAACTTTGTGTTCTTATCAAATTTGGATATATAACTTTCCATGCCATTAGTCAAGTCATTAGTAAATAAATCAGACCCTAACACACACCCTTACGAGACATCACTGATCATCTGCCAATTTAAGTACCTGTCTCATTATTTCTACTTCCTGTCTCCTACCACTCACCCAATTTCCCCACCATGTCAATAATTTGCCCTCTTAAGTGGGACTTTATATGGACTTCTGCAAGGCATTTGATAAACAGAAATTCTCCAGTCCACTACCTTAATCACCTCTTCAAAAAAATTCAGTGAGGTTTGTCAGGAATGACTGAGCTGTTATGAATCCATGCGGCATCTCCCTGATTAAATAACTGAAAATTTTCATAGTGTTAAGTTAAACCATTCTTGATTTTAGACATCAACAGTTAACCCCACGACTGATCTTAGGCTGATTAGCCTGTAATTCCCTGGTTTTCCTAAGTTTTCTATTTTCCTATTAATTTCCTCAGGACTTCCAGCAAGCAATCCTCCTTTTCTACTGAGGCAGAGTAATTATTCAACATATCAGACGGTATCCCAACTTTCAGTCTTTAGGGGGCCAATGTTGCTTCTGCCCATGCAATTTCCCACTGTAAAATTCAGTCTGATTTTGATGTCCTTGGCAAGTTCCTTTTCGTATTCTGTCTTTCCCATTCAGCAGGATCTGTGTTTTTTTTTGCATTTTTCTAACGCCTTTCTTTTACTTTTAAGCGGTCTCATCTCTTTACTTGCCCAAGGCTGTTTTTGTTTCCTCTGTGAAGTGGAGCTTTTCCCTCTGAGTATAAATTGGTTTTATATTGTTAAATATTACTTTAAATATCCTTTACCATTCATCAGCTATTTTACATATGAGCAGATTTTCCATGTTTATTGGATCTCTGTCTCATTAAAATCTGTCTTAACTACATCTAAAACTCTAGCTGCCAATTCACGCTTTTCATTTTAAATTTCTAAAGTTAAAATGCCCCATTAATACTCCTATGGCTTTGCTACACATTTACCTAATTTCTGCCTACAATCTAGCACTTCGGAGCTGCTACCCAGGGGTCTTGTGCATGATGCTTCTTACAGTTTTCAAACCTTTACTGAAACTTAGTTCCACCCAACTGGTCTCCAATGAATGCTTTCCTCTCATTATATCCTCCCTTACTGTTGAAGTAATTTTGTTTCTAATCAGTAAGACTAATCCACTTTCTGTGTCCCTTTCCCTGTCCATTCTGTAAAACTTATAACCTGTCATAGTTAATTCCCAGTCCTGATCTTCCTGCTGTCTTGCCTCAGTAAAGGCTACTATATCATTATCCTTATTTGATTATGTCTGTGCAGTTCATTTAGTTTATATCTAACATTCCTTTATTTGGACCAAACACTCTAACCTGTCCCTCAACACTAATGCTTTCTTCTTGCATTTATTGTTTATTTCCTTTGGTTTAATTATTATACTTAGTTTTGCCATTTCTGCCATACCTGAAGCAGGGTTCCTGACTATTCCTTGATTTTAAAACTGTATTGACTTGCAGCTCCCTCTCTCCTCACTCCTCTGTTTCTTCCCCTACTCCTGAACTTAAAACTTCAACTATGCTTTCTTCCCACGGATGTTACCAGAACTGCTAATTTTCCCTGGCAGTTATTGTTCTTGTTTCATATATCCAGTGTCCACAGTTCTGCTTCTTATAGTACTGTGAGCAGTTTTTTGTCCTTTTAGTTATGCAAAGATATTTCATTTGAGGCAATTTAGAGAAGGTTCGTTAGGATGATATCTGGTATGGAATATTTGCCTTTTGAGCATAGATTAAATAGGTTCGGACTGTGCTCATTGGAATTAAGAAGAATGAGAGGTGATTTCATTGAAACATGGAGGATTCTTCAGGGATTTGAGGGGGTAAATGCTAAGAGATGTTTCCCTCATTGAAGAATCTAGGACTAGAGGGCATTGTCTCAGAATTAGGTGGCACCAATTTAAGAGTGGGATGCAGAATTTCTTCTGAGGATTCAGAGTTGTAGGGCAGAGTCCTCATATATTTGAAGCTGAAATAGATTCTTGATTAGTAGGGTAATGGAGTTTTATGGAGAAAAACAGTGCGTGTGAGGGATATCAGATCAGCTGTGATCTTATTGAATGGTGGAGCAGGTTCAAAGGGCTAAATGGCCAACTCCTGACCTTATTTTTTTTCGCTGTATGGAAGGATAAAACTGGAGTTGTAAGAGTATATAACAAGTCCATTACTTGCTGAATTAGGTGTGAAATTGGTTTGGAGTGTTTTTTTTCTAGAATATTCCAAAAGCAACAGATAAGAGGTTGTGGTTCAGAGCTGTTTAGAGTAATACTAATGAAGGGCAAAGATTATAGTTGAGGAAAAGTTTGAAAATGAAAGCTTGTTTACCTAATAAATCACACATTTCTAATTTCTACACGCATCAGTGATTTTTGGCTCTGAAGAAATGTTTTCTATTTTGGGCATCCGTTGCCATGCTAATTAGGTACAAAGAAATGATTCCCACTCTAGCCTGACAGTAGCCTTTACTGCATTAGGAAGGGCAATTCCATCATCTGTACCCTCTCTGCCGAGGCTTTTCGCTTAGTGTCATACCAGGGATAGTTCAGTTCTTCATGCTTACTGGCTATTAATTCATTTGAATACGACATTTGGTTATTTAATGTCTTTAACATCATACGAAAACTGATGCAAGAGGTAGGACTTTTTGGTAAATGCTATTATTACATTATGCTTATAATCTTATTACTTTTATACCATTGCATTTGCTGAGTTAAGAACTTCTGTTGTGTCATACTTGTAATCTCCCAAAGTTCCGAGGCATTCCTCACTCTGTCATGTTTCAGCCCAAGCTATCTCTTGAACTTGCTATTTGTGGTTACTGTATTTCCTTCCAGCTCGCACTTGACTCCCTGCTGTTGAGGATCCCACCCTCTTGCCAATCTAGTTTTAAACCATCCCTTGAAGCACTAGCAAATGTGCCTGCCAGGATATTGGTTCCCCCTCCAGTTCAGGTGCAACCCATCCCTCTTGAACAAGCCATGTCTGCCCTAGAAAAGATCTCAAAGATTCTAGAATCTGAATCCTTGCCCCCTGCACCAATTCTTTAGCCGTGCTTTCATTTGCCATATCCTGCTATTCTTGCTCTCACTGACATCTGTAGTAGGTAAGCTACTTGAGAAGATTCTGAGGGATAAGATGTGCATGCCTTTGGAAAGACAGGGTTTGGTTAGGATTAGTCAGCATGGCTTTGTAAGGTTCCACATGGTGGGCTGCTCCAAGAGGTTAGATCACATGGAACCCATGGAGAGCTGCCAGATTGGGTACACAGTTGGCTTGATGATAGGAAGCGGAGAGTAGTAATGGGAAGATGCTTGTTGGACTGGAGGCCTGTGACTAGTGGTGTGCCTTGGGTTGGTGCTGGGCTCATTGTTGTTTATTATCTATAACAAAGATTTGGATGAGAATATACGAAGCATGATTAGTAAGTTTGTGGATGACACTAAACTGGGCGGTGTCATGGACAGTGAGGAAGGTTATCAGAAATTGCAGTAGGATCTTGATCAGCTGGGGAAGTTGGCTGAGAAATGACAAGTGGAGATCAATATAAGTAAGCGTGAGGTGTTGCATTTTGGGAAGTTAAATCAAGGTATGAGTTTCATTGGTGAATTGGGCCTTAAGGAGAGTTGTGGAACAGAGGGACCTTGGCGTTCAGATGCTCGGTTCTCTGAAAGTGGAGTCACAGACAGGGCAGTGAAGAATGCTTTTGGGTCACTGGCCTTCATCAGGGTACTGAGTGTAGAAGTTGGGAAGTTATGTTGCAGTTGTACAGGATGTTGCTGAGGCTGCACTTGGAGTATTGTGTTCAGTTTTGGCCTTGCTTATATGAAGGATGTTTTTAAACTAGAAAGAGTGTTATGGAGATTTACAAGGATATTGCCAGGACTCAAGGGACTGAGTTATAGGGAGAGGTTGGACAAGCTAGGACTTTTTTTCTTCCAGAGCATGGGAGAGAGCATAGGGATCTTATAGAGTGTATAAGATCATGAGAGGTATGGAGGCATGAATGCACTCAGTCTTTTACCCACTGTTTGGTAATCGTGAAAGAGAAGGCATCAGTTTAAGGTAAGAGGGAAAGAATACATGGGAATCTGAGGGACAACTTTCTTTTACGCAGAGAATGACACGCATATGAAATGAGCTGCCAGCAGAAGTGGTTGAGACATTAACAACATCTAAAAGGCATTTGGACAAATACATGGATAGGATAGGTTTAGAAGGATATGGGCCAAATGCAAGGTATGGGATTAGCGTGGATGGGCATTTTGGTTGGCATGGACCAGATGAGCCAAAGGGTCTGTCTCCATGCTGTAGGACTCTCTCACTCTCTAAGTTCCTGGCAAAAATAACATTTTAAAGTCGGCTGTTCATGTGCTGTACGATGGAACGAAATTCCTGCCATTCCCACCAGTTAGGATTGTTTCGGATTTCTTGGCTCCCGCCCAGAATGAATCTGGATAATTGTTGAAGAGACGACTTTCATTAAATTATTTCATGGGATGTGAGTATCACTGGCTAGGTGAATATTTCTTTCCCATCCAGTTTTGTCCTTGAGAAGATGGTGGCGAGCCATCTTCTTGAGCTGTTGCAGCTTGTATAGTGGAGGCACACTCAACCTGTTGTAGAAAGTTCCAGAATTTTGACCCAGCAACAATGAAATACAACAGTATACTTCCAGGTCAGGATTTGTACCTGGGAGGAAAACAGCATTACTAATTCTGGAGCAGAAGCCTTCAGTACCTGGACCAGAATATGGTCAAGGTCTAGAGCCGTTGTAGCATCCAGTGCCTTCAACTGTTCTTGATATCCTGTTGAGGAAATTTAATTGGTTAAAGAGTGGCAACCGGGGTAGGGATCTTCGGAAGAGACCAAGTTGGTTTACCCACTTGGCACTTTTGGCTGAAGATCAACTTTTGCCACTCTACTAATGAGGATGGTCATATGTGTGGAATCTTCTTCTCGTGTTAGTTGGTTAATTTTCCCGCCGCCGTGACTGGATATGGCAGGTCTGCAGAGCCTTAATCTAATCCGTTAGTTGTGGAATTAATTATCTCTATTGCATTCTGCTGCTGCTTTTGGCATATACAAAAGTCATAGACTCATACAGTGCAGAAAAGGTCCTTCGGCCCATCAACAGCAACAACTACTGTGAATCTGTAGTCATCCCATTTTCCAGGTTTGAAAGTTATGATACTTTGTGTGTATCTGAGTCCTTTTAGAAGGTTGCAAGGTTTCCTGCCTCCAGTACCCTCCCAGGCAGTGCATTCCAGTTTCAAAATGCCCTCGTGGTTAAAATATTGTGCAAATACCCTCTAAACCTCCTGCCTTTCACTTTTTAAAATGAACGTCCCTTTTTATAAGTTTTGAGTTAACTAGTTTGGAAAGTTGTGTCACCCTTCTGGGGAAAGCAGGCTTGAACCCTGGCCTCCTAGTTGAGAGGTAGGGACATTACCACTATGCCTCAAGAGCCCCTTGGCCCTTTTTTTTGTAAAGTCTGCCTATTTAACCTACTTTTCAAATCAATCAAATTACCTCTGGTGCATACCCTTAGTGATCATGTGTTCCTCTGTTATGTCAAAACTTGGCATTGATCATAACTGCACACAGTAGTTCAGCTGTAGTTTAACCATAGTCCTGTACAGCTCCAAAATAACCTCCCTGCACATATATGCCACAGCTAAAGAAGTCATATGGCCAATATGCTGCCTTAAGTAAAACAAAATAAAAACCGAAAGAACTGCAGATGCTGTAAATCAGGAACGAAAACACAAGCTCCTGGATAAGCTCAGCAGATTTGACAGCATCTGTGGAAAAAGAAGTCAGAGTTAATGTTTCGGGTCTAGTGACCCTTCCTCAAAACTGATGGTAGCTGAGAAAATGTTAGTTTATATGCAGAAAATAGGGAGGTGGTTAGGGTAGGGAGTAAACTACAAGATAAAGGATAGACCCTGAAGAGAGAGCAGAGCAGTTGGATGGACAAAGGAGTTGATAATGATCTGGCTAGGAGGGTGAATAGTTGTTATTGGGAACTGTTAGTGAGCGTAATAGGTATTGCATATTGGCAGGCTATGTGATAACAAGGCTTGTTGTGTGGGGTGGGGGGCTAGGGCACGGGAGAGCTTAGACCTTAAAATTATTGGACTCTGTACAGAGTCTAGAGGGTTGTAGTGTCCCCAGGCAGAAAATGAGGTAACAAAGTGTGAAGCTGGATGAACACAGCAGGCCAAGCAGCATCTCAGGAGCACAAAAGCTGATGTTTTGGGCCTAGACCCTTCATCAGAGGGTCTCTGATGAAGGGTCTAGGCCTGAAACATCAGTTTTCCTGCTCCTCTGATGTTGCCTGGCCTGCTGTATTCCTCCAACTTCACACTTTGATATCTTGGATTCTCCAGCATCTGCAGTTCCCATTATCTCAGAAAATGAGGTAGTTGGAACTACTGATGCTGGAGTCTGAGATAACAAGCTGTGGAGCTGGAGGAATACAGTAGGTCAGGCAACATCAGAGGAGGAGGAAAACTGACGTTTCAGAATGAGGTGTTCTTCCAGCTTGTCTTGAGCTTGGCTGGAACACTGCTGAAAGCCAGAGACGCAGATGTTAGCCAGGGAGCAGGGTGGTTTGTTAAAATGGCAGGCACTGGAAGCTCAGAATCATTTTTTATGAGCACAACGTAGATGTTGTGTGAAACGGTCACCCAATCTACCCTTTGTTTCACTAGTGTAGGGGGGACCACATTGTGAGCAGCGGATGCAGTAGACTAGATTATGGGAAGTGCAGGTAAAGTGTTGCTTCACCCGGAAGGTATGTATGGGCCTTTGGAATCCTGAGAGGGAAGAGGTAAATGGGCAGGTGTAACACCTTCAGAGGAAGGTTCTGTGGGGCTGTGGGAGGGATGTTGGGAATGAAGGAAGAGTGGACCGGGGTGTCCTGGAGGGAACAGTCCCTGCAGAAGGTGGACAAAAGAGGAGAGGGAATATGTGTGGTGGTGGCATCTCGCTGAAGGTGGCAAAAATGGTGTCTGATAATCTTCTGGATGTGGATGCTGGTCGAATGGTAGGTAAGGACAAGGGGAACCCTAATACTGTTGCGGGAAGAAAGAGTGGGGGTGAGGGCAGAAGAGCAAGAGATGGGTCAGACCAGTTGAGGGCCCTGTCAATAACGGTGCTGGGAAATCCTCGGTTGAGGAAGAAGATGGACATGTCGGAGGCTGCCTTATCGAAGTTGGCCTCATCTGAACATATGCGACGGAGAGGAACTGAGAGAATGGGGTGGAGTGTTTACAGGAAGCAGGGCGTGAGGATGTATACCCCAGGTAGCAGTGGGAGTCATTGGGTTTATCATGGATGTTAGTGGCCAGTCTACCCCCAGAATTGGAAACGGATGTTGAGGAAGGAAAGGGAGGGGCCAGAGACCAGGTAAAAGTGAGGGCAGGGTGAAAATTGAAAGTGAAATTGATAAACTCTTCAATTCCGGACAAGAGAGGGAAGCAGCGCTGATGATATCACCGATTTATATTGGAGAAAGAGTTGTGGGTGGGAACTCAAACAAGCAATGTTCCATGTACCACGTGGAAAAACAGGCATAACTGGGGCTCATGCTGGTTCCCAGTGGCCACGCCTCTGACCTGATGAAAATGAAAGGACTTAAAAGAGAAGTTGTTGAAGGTGAGGACAAGCTCGGTCAAGCAGAGGAGAGTGGTGGTGGTGGGGTTGGTTTAGGTCTCTTCTCTAGGAAGAAGCAGAGAGCCCTAAAATCCTCCTGGTGGAGACTGGATGTGTAAAGGGATTACAGGTCCCTGGTAAAAAGAAGGTGGTCGGAGCCTGCAAGCTCTAAATTCTGAAACTGGCATAAAGCCTCAGAGGAATCATGAATGCACACGGGCAGGGATTGGACTGGGGAGAGGAAACTGAGTCATGGTAGGAAGAGATGAGTTCTGTGCGGCAGGAGCAGGCTGAAGCAACGTCCAGACAGTCCTGTTTGTGGAATTTTGGGAGAAGGTAGAAGCAAGCTGTGTAGGGCTGGGGGACTAGCATTGTGGAGGCAGTTGGGGCGGGCGAAGATAGCTGCCTTAACTACCCTGTTAACCTGTCCTGCTGCCTTAAGCGATTTGTGGACGAGCACCCCTTGATGTGCATGTAAACATGTTAGGGTCCTCCTCAGTCTTGCCTGCCAGTATCATCATCATGCCCTGTCTCTGCTCTGTAATTAACTTCTCAAATTCTCTCCTGCACAGGCTGAACTCCACGAGGGTCTTGGTGGATTTATTCCCTCTGTACTTGTTGTATGCTTTCCTTTTCCTTTTTATAGAGTTCTGAGTATTCCTAGACATCCAAGGTTGTCTGCGATTGTCGCTCCTACATTTCACCCTAAATGGAACCGTTGAGGGGATACTCTTCCCCAGTTCCTCTTCGAATACCTTCCACTGTTCTGTGGATTTACCCTCAAGGCGCTGCTTCCAGTCGAATTTGGCCACATCTTGCGACTTTAATAAAATCTGCCTTCCTCCAATTCATGCCCATGTCTGAAGCATGCCAGTTTTTCTGTGGCCACAGAAATGGTGGTATGTTCCCCTAACAACTAGTGAATCCCCACACTATCACTATTTATTGCTCCTGCTTGCTTGCTTCTTTCCTTCCTGTACAGTCAGGCTGCTTTTCCAGAAGCTTGGCTTTGTTTGCACTCTAGTGAGGAACCAGCACCCTCATCAGCTTCTAAAATAGAAAACTGATGTATGAGCAGCACCCCAGGGGACTCCAGCACTACCTGTTGAATTCTCTTTGACTGTCTGGTGATCGCCCATTCCCTCCTTTCCTTCAATCCCTGAATTGTGGTGTGGCCACCTCTCTAACTGTGCTACCCAGTAACTCTTAGCGATGTGGCTCAGTATGTCCAGGCACTGCTCGAGCCTTGAAACCTTGAGCTCACATTTCTGCAGTTGGGAGTGCTTTCTGCTCATTTGGTTAACTAGGATCCCTATAGGATCTATGACTTCCCTCCTTATCAGGTTACACATTCCATGTGACCTCGTCTGTGACAACTTAGGCTTGAACTTACTTTGTCTTCCTCACTGATGTTTTGAATTGCAGCAAACTCTTTATTAACCGGCACTTATAATATTCTGGTTGACCAAAACATAATCCATGTAAAAACACACACTAGAATACAAATGTAATACAGGGGTACATACATAAATGTTGTACTTGATTTACAGCAGAAATCATTTAAATAATGACACAGCTATGCCTTAGATAAAACTTAATGGCAGAGACCCTTCTCACTTGCATCCTCAACTGATTATTTGCAAATATGAGGTTATGGTAATGTGGTAAACTTAATGGCGCTTAAGGTACATAGTTGCCAGTTTATTGAGAGTGCCAGTTCATAAGTTGCCAGTTAAAACACAGTCTGCTGTACTTAAATGTATTACCTTCAGCTTAACTTTGGTCTCCTCTTATTTACTGACTTGTACTTTTTCTTAGTGTTTCTTCATTAATCCCTTTATAATCTCTGAGCTCTCCGGTCTTGGTTCACTCCTGCCTCTAGTAATCTGTGAAATTAGTTAGGAAAACAAGACAGCAGAGAAAAACAAAATATTGATGTCCCACCCCCACATTTAGCAAACTACCACACTCCACTTACAGGTTACACTGCTAATAGTCCTGTGATGTATCTTCATCATTTTGGTTCATTTTAATATGCCTGCTACTGCTTCAGGTATTTTCTCCTGCACTTTTATTGAACCAGAATTGATTCCCTGACTTGGTGGTAAGGGTAAAATGAGAGGGACTTGCTGGTGCAAAACGTTACATATTGTGATTCAGTGCAATTCTGTTGCTGACGGTGGCCCACAGCACCTCATTGATGCTTTACTTTGAATTGATAGATCTACTCTGCATCTAAGCCATTTAACACGATGAAGAGTATCCACAAATGGTGGCCTTCATCTCTAGAATGACTGTGTGGTAGTCAGTTAATAATAGTGCAGTTGCACATTGACAGGTAGATTGGTGAATATGTAGCCAAATAGGTTTATTACTTTTTATTGGTTCTTGCAGGCCCAATCCAGCAGCTATGTCTTTCAAGACCTGGTCAGTAATGGTACTGTTGAGCCACTTTTGGTGATGGACAATGAAGGCCCTCATCCAGAGTACATTGTGTGTTTTCTACCCTCAGTTCGTCTTCCATTTGGTGTTCAACATGGAGGTGTTCACCATCAACTGAGGTGAGGGCAGGGGTAGGGTGGTTTCCTTGCCCGTGTTTAGTCTGGTGCTGTGAGGCTTCGTGGGGTCCAGAGTCAGATTGATTGATTTACTCCCAGAGCAGCTATCTCCTGACTGTTGCTGTGCCAGTGGGACAGGACATGGGATGAAACCAGTTTATTCCCACTTGGGAGAAAAAGATGTGTGTGCATGCATAGAAGATCCAAATGGTAAATATTGTTAATTCGCTAAAGAATAAACCAGTTAACAAAAGGCCAGATGCAGAGGCACCATTGAATGAAAATAACAGGGTCTCAAAGCTACCTAGAGGATATGATTTGCTGATTAGATTTTGGTAGGCTGCTGCTTGACTGGTCTGTGCCACAGCTGTCTAGGTTTTGACACATGCCCATGGGCCTTTGCAGGTTTGACAGGGTTCTGTTTAGCATTATTGTTTCTGTTCCATAAGTTGATGCCAGGTCATCCATCCAGTTTCATTCCTTTTTGACTTTACATTGAGGTTTGGCACAGCTGAGTAAATACTTAAGCCATTTGAGAGAGCACTTTTGAGTCAAGAGTCCACAGTTACATCTAGGCCAGACCAGGTTAGAATGAGATTTCCTTTCCAAAAGGGCATTAGGGTATCTGATGATCTTTAAAACAGTTGATAGCTATGGTCAATGTTGTTAGAACTTCTAATTGCAAGTTTATTTCTTGAACTTAAATTCTGGTGGTTACTGTTGTAGCATTTGAATACTTCTCCCCAAATCATTAGCATCAGTTTCTGGATATCTAGTCCAATGACCTTACCACTATGCTCCTGCCTCCTTGGCAAGGGCAGTCTACCAAGGACATGTACCAAAACCTAGATTGGATTGTCAGCTTTTCTTTATTCATTCCTGGAATATGATGTCACTGGCTCGACCAACATTTATTGCCTACCCCTTCATGGCCTGGAGAATGTGGTAGTGAGTGGTCACATTGAAATGGGTGCTGTTATGAAAGGTGTTCCAGGATTTTGACCCAGTGATTGTGAAGAAACAACAATAAATTTCCGAGTCAGGATTGTACGTGACTTGAAAGGGAACCAGCAAGCTATGGTGTTGCCTCAGAACTGCTGTTCTTGTCCTTGTAGATGATTCGAGGTTATAGGTTGATAACAGGTTGTTGAAGGAGTATGGTTAGGTTTATTACTGAAGTATCTTTTAGATGGTAAGGGTGGTAAATGGGTTACTTTGACCTGGATGTTGTTGAGCTTCTTGAATTTCTCAATTAAGTGATCACTGTTCAATAACATCTGACTTGTATACAGGCTTTGGTGAAACAGGATATCAGTTACTTTTTGTAGAATTCCATAAGACCACATGACATAGCAGAAAGTAGGTCATACTGCCCACTGAGTCTTACGCGATCATCATTGAGCTAATGATCTTTGGGCTCCACTTTTCTGCCTTTTTCCCCATAATTCTTGATTTCCCTTGCTAATTAAAAATCTATCTCTCTCAGCCCAAATATACTTCGTGACCCAGCCTCTACAGCCCTTGGTGAAAAGAATTCCACAGACTCACTGCCACTTGAGAGAAGAAATTCATTCACCTCTCTGCACTAACTAGGCAACTCCTTGCTCTGAGATTGTCCTCTGGTCCTAATCTCTCCCACAAGGGGAAACAAACTGTCTGCACTTACCCATAAGAATCTTGTATGTTTTAATAATATTGCCTTTAGTTCCTCTAAATTTTTTAACAAGTACATGTCTAGGCTTTCTTCACATTAAAATCCTTCCATATCCAGGATCAACCTACTCAAAGGGACCAAAACTGTTCACAATATTGTAACTGTGGTCTGACTGGTGCTTTGTGTAGTTTTAGTAAGGCTGTGTTATTTTTATACTCCACTCCCTTTTGAAGTAAAGACAACATTCCATTTGCTTTCCTGATTACTTGCTGAACTTGGATGCTCCTTTTTATGCACCAGGACTCCCAAATTCCTCTGTGCTGCAGCATTTTGAAATTCTTCACTAACTAAATAGTAATCAGCTCTTCTGTTCTTCTTGCCAAAATGCATAACTTCATTGTCTTCCATCTGCCGAATCTTTCCCATTTGCTTAACTTGCCTATATCCTTCCATTGACTGCCATCCTCACTACTTGCCTTCCCACCTATTTTTGTCATCTCCAAACTTGGCGATAATGCATTCACTCCTGTCATCCAAATCATTAATATACATTGTAAATAATTTTAGCCCCAGCATTGATATCTGTGAAAGCTCACTAGTTACAGGTTGCTAACCTGAAAATGCCCTTTTATTAGTTAGCCAATCCTGAATCGGTGTTAATATGCTTCTGACACAAGGGCAGTTACAAGTACCCTAAAGTGTGGTACCTATTCAACACTTCACAATACAAATTTATTATATCCACTGGTTCCCCTTTATCTATCTTTCTTTCTACCTTTTCACAGAATTTGTCAGGCATGATTTCACCTCCCTGCTCAGTCTCCTTGATTTATCTTGTGTGTTTCTTTGTGCTCTGGTATTACATATTTTGTAACTGACTCTAACATTTTCCCCATGATTCCAAGCTTGACCAGCTGTTATAGCCGTAGTACTTGAATGGCTGGTCCAGTTCGATTTCTGGTCAGTGGTATCCCTGCAATGTGTTGATGAGGGATTCAGTGTTAGTAATGTTGTTGAATATCAGTTCGAGTTGCTTGGGTTTTGTCTTGTTGAAGATGGTCTTTACCTGAAAAGAGAATTTAATAACAGTATATGGTATGTTTGGTTTCCTTCATGTTTTTCAAGTAGGCAATTTCATTTCAAAATACTGCTGTGTTCAGTATAATCAATTTGGTGATTTCCCATAATCCATCAACTAGCATTATAACCTCCGGATGTCACCCAAAAGGAACTTGAGACATTCAGCATTCATTTTGAATAAATAAACTTTAACTCAATGAATTAAAGGTTAGTTAATCGTTGCCTTGCAGCAATCAGCTGTATGCCTTCTGTACCTCTTGCATTGTTCCACAGCATAATTAAACTACAGCTGTTCTGCCTTTCAATTTTTTTGTAATTAGACCTTAGAAGTTTGATTCCTGAAAATATTACTTTTGGGGTACAATTTGTCTGAGAGATTGTTGCCCAGTATTTGAGACTGTGCGTGGGAGAAATACAACAAAGTAAGGTTAATGTGTTAATTTGGGAGATTAAATGTGTTTATGTCCATTGAAATTGGCTGTTGTATAAAGATGAATATAAGACGATGATCGTTAACTTGAAAAAGTTATGTTTTGTTTTCCTATTTAAATCCCTTTTGATTGCAATGTTGGGCACGAAACTTTTAAGATTCATGTCATGGCCTCTAATTAGTGTACAGCTTCTGATGACTTGAACTGTAGTCTTAAAGCTTTAGTGGAAGTCTGTTTGTAAAATGTAAAGGGCACGCAAGGCATTTTTCTCAAGTTATGACTTGCTGTTT